>NC_133619.1:77938491-78278491 GCF_048593235.1 Sminthopsis crassicaudata | reverse complement strand
CCTTAAGTTTGAGGTGCTATAAAATGACTTTATTTAAAATGAAGGAAGTCTGTACTTGACTCGGGAAAATGCAGCCAAGATCAAGCCAACCTACAGAATTATGCTGCCATAGTAAAATAACTTCTGCTTAATAACCCAACAGTTTTACTAAAGCCAGGAAATTTGATATTTCTTCAAGAACCTAAGAGTAGCCTATTTTGACACAAATTACCCTTCAAGAAATTAGTAGTAATTTCTTTTCTTGAAAAGGTCAGGCTATTATAGATGTAAGTGGAACAGTAGGTTAATGTGCCAGTCTTAGCCTTAGAAGTTAGAGTTCAGATTTATCTTTGGTTACATCAAGAAATAAATTGTGTCATTTCCACCTAGTCCTCTGGAGTGTTGGCCACTTAATAATCTCATCACTTGACTTTGAATCACTTGACAATCCATTCCGGTGCCTGAAATGCTTAGGCAGATGTAAAGCAGAGAATTTCCATCGGCCCCCTCTTGGGAAAGAACTGGCTACAGGCAAACAAGAGGTTTGAGTTCCTCAGACTATTCAGCCATTTTAGTCAAAATTATAAGAACTCCCTTCTTCAATAAAGGTTTTTCAAAGAAATGGTTTATGATGGCTGCCTTGCTCGTGGAAAAATCAAGGTGAATTTTGTTAAGCTTGTGCCTCTTCCAGCACAAGATCTGTGTAAACAGCCTAATTTGTTGATTTGCATGTGAAGTATGTTGTACCCAGTGGGTGGTGAAAACCGATTTGGCATGCAGCTTCCCAGCTCAGAGTGGATAACTGGTGTTCGTCCCCACTGCTGTCAAAAGATGGATGTGTTTTTTATTATAGCTCCTGTTTGAAAATGACTATTGCAAACTGTCTCATAGAGATATTAGAATCCTTTACAAGGCTTGTAGGTTATATATGGTGAAGTAGTGACACCAGTGGTTCCACCGTTATGTTTGTAACCTGCCAACGTTCTTATTAGCAATAACTTTCTCTGTTGTGGGATCTCAAGTAAACAGAAATCATATTGCATCTGAAACACATTAGGACAATTGATTTATGTTTAGTAGGATTTTGGCATCCACTCAAAATCTTGGCTTCATTGCTATGAAATGAGGCTAATCTTTTTAAGAGTAACATTAGCACCGGGAAGACAGAAAAGGGTAACTATGTCAAGGTGTGAGAGAGGGGAAAAAAAAAACTTTTTCAAAGATGGATGAATCAAGAATTTATTTTTCCAGGATCTTTATCTAATAAAATATAGAAACTAATGGATATTGTTTTTACTGAGCAGAATTGAAAGTAATGGTCATAATTTCTAAAAAACACCAATGGTCTGGAGTTTGAAAAAATTCAGTGGGGTGGTTGTTTACTTTTGTTGTTTAGTAGTTCTCTAGGGTCTGTAATTCAAAATTGTGTGAAACTAAAAAAAAAACCCACTAACTTGTTTACTGATGCTTCTTCTTGGTTTATTCTTCATTAGGTGAAACAAATGATACTTTCCCATGTAGCAGTAAATTCCTAGCAAGATTGCTTTCCTGCAGCAAGAGAGAATCAAGATCAATATTTTTCTAGATAAATAAATGTTTCTTACTAATAAGTGAAAGCTCTCTACTCCCTGAATATCCAGCTATAGAAATCTCATTTTGCAGTACACTCTTTTTAGCCTCAAATATCAAATACTTCTCTTATGTGAGATTTTTATTTCCTAAAATTTCAATTAAGTTAATCAGGCTATAAGCTAATAGAACTTAGGCTGCAAGGGACCTTAAAGATCATCTAGTCCAAGAGTTCTTAGATTAGGATCTGAAAACTTGTGTTTTTCCCCAAATACATTGATAACTCTTTCAACAATAATAATTTCCTTTATTTTATTCATTTTGTTCTTTATATTTAAAAGTATTGTTTGTGGAGAGCCCAAAGGATCCATGAGGGATTCATTAGTTTGCCAAATGTCATACACTTACAAGATGGTAGAAGTATGATTAAAAACCTGATCCTATAACCCCTATTTACTCCTAAAGTTAATTGTTTTTTTTAATACATTAGACCCCAGAGGGGTCAAAGGAAAGGGAAAAGGAAAAAAGGCCAAAAGGAAAAAAAAAGAAAAATAAATGTGCCTCTTCTTACAGGGGAGATCCAGTAATTCCAACTCATCCTTTTTTTTCATTTTTCAAAGAACAATATAAAAAACTTTCTCTGAAATTTTTCAGTCAATATCATAACCACTTCCTTGGCTGCCATCTCCAAGAGGTCACATGCTATTAAAAGAGGTCTAACAATTCTTTTCCCCATCATTGCCACTTATTCCTCTTTAGCCTTGAACTATTGATTCTCTTCTCCTCCCTCCCTAGTTTCATACTAGTTATTTCTTTTTGTCAGCTTATCCCACAGCCTCACTCTCATTACATCAGCATTAAAAATTCTAGTTTCACAGCAATAGGAAAAGGAGAATCTAAGTTTGAGGTTGCTTCTCACATACATGTCACAGTGAATTTTGAATGTGAGTTCAGATTCTAGATTGCCATCTTCTATCTGTGTGATCTTGAGCTAGTCACTTTATCTCCATTTCTTAATCTATATGATGAAGACTCTGGAATAGATGATTTCAGAGGTTTTTAAGATGTATGACCTAGAAGTAGGTGATTTCTAATGACCTTTCAAGTTCTAAATCATATGAAGTAAAATGTAAAAATAGCAGTGAATCCAATTATAGTTGAAAGCACATTCATTTCAGAGTCAGGGGACTTGGATTTAAATTCCAGCCTTGCCACTTAGCTCCTGTGTAATTTTCAACACATCACCATCTCTCCAGACCTCTATTTCTTCATCTACAAAATGAGTTAGATTAGTGATCTGTAGAATCTCTTTATAATATCTGGTTCTTTGGATCTGTGTATGACCTGAGCTCAGGAGTGGATGTGGTGATCATAAAGAACTAGTACCTCTTGTAGGACAACTTGCTAAGCCTTTTTCAGGGCTCCTAATTCACATTTGATATCTAAATGGTCACCCAATACTTACCTGTGGCTCCAAAAAGCTGTAGCATTCATGTAGCAGGAGCTTTATCCCAGTAAAACCATCCCAGCAGATGGGCTAAACCATATTGAGGTCAAAGAGGTCCATCAATAAGTTAGGAAGGGCATTTTCCCTAAGTCCATGAAGACTTCCCCAACAGAATGGGCAGATAAGAACAATTGGTTCCAATGGCCATGAAACAAGTGTTGTCGACCACTTGGAGCTTAGAAACACCAAGGTCATAGACTGCATCCCCAGGCCATTGCCAGTCATCATGGCTCTTGTCTTGTCACTGAATTTCAGTGACTCTGGAATAAAGAATGAAACTAATGACTTTGTGCAACTCTGCTTCACTTAAATCCAGTTCATGCACAAGTCAAGACATCATGCAATTATGTCATTGACCCTATTCAAAAATGAAGGACAAATAACAATGGGCTGGCTTCAGTGAGAGTTACAAGAGCCTCACTCAGAAGTGCCAGGCTTATTGCTTCAGATTTATCATTTTTGTCAGGAATTATATTTAGAAAAAGCAGAAGCAACAGATAAAAATAGATAATTTCTTAAGAACAATTAATGCAAGAGCAACCATCATCATATCCCAATGGTAATGGACTAAGGGGAAATGACCATTACTCTCAAGAAGACATTAATCTCAAGAGGAGACATCAATAATTATTCCTTCCATCCTCATGAAAATTAAAAGAAATTCAAGCTGATTCAAGGGATATTATATGACACTGAGCTACTGTCTATCAGAAACTGATATGATGAAGTAAAGAATTCTAGTCCTATTCATTTCTATACTCAGAACACTCTCCTTTTTTTCTCATTTCTTAATGGGATTGATATCAGATTCCTCTTAGCTTCTGTCTTACTCATATTAGTGATTGAGTTTCCTTTATTAGTAACTACTTATATTAATTTTTTCTAGTTCCTGAACTAAATGTAAAATACTTGAAACTTTTTTAGAGTGTTTATTCAGTCCCTAGCTATCTCACAGAATTATCATTTTGGCTTTCTCACAGAAACCAAGCAACTGTGAGTAACTACACTGTTTATTTCCAAAATGTCAATTGGTGTGAAATTTTAGTGAAGGAAACAAAAATCCAAAAGAGAATGTCTCCTTCCAGGAAAAAAAAATGACAATGGAAGCTAAAAGGAAATGCTTAGAAACAAAGTACAGAATTGTTGAGTTAGACGTATTAGAAATTTTTCTTGATCTATAAGTTATTGATAATTTCAATAACTTCATGTTAAAAGCTTTTAATTCATTTTAGTTGTGTATTCATTTGTAGATGGAAACAGCTAGAAGAACTACAGAATTAGTACTCTTCAAATTACTTCCTGTTTTAAAATTCCTAAAGGTATTTTATCAATCTGTCAACTTGAAAACTCCTAGGCTGGGAATTCTCCCCAACAGTTTAGATCACTCCTGATCTATGACATGACAAATAAGTAATAGGAGATGGACTTGGACATTAGGCCTGTATTATGTGTTATTCTTCTGATGCTCTTAAAATCATAAGATTGAAAACTGAATGGAATCTTAGAGTCTCCTAATTTGGGGGCTCTTAAGATTTTTTTTTTATTTTCAGGGACCCCTTTGGCATACTCATAAAGTTTTTGAACCCCTTCTCAAAATTATTTAACTGGCTAAAATGCTACATTTTATTAAAAGTTAGTGACTATAAATAAATATTTAATTATTCCAAAGTTCATTCCTACCATGAAATCTACTCACAAATCCCTTTTCTGGGGATCCCAAATTAAGAGCCCTAGATATAGAACCTTCTCTTTTCCTCCAGTTGCCTAGGATAGACATTCATATTGATGTTCCATAAATATGTATTTGTAGCTACTGAAAGTAACCTGTTATCAAGGAAAATAATATAAAAGTTCATGAACATAATCATAATCATGAACCATTAGTTTGATTCATTTTGGCAACTGCTGTTAAGCACAAGCCTGTGTAAGATGTACGGTTTCAAATGACACTAAATATTAAAATTGTCTTAAGGTGATTTTGCAAAACTTTAAACCTATATAGTTAATGTTTTAACCATCATTGTCATTGCTGTCATCATCTAAAGATGAAATAAGGGACAGATTTCTCTCAAAAAGTTTATAATCCTTTGTGAGGAAAATGGGGCAGAAGCAGTATATACACACAAACACATACACACACACACACACACACACACACAATTACAAAACAAGAAAAAATGTAAGTACAAAGGGAAGGTCCAGTAAAAATGGGATGAAAAATTTGTGGAGAGAAATTTAACTTCTGACCAGAGAGGAATCAAAGGAGTCTTTGTGGAGAAATGTCTCTTGAATTGAACCTTAATGTACTAATAGCTCAGGAAATAGAAATTATAAAGTATAGAGTCAGAAATGAGACCATTATTGTGTATGGTCTGATTTTCTCATTTCTTGGGTTTCTGGCTTTCTAGGAAGGATAAAAATAGTAATACAGACTCCTGCAGAAAGTATGCAATATAGCTGATGGGAAAAAAATATTGATTTTGTCCCCATTCTGAAATTTGTTTCATTTGTGGTTCTCTAGATGAAATGATGGGTATAGAGAAAAAGAAGTCTTATACCAGCAAGACATCTATATAACTTGAATATTATCATTCTATAGGCAGAGTTAGCAAGGCTAGAGTTCTTGCTTAATCACATAATGATGTAAAAACTTGCTAAATACCACTTTATGGCAAAAATCAGTCTTTTACTATGTCAAAATTATTTTTGTCTTATAAAATAGTAATAATAATACTATGTGGCTTGAAGGACCTTTGATCAAATTCCAAAGAACTGATTTTTTAAAAAAATATTTTATTTTCCCCCAATTATGTATAAAAACAATTTTTAGCATTTTTTTAAAGTTTTAAGTTCCAGACTCTATCCTTTATTCCTTTCCCTCTCCCTTTCCTGAGATGGTTAGCAATCTGATATAGGTGATATGAGTCCAATTGTGATCCTAATTCTTATGATTCTTTGATCTCCGTAACTTGTGAGCACACTATACTGTTTCAATGTTCAAACTCAGTTAATTTTGGATTTCATTAACCATCAGATATTCAAGTACTCAGTATTTGACACTTCCTATGCTTTAGTTGTATCTATAACCATAAGGGTAATTGACAGGCCTCAGATCTGTCATTGAGTGAGGGAGATGTCTATCCCCAGCATGTAAAGAGTTTCCCTTGTAGAAAAGATGAGAACAATTTGTTCTGATGTCCATGAAAGCAGTTTGCACTACAGAACCTCTGGATTTGATCAGCATCAAAGATCCCAATATCCACCTACTCTATCCTGAGCCATCACTGGTTATCCTGACTTTTGTCCTATCTCTGGACTTTAATGACATTTTTATTTTTCTCTTGAGTCTTGTATTTGAAAGTCAAATTTTCTATGCACTTCTTATCTTTTCATAAACAATGCTTGAAAGTCCTCTACTTCACTAAATATCCATTTTTCCCCCTGAGGGAGTATACTCAGTTTTGCTGGGTAGATGATTCTTGGTTGTAATCGTAATTCTTTTGCCTTCGTAAGCCCTCTGAACTTTTAATGTAGAAGCTGCTAAATCTTGTGTTATCCTGACTGTATTTCCATAATACTTGAATTATTTCTTTTTGACTGTTTGCAATAATCTATCCTTGACCTGGGAGTTATGGAATTAGACTACAATATTCCTGGGAGTTTTTATTTTGGGATTTCTTTTAGGTGATCAATGAATTTTTTCAATTTCTGTTTTACCCTCTGATTCTAGAAAATCAGGGTAGTTTGCCTTGATAATTTCTTGAAAGATGATGATTAGGTTCTTTTTTTATCATGGCTTTCAGGTACTCCAATAATTTTTAAATTATTTCTCTTGCATCTATTTTTCAAGTCAGTTGTTTTTCTAATGAGATGTTTCACATTGTCTTTAGTTATTTCCCCCTTTTTAGAGTTTTGTTTTATTATTTCTTGATTTCTCATTATCATTAGCTTCCACTTGTGCAGTCTAATTTTTAAGGAATAATTTTCTTCAATGAACTTTATCTCTTTTTCCATTAAGCCAATTCTACTTTTTAAGGGAGTTTTTTTTTTCTTCAGTGAATTTTTGTACCTCTTTTATCATTTGGCCAATTCTGTTTTTGAAGGTGTTCTTTTCTTCAATATTTTTGTGTTATCCTTTATAAGCAGCTGGCTCATTTTTAGTGATTTTCTTGCATAACTCTTGTTTCTCTTCCCAGTTTTTCTTCTACCTCTCTTAACTTGATTTCCAAAATTATTTTTTAACTTTTCCATGATCTGAGACCAATTCAAATATTTCTTGGAATGTTGAACATTGTAAGCTTTCATTTCTTCTGGTGTTTTGATCTTCCTTGTCATTATAATAACTCTATGTTCAGAATTTTTTTCTAATATTTACTCAGTTTTCCAGTCTATTTCTTGACTTTTAACTCTTTATTAAAGTGGGACTCTGCCTCCACAGTGGAGGATAGACTGACCCAAGATTAAAGTATTTTATACAGTTGTTTTTCAGAGGTATTTCTATGGACTTGTAAGTTTTCAATTCACCCAAGGATCTATAATCTAAGGAGAGATTCATTTACTATTCTCCTGGCCTGACCACAAGCATTCTTTTCTTCCCTGAAACTATTACAAGGGTTCCTGCTTCTCGATGGCTACATGCTTTGGTAGGTTAGTACTCATTCTCACCCTCGGACTGCCACCCAGGACTGTAATCTATCTCTGACTATGAGTAAAGCAACAGAGTCCTTCTCCCAGGACTATCAGAGACTCCCATAATTTCTTCCTAATAAGTTGTTCAGCTCCCTTGCCATCTGTAGCCTGGGAACTCTGGAAATAGCGGCTGTCACTGCTAATCCATTGGCTCCCTAAACCTGCTTCTGATTTTCTGGGGCTAGGTCTGTATTGATCCAGTCTGCTCTGAATTGTGTTCTACTCTTACCCATATATAACAGACCTTTTCTGCCAACCTTCTAAGTTATCTTTGGCTGGGAAATTATTTAGCCTTGTTCTTTCATGGCTTCTGCCACTTTAAGAGTTGTTTTTTTGGCATTATTTAATTCAGAGGAGTCTGGGGGAGAGCTTGAGTGAGTCTCTTCCTTCCCCTACCCATCTTTACTTCATCTACCCCCAAAAACTGATTTAGAAACATTTTATCTCCCTCCTTATATAAAACTATGAACAATAATAGACATTACATTCTGTTTATTATCCTGAGTATCTAGTCCTGAAGCCCTAGAGAACCCCACTCTGCCACAGATCATCAGTGTGATGCCCTAGTTTACCCTTAAGGGAGATAGGCACAAGCCAAAGGCAAGTGTGAACCTGACTTGACATAACCCAGGGAAGGCAGAACCTTTGTGTCAGCTTGTTTTTGTTTGTCTGCAAGTAGCAAAGTCCCAGGAGGAATTTCTTTTAGAGTTGTACTGCATCTCTCTATGTTTTATTCAAAGGAGAAATGTTTGCTCTTTTGACAGATGATCAGTCAAGATAAGAAAGAAGGCATACGTAGCCAATATGGAGATGGAGATTGGTTTCAGAGATTAGAGATACTCAGGTTTGGGGTAATGATTGAATACCCTGGATAGCCTTAAAGGCAAGACTGGGGTGGAGTAAAAGGAAATTAGAATCTTTAAGTTGCTATTCACTATCTTCCCCAATACTTTAAATAAAGTGCTACCTCATCACCCTACCACTGCTTGGAGAGACCAAGTTCTAAGCTAAATACATTCAGAACTGTATTGCACTGAGCAGTAAGTCCAAGCATAAGCCCTAATGGTAGATATTTTGAGCTAGAAGCCTTTTGGTTTACTTCCACCCCATTCCCATTACCCTTACACACACACACACACACACACACACACACACACACACACACACACACACACACACACGGGAAGGAGCATAGACAGAAGTTTAAGTTGGTAAGAGAAGAGGAGGAAACAAGGCACAATGGGAGGGTGAGGGCAATGTGGGATAACATATGGAAGGCATTTCAGAATTCTTTTCGTCCACCACCTAAAATGGAACAAAAATACAGCCTTCTAAGAAAAACTCAAACATCACAACACCTCGTTCTGTTTTCACTCAAGGTCTACCTATGTAATAATTTAGGCTAAACCCATGATTAGGAAGCAGAAAGGTGGCAAGCTTCTTTTTTCTTTCGTAACCATCGCATACTGGTGGTTTCTTAAAGGGTCTGTTTGTTGCTGTAATTTTACACTGTCTTCTGCAAGTTGGAAAAATGTATTTGGGAAAGGGAATGTCTTTTAAGTATTCCCTAATTGATAGAATCGAGGGCCAAGGTACAGATGGTCTTTATTAGGAATTCTTTTCATTCTAGAAACTGTAGAGCCCCCTTAGCAACAGTGATTGCAGAATGATGGAATGGTCTCTTGTGGATCTACGTATTTACCTATGTAAAGATCAGTTTCAAACTCAGCACATTCTTCATTTACCACTGAACTAAACCGTAACCTTTAAAGAGTGTTGATGTCCCTTCATGGCTAGGAACCTAATGGGCTGGTTGTTCATTGTTTGGCTTTTGTTTTTATTTTTACTTGGAAAGAAAATGGCACATAAAAAAAACATTTTAAATTATTGCAGTGATTTTTCATGGATCTAAAATAAATAACAAATCTGATAACTTTCACACCAAATATATTCTAACACATTTATGAATCTGAATATGCAAGGTGAATTAAAACTACGAATGATCGACTAGGACAGGGGAAAAGTACAAGTGGCTTGTTGGGAAAAAAAGCAACCATGGTGAGTATTGATGGCCTTGACACTAATTGGAACCAAAAATAGCAACTGTACCTTGAAGACTGTGTTATCTGTCGGCTATCAGACAGTAGAAGCTGAGGACCAAGATAAAGAGCAGACTTTTTTCTCCCTAAGTTGGGACATCATGTCATCTTTTTTGAAATCACATCATTTTTCTTCTAACACTGATTCTTCAAAAAGCCTGCTGATTTGGGGGATGGAGCCTTTTTAAAAACCCTTAATGAGAGGTTCCTGTGATGTGAAAATGTTTGCTTACCATGGACTAAAACTCTTTTTTTCATCATGTAGAATCTTCAGATCATACCAAATGAAGGTTGAAGCACATATGAATAAACTGGATTGTGATTTTTCCCCCTTTTTGAACATGCTTCAAATGCACAGGCAAATGTACATACTTGAGGTAATTGAAAAATGGTTCCCTAAAATGTGTATTTTATGTTTCTCCATAACCAAAGGAAAAAATTTTGACTCAATTATTCATGTGGCTCACCATAAGGGGAAATGCACTCTCTGCAGAAAGGGGTACAAGTCTTACATGGAATTTCATATGAAAAGTAATACCATTGACAAGGTTGAACCTAAAGTGAAACTCCTGATGTATCTACTTTATGTCCTAATTGAGTTATTCTAGGAACTCAGGAATAGGCTGGGAACTTGCAAACCTTTAGTGCTTCCAAAGGGATCTGACCCAAAGAAAAGTTTGTTTGTTGCCCCCCTGGTTTGAGCCCTGCAAATCCTGACCTGGGTTTGCATCTTGTCAAGAGTAAACAGCTGCTGGACTCTGTCCCTCTCAGCTAGCTGTGAAGCTATGTTGGTTCAAAGTTTCAGAATTAAAGATTTATCTTTGATCTAGGAAGCAGCTAGGTGGCACAGAGAGTAGAATACCAAGCTTGGAGTCAGGAAGACCCTTTTCTCTGAATTGCAATTGACCTCAGACATTTATAGCTGTGTGACTCTGGGCAAGTCATTTCACCATTTGTCTCAGTTTCCTTATTTATAAAATAAGCTGGAGAAGAAAATGGCAAACTCCTCCAGTATTTTTGCCAATAAAATTTCACAAGAAAACACAATTGAAAACTAACTAAACAAAACAATAAACTTTGTTTAGAATTCCTGAGTTGGTTATTCATCAGCAGATTGGACTAGATGCTAAAAGTGAGACCATGGCTTGTGCCTAAAGTCTAAGCCACCCAAAACTACTATTTTTAGTTTCTGAACGTTCTAGGTCCAATGCCCAGCTTAATATTTTCCCAGGCTTTGCTATTGCCAAATCTCTGTACCAGATCTATAAACTAGAACTGGGAAGTGGGCAACAAAGCTATCAGTTGGCAGCTGTCCCCATCATTATTCTATACTATACTATACTATACTATACTATACTATACTATACTATACTATACTATACTATACTATACTATACTATACTATGCTATACTATACTATACTATACTATACGATGGTCTGTAGATATCTTAATGTGTCTCTTTGCACCAACTTAGTTCAAATGAAAGACTCAGTGTGACCATTCTAAAAATTTCCATCAAGATTCTGATTGATACATTTTATTAATCTGCTTAGAGGAGTTATGGACAAAAGAGACCTCAACTGCATTGCTTCCTTCTGTTCCACTACCTTGGCTCTGTCCTCTAGCTTCCTACTGACACTATCACTTCTCTGTGCATGCTAATAATAGTGTGGTTTTCCCTATAAGCTCTCTTGCTCTGGGCAATATTTTTGCCAGTGAATGAAGTGAAGTACCTCTTATTTCCTAGCTTCATTCTGCTCTATTTCCTCCAAACAAAACTGGAAAAAATTGAAAGGGTTGGGAATTTAATAGACCTCTTATTATCAATTATTTCCTTGAATCTTTTGTACCTCCTTGATTTAACCCCTATGTTCTCTGAGAGCCCAGAGATCACTAAAGAAAGAGTGATGCTTTTGTTCTTATCTAGAAAGAAGTCTTCAGAAATTTATTATATATATGCATTCACACAGTACATATACATGCAGAAGTCAGATTGCTCAGTCTGGTCCCATATTTGATATAAGTCAAACATGTATAGGACAAATAGTGATATATTTGGATTCAAGAGATTTAGATTGTAGTCCCAGTTCTACTGTGAACTCTGCATGTGATATACTATACTAATTAACCATACTTTATTTTTCCATTCGTTAACTATAATAACTTTTTACTTCACCATGTAGATATGTTTGAGGGTGCAGATGCCAATCAGCTCCATATTTGAATATACCTGATAGAGTGGAGTTGAAGCCTTAATTGTTTCAATGATGAGATACATGACTTAGAATTTAGTCTTGTTTGGGCACTAAATGTTGGAGGAGACATAATAATGATGAAACTTCTTGGCAAATTTTCCATGTGGTTTCTAATATGTAAAAATTTTGTAATTATACAGCACATATACCAATTAAAACAGTTCATTTCTACATGTTCAGTTTGGTCAGACCCTGATGCCATAGCCTCTGGGCTAGTCTTCCAAAGGTTATATTGCCTTTCTTGGTATAATTTCCTTTTTTATATATAAAATTATATTAAATACAAAGTACTTTATAAATATGAGCAATGATTTATCATTTATCATTAGCATTTCATTGCTTCCGTACTTCTGAGATCTGGTACTCCGACAATTAGAGCACTCCCTCCCCTAATACAAATCACCCTCTGAATTAAAAGATATGGTATCAATGAAAAATGCATCACTCTGTAGCTAAGCAAATGGTGAAACTTTCCAGACTTACTTGAACTTTGGTCAAGAGGTAAATAACTATCCTAAATCCATCATCAAAGCTTTTCTAACTTGCTATCTACCAATGGGACTTTTGAGGATCAGAGTCACCTCTATAGAAATAAAGCTTCAGAGTAAGATATAAGTGATGAGTATATACACTCAATATACAAGGTGCTAAGTTTGCAAAAACCATTGGCAGCACTCAGGGTTTCATTCTGATAACAATTGTAGGATATATGTACCATTTAGTTTTCTAAAGAATAACTGAGGTCTAAACCATTTATTTGAGCTGAGTGATTTGCCAAATATGAAAATTAGTTCAGAATTCTTTGACAATATATACATTGTATGTCACATACATTAACATGATTTTAAAACATAGTCATGATTATTTTCAAAATCTGAGTGCATAGATGGGTTTATGTTTCAATACACACATACACACACACACACACACACACACACACACACACACACACACACACATATTCCTCTCACTAAAATCCAACTCTGATGCTTATTGATGCTTATGATAACTTGGCGATTATCTTGTTTCTTTAAAGAATATGTCGTAGTTTATGGTTGATTGAAGTGTAAGTTCCCATTAAAATGAGAAGTCTTCAAGTATGGATCCAACAGTGGACCATAGTTCTCTCATCCAAGGCCAAGTTTAGCTGAGTGCAAAGATTTTAGGTGATGGATCTTTTTGGAAACAGCAATGTATGAAGCAATCTATAGCTACACAAGATTACCTTAGTGAAGGGAATAGTCATAGAAATGAAATGAGGGATTCATTGAACTAAGAAGTAGATAATAATTCTAGACTTTATCTTTATTCTTAGGAATATCAATTTCTTATTTGAAAAGATTTGTGATATCATTGGGGTAGACACTGATATTTTATCATTGGCATAGACATTCATTCAGATTGGCAATAACCTTTTCCCTTTTGCCCCCATCATGTCTTAGTAGATTTTCAGGAATTAACTCCAAAAAGATTTAACACTTGGTGTCCAACCTTCTGGTGAAAAGCCTAATTACATATAACTAAATTGGTCCTTGGTGGTGGCCATAATTCCTATTTCTGGGGTCACAGATTATTTTGCAAACCTTAAGGTCCCATATAAATATTAGATACTATTATACTTTAAAGTTAAATTTTACATATAGAAAAAATATATATATTGGCAACAGTTACCATAGAAGGTGCCTCAACTTTAATGTTTCAACCTTAACCAAACTATGAAATCTCTATTCTTTAGTTTTTCAATTGTAGTAAATAGTCTGAAGTTTCCCTTGGTGCACGAACAAATGCAATGCAAAAATACTTGGGTATCCGTAATAAACAATCCATATGCCCTTTCCCTGATTTCTATAGTGTTTGGTCAGTTAGTAATTTGGACCTGTCATGTTTCATTTAAGTGTTTGCTCTCTGTCAGCACATAACTGGAAGTAGTACTTAGCCTTCTATAAGCAGTCTTGATTAATGCATATTTAAAAACTGGCAGTTCACAATTTTCCCACAGACCTTATTCTTCTCTTACATTGGCTTCACACAAAGTTGAAGAAAGCAGTATGCCTTTTCTTCTAGGAGGAGAAATATTTCAATTATACTTTTTGACATAGTACTATTTCTAGGATAGAAAGGATTATAGTTTTTTGGTTTGTTTGGCTTTTCTCTCCACAAGACATAGGACACAAAAGAGAATCATTTTTTAAGTAATTGTCACTGTTCTTCCAGTATGAGGATAGAGAAATTTTAAATATTAGTTTATACTTGTAGTGTCTCCACATCCATTCTGTGATGATCCTTTCTTTTCAGGTTAAGCTGTTCAGCTCAGGATTAGGAATGAAAGTCACTCTTCTGAGAAGACCAAAAGATGTTTTTTTCAATTTCAGGTCTGACCAAGTGTGTGTTTTCAGTAATCATGATGCACACTACTATTTCCTCTTTTTCAATATCTATTAGTGTTTTGGCAGTATATAGTAAGCATTTTATATAATTTTGCTACCAAGCAATCTACTTGGGAAAACTTTCCCATTACTTTGTGAATCCAAAGCTAGAAGAAGAAAATAATGCTATCAATAGCCTAACAAATAAGATAATTTAAAGTATGAGTGATATAACAGTCTATTCTCATAGGCCACTCCTGTGGATTTCATCACTTTAAAGTTTGGAGATTAGATCCCAAACCTGTGATTTCTATAGTGCAAGGTGACCCTTGATATGAAAGTTCCCTCCATAAATGCTCATTGGTAATCTAAAATGTACAGCCTTTATTAAAGAAAAAAAATTGTATTGATATATTTGGTTTTTATATCACTTAAATTTCCTTCATCTCTCTCTTTATCCACCTTCCAAGAGCTATCCCATATAGCAAAGAATTATTTTATTAAAAAGAAAACAATCAAAGCTGATCAGTAATTGAAAATAATAGTTGAAAAATATGGAAATAAGCTATTTTATCTTGTTATCCATCTTTGTTTGATTATGATGAACTCTTTACCATTGGTAGTTTCAAAAATGTATTTCTTCTTTCTTTCACTAATGTGTTTGTTATGAGACTTTTTTTATATTTTCTTGGTCGTGTCAGTTTATAGACTACCTTAGTGTGACATGTTGGTCTAAACCTAATTGCTGCCAGTCTGCTTTCCAATATTCTCGTCAGCTTTTGTCAAATAGTAAATTTATATTCCAAAAGCTTAACAAAGTCTTTTTTTTTCTACAGCTACTTAATAAAATAGTGTAATTATTATTATCCCCATTTTATAGGTAAGAAAACAGGCTCTTAACTTGCCCTTTGTCATTTAGCTAATAAGTGGTAGAGCAGTTAAATAAAAGTCTTCAGACAAGTTTGATCCAATATCATGGTGCCTCTCTTATACTTGATGCATTTACTAAAATCTATTCTTTTTTAATAATGCTTTTTATTTTCAAAATACATGCAAAGATAGTTTTCATCATTCACCTTTGCAAAATCCTCTGTTCCAAAGTTTTCTTCCTTCTTGCCTTCTACTCCCCTCTCCTAAACAGTAATCCAATATAAGTTAAACATGCAATTCTTCTAAACATATGTCCACATTTGTCATGTAAAGCCTATTCAAAATCAGAAATTCTGTGATCTCAACAGTATAGTCCTTGATCACACTTAGAAACAAATACAGTTATCCCTATCACATCATGATTTTCCCAATCACAGATTCTATATATCACATGTTGTCATTAGAGATTAAATGAGGATTTTGGGGGAGCTTTGTGAACATGTAAAAGTCAGCAGATGACACAGAAAAAAAAATTTGGAAACTCAGAAATGCATAAAATTTATGTATAGTTTTGTATAATATCAACATATTTTGTCATTTAATACTATGATAATTCAGAGTTCTTCTCTGGTAAAAAGGGAAGGCCAGAAATATTTCTGTAGATTTTCTAGATTTGGAGGGGGTATTACACACCTGCATGATGCAGAAAGGATAATATATACTGTTGCAGGTTAAAGATGTCGGTGGAAGATAATAAAAGCAATAAAAAGTATATGATTATATAAGATAAAATTGTGAATTAATTCAGCAGTATCATGTCAGCCCCTATATCAATCAACAAGCATGTAATAAATGTTAGAAAAACAAAGACAAAAAATAATAATAATCCCTGCTTTCAAGGATCTTACTTTTAAAATGTCCCTTGAAATCCTTGCAACATTCTGGAAAACTTTCAGGTTTTAAAGAATATTTTTGTTTAAGTACCTGTGAAAATATACTGTTCATTTGGTCAAAATTATAAACTTGATCTGCTTGTGGGCAAGTTGCCTTTGCTCTGTGTTTTGTCTCCAGTCCCAATCACAGCTATGTCACCTGTGGAGACTTTCCCAGGGGATCTGTGAAGCAAATATATACTGAAGAATGAAATCCATGACTACTATTTTACTAATTTAAAGCTAGGACCTCTAGTTATTGCAAATCAATTATGTTGTTTTCATGTACAGAGGACCATCATGAATCTCCTATGCGGTATTCTGACCTTAAGAATTGTGAGAAATTCACTTTACTTCAAAAAAGATCATTCATCTCTATAAATATAGAGAATTTGATGAGGTTCGGTGCTGCCATTTTGTCTGTTTCTATGGCCACTATAAATTGAAGAAAACAACTTTATCTCAAATTAGAGTTAATTCTGACAATCAGTTTATATCTAACAATGGCCAATGCTTTACCAAGCTTAGCAAACACTATGTTGGTGCCCTGTCAGTCCCTAATTTGGACACCAGCCATTAGTTAGACCATGAGATTGGGAGCAATATGTTCACACAGACAGCTGTGTTAACACAGTAGCATACTGTGTTAGTGATTGCTATTGGACATTAGCTGTTTTCAGACAGCTTTATGTCCCAGTGGATACTAGGATGAGTCTCTATTGCAAAAGTAGGGTACAGCATTTGTTTTGTTTTCTGTCCAAGGATACTGAAGCAAATTGAACAGGTGTTACTGGTCAAGTATCTGGATTGAAGTAAGTAATGGAAAAAAGTGTTTAAACAAAAAAACTAGTGGTTCTTTGAAATGTAGAAGTTAGTGCAATCGCATGTGTCTGTGACCTTTTCTACATACTGAAATTGAAATCCATTTTAAATGACACAAGATATGACCAAGTTTAGCAGTTTCCATTTTTTTCAAGAGATAATGTTGAAATATAAATTGAACTTATGAGGCATCTTAAAACAATAAGTTATATATTCTATTATATATACTATGACAAGATTTTACATTTATGATATAATTTTCTCTTCATATTGATTCTGGGACATTGACTATGGCAGCTATTGCCACAGTGCAATGAAATTTGTTCAACATCACACACCCAATTAGTGTCAGAACAGGGACTAGAATTCAGGTCAGAAATGCTGGAGTAGAATACAAAATGTCATCAGTATCAGTGAATGTCTTTGGGAGTTCTCATGGAGTAATTGGACAAAATGACAAATATGAAATGTCTATGAATCAAGTTAGAACCTGAGGCCTTGATTTTTTTAGATTAATAATAATTAACTCAGATATAAAGTTGAAATTCTTAAGGAAGTTAGAGCTTGTGAGAAACTTTGCAAAATTCCTACTGTTTTCACGGTTACCTTAACAAGTGAAATTTATGTGAGGCAGTGTAGTGTGGTAGATAGAGAGTTACCTTCAGAGGCAGGAAGACTAAGACCCATCTGTGAAATACTTACCATGTGATTCCTGACATTTCAGTGCCTGACATATGGAAATTATCTGAGGTCATACAGAGAAGTCTCCTCACCAAGAGTTTCCCAAATTAATGGAAACCAAAGTTCACCCTCCTACTCCCAAAATAAACTAATTAGAATGTAAGCAACATGAAGGCAGAAACGGGTTCATTTTCATATTTGTATCCCAAGTACATAGCATCATATTTGATGTGTTGAATAGGCAACTGAAACATTTTTATTGAATTGAATTTTTTACTTTATTTTGAATATTACACAATATTATTTTAATATGTGGTATATTCTTGTTGTTTTTAGTGAGAAAATCTGCTGGATTTTTTAAACACATGATTTTTAAAAGGATTTTTACATTCTTATATGGTCTTATTGCCTCCACAAGCCATTTGTACTCTGCCCAATATAACACAAATTAGTGGGAAAATAGAATTCATTTAGCAAAAATTTAACTTCATTACACATTTATCTCTAAAGTCTTTACTATGGAGAAAGAGATACCTGAGTTGTTATGATGGGCTAAAAAACTTTAACAGCTTCTACCAATTTGGCATAGATTGGTTCTCAGGGACTATGTGGCAAATTTATTTGGGGGCAGGGTGATTTTTTTTACTTAGGACAAAATTCCCAAACTGCATTTCTGACATTTTTCTCAGTAATAATAAACCATGTGCATTTGAAATATATTTCCAATAAATCTCATTATGAGAATTAGGGACATCTTGATTTACTGTGTAATTTTAGCTTCTGGTCAAAACAGTGCCAAAAAGCTAAAGGGATTGATTTGCTTTTTCCCTTGAAGAGAAAGGCTTCCAGACAAATAACTGTCAGCTTCCTTCAGTGAGTCAGCTTTTTATATTCTTAGTGCTTTTTCCAGTCCTGTGTGGATAACACATTCCATGGGATAAAAACATCTAGGAAATAAAAATACTTCCTTCCTCAAGCCTCAGCATGGATTTGATGAACCATTTAGGTGCTTTACTTTTCTTGATCTTAGTGATTTTGACATGATTTGCATTAACCACTTGGCTTTCAAACATTGTTTGTTGTAGTTGCTTAAAACTTGACTTTACAACTCCTCATTTCTTTCTTCTGCCCTCAAATTTGTCCATGTTAGGACAAAGCTATTTTTCCACCTTCCTTTGTAATCATAGACCTGAAGCATAAACACTGTATAAAAATAACTAATAATAAAATCTTAGTACCTCCTGAGAATCTGATGCATTCCTTATAAATGATTTACTTTGGTGGTAATCATATTTTTATAAAAGCAATATACCAGTATAGATTCTAATATACACATATATGAAAAATCTTTTCAAATAGATTGTTTTAAATGTATATTTCATCATATATACTTAAATATGCAGCATCTGTACAAGTATAGTCTTTCACGTGATTATAAGATTTTTCACAATAGAATGTAATCCCCTTGAGAGCAGGGACTAGGCTAATTTTTTGTCTTTGCATCCCTAGAGCCTTACACATTGTCTCACTAATAGGCTTTATTAAATCAGTGTTGGTTGACTGATTAACTGATGACTAGGACTTTGTCCCAGAGCACAGAATTTGGAGAATACTTTAGGTAACTGACTATACTTGAAATTATTCAACAGATTGAAACAACAGAGCATAGCCTAAGTAGCAAGAATTTCTCATTCACATAAGAAAGCAAATGAGGGTGAGTGGAGAATAAATGGTTGGAAGGATAAATCGGAGCTGCAAGAGGTGAGAAGAATAAATTAGAGCTGCTAGTGAGTTTATTCTATATTTTTTGAGAGTGGAGAGAATCTTTATTGTTCAAGGTGATAAAAATGGTGTGATTAAAATGTACCACCGGGTGCAATTTTTTTAATTAAAACTTTTATTTTTGTTTTAATTATAAAATTTTTATTTATATACAAATGATTTTTTATTTATTTTAATACTTATTTTTATTTGAGGAAAAAACAGAATCAAAGAGTTAGTGGAATTTAACAGAAGCACAGAGAGACACTGATAGTACTGAAATATATGGAATGATGAAATTTAATTACTCCCCATAGTAAAGATAGAGATAAAAGACTAGATAATAAAGAGGGAACTGAATTTGGATGAGCAGAACAACCCAACACTTCTTTGTAGTTATGTATGGCCATAACACTGCTTCAGGTGATTGTCAGCATCAGTGGAGATAAGAAAACTTTTTAAGAAAGAGTTATTTATTCAGAGTGAAATTGTAGGTCATTAGTATAGCCAAGAAACAAATACAATGTTTTTATCAAGTTCTCTACTCCATTAGTAAAGTTGCTTTCTGGAGCACAAGTCTTCAGTTTTGCCTGAATACTTTGTAGTCTGAAAGCTCTTAAATCAAACTTTTCACATTTCAATACTGCTATTCAGGTTCCTTTAGCCCTCTCAGCATTGCATTTCCTTTTTTCAGAATTATTTAAAGTTTTAATCTATTATGACTGCCCAGGAAAAGTTCAGAGACATGCCAACCTGGGATCCAACTCATAGTTAACAATGAACCTTTAAAAACTTGAATTCTGTAATTTGGTATCTACACCATGACTAATTTGACCATTTTGACTAAATTAATCATCTATTAAACACTAATTACTTGTTTCTATAATCACTAACTTGTCAGTTTGATAAAAGCGCACAGACGAGGCACAGAGATACTATTTAAACTGCTTTTTTAAAGTGTAGGAAATGAAAATCCCAAACTCTCAAATAGAAATTAACAATATCATTTTCATTTGGCATAAGCTTCAAAAAACAACCATTATCTGAGTGGGAAATCATGCCAGGAAATCTCAGCCTTTAAAAATCTGGTATTTGTAATCTTTGGAGCAGAAAATATTGAAAGAAATACAATCCCTGGAGATATTTCATATCAAATTCAGCATAATCTAAAAAATAAATATGAGTGTTCCATTTGATATCAAAGTATTAGGATCATACCATCTCTGCCTGCCAGAGTCCCTAAACTTCTGACATAAATAAAACCAAGCAAATAATGGAGAGAGAGAAAGGCTCAAAGGTATTGTTAAGGGTCTAGCTGACGCTGACTTTTTTTTTTAACACAGAATCATAACAACCCACCCTTTGATGGTTACAACCTCACACAGTTTTCATGACAGACTAATGCATATGACTTCTTCAGAGACATACAACATAAAAGAATACAAACACAAAAACAGAAGAAACAGCCTTTGAATACAAATTGTCTGTCCTATCTCAAATACTTTATCCTTTCACTTTTACCCAGGCTATAATATGTTCTGTGTTTGGTGAATTTCTGTCCTTTGCTATTCTTGTTAGTAGCTTTACTATATAATTTGGCAGTAGGTATTTATTGAGTCTGAATAGAGACTCATTTCATGGTACTCTTAAAAGGCTAGACATTTGTTATATCAGTCTTGACAATTTATCAGCCCAGAAAAAAAATAAATAAATAAACAAGCAATAGTTACAATCTGAAAGTGACACAGAAGCTTAGCTAGAGGGAGTTGAATAGCCCAACAGCATTGATATAGATAGGGGAGAGGGAAATGTCCAGAGTCAGGATGGCAGTGAAGATAGTAAATAGGACTAGAATTGAAGGAAAAGGAATAAGATCATCACTCAGAAGAAGTGATGAGGCAGAAGCACATAAAAACCTCCCTAGCTGAAGCAGTAAGGCATTTTGAGGGAGAGATGGGAAGTAACACAGACCAAACAAGTCTGACTACTACCACCAACCTTACCACCATCTTCCCTCATATCCTGATGATAGGGACCTTGAACTGAAGGTTCTTTAGCATAGTCATGCTTTCATGCCGTTGCCCTCAGCCATCATCCTAAGAAGTAGCCCCTATGGAGATATAATCTGGCAACTGAAAATCAGTGGAGGGAGAAAGTTTTGTCATCAAAATTCTCAGTACTGCTGGATGGTTTAAATCAGAAATTGTATCATTTATCAGTGAAAATGGCATTTTTTAAAAAGAGGCATTAATTAACATCTGGCTTGCCACCCAACTTGAAGTTGAGATTTTTCCATCTAAATCATTGATATATATTGTGTTGGGAGCTCCTTGAAAGCAAGAATTACCCTACTTTTCTTTTGGTTTCTCTAGCACTTAGAAGTACTTAGTAAGTACTTAATATGGGTTCTCATTGATTCTTCAATTTAGAACTCTTCAAAAATAATAGGGAGGATAAAATAGGTTTCTGATGAACTTTTCTGATTCTCTAGCCTCTAACTATGCATAAACACTTCTCAGTTCTTCTAAAAAACTTTACTTGGTTTTTAGATTTCTTTTTCTTCTAATGTAGCAGAATACAGGTGCACTGTCTGTCTAATTGGTTCTGTGAACACATTGCATAAGACAAACCAACCTACTGGGGGCAGTTAGATCATCAATGACTGGCAAATTTGCATCAAGAGCATTCTTAATGACAGAGTGAGTTTCAAGACATTTTAATACACTTTGTTCATAATTCATTAATGATGTTATTGTAAATATATCTCGAAATGACAATGGTTGGAGCACTGGTTGGGGGGCATTTAATGGTACATGTTGGTTTACTGATGAAATAAATGCAATATAAATTTTCTTATTGAACCAGTTAAGGTATACAATAGAGGTCAAAGGATAATTCTTTTTAAAAAAACCAAATTAGTCTTACAAAATGACTTGTTGAACTTAGAGAAATTATAAAAAAGGGTAAGGAATATACAAGTATAATAAACAAAAATACATATAGAGATAGGGAGTAATCTTAGCACTGATATTGCAATGCTTATGTTTGCACTGCCTCATTACCCATTGCATCAAAGATCATAAAGTGTTTATTATGCTGTTTACCAAATGATAGCTATTTCCTGAACAACTGGCCTCTCCAAAACATCCTTGTATTCTGTCCATCGTTAATAATGATGCCTGCACTTTGGGACAGAAAGATACAAAAGACAGTCTGGAAATGATCTGCAGGAAATAAGAAAGAAATTGGTAATCTCTTTAGCTTTCCTGTTTTACATTGTTTCATTTGCTGTTCCAAAATGTTCATTTAGGGAATGTAGGTTCTACAGCTGAACCCTCAAATGGATAGTCTAAAGAGAGTAGGAAAGCAAACACCAAAAATAGTCTTCTTCTTGAGTCCATTACATAGGTCATTTCTCATGGTCCACTCTAATCTATCTTTTTAAGTTCTACCAGTGTGAGATAGATTTCCAGGATCAGATGGCAAATAGGAAACAATTTGTTGGGTTTTGTTGCTTAGGTTTTCAAAGCAGATAAATATAGACAAGAAATCCAAGCCTGTGAATCCTTTGATGATATCCATAACTGGGAATGTTTTCAACCAAAAAAACTGTAGCATGAGCAGTGAACACCAGTTATTCATTTATAGTTAAGGATTTTTTTTTCCTTTAGCATTTTTTGGAGATAAGAATCAGAGATATAATTAAACTTCCAAATGAAAATTGGAGTATAATTAGTGAGTCGAATTCATATACCTGACACTTTTCCAATCATAAAGTGTTATATGTGAAGTGCTTTAGTTAGGAAAGGAAGGGGGGAGGGAGACCTTTTTTTCTCTCCCTCTGCTCCCCCATCCAAAAAAAAAAAAAAAGAAGAGAAAAGAAAAAAAGGCTGTACTATGTCATACAGTATTTTATTTGATGATGTCATATGATGGAGTACAGACCTTTCTGGGTTTCTTTTACTTAGAGTGTAAACACACATTAAATATGAGCAAAAGTATCCCCAGGACACCAACAGGCAGTTATCAGACTTGGCTGAGGTAAGAACTCTATAGCTATAGACTTGCTACAGCTGGACACTCTTCCTTATTAGACCAACATTTGAATGTTTCTTTGCTTAGGTCAGTATCCTCTGCATACTGCTCTCGTCTCAAAAAACCCTGGCTTTCTGGATTGACTTGTGAAGATTTGGACTTGGGTTAAAAGTACATCACAGGCAAACATGTGTTGAACATTACTTCATGTGTGTAGACTTTGAAGAGCCTCCTAGGTATATATGTAGGATTTGATGTGATGAGGAGATGAATTCAATTCAAGGTACTTGAATCCACCTCAATCTTATTGCCAATCTTTTTCAATGAGAGACCATCTCCAGCCCCCTCCGTTTTGCACATCTGTGTTTGATAACACCAAAGAATGTCTTTGATTAGGCTTTCAGAGTAATCATTCAAAAGCAAGTTTCTCCTCTGCTCTGCTGCATCTCATAAAGATAGATTTTTACACATTAAGGATGCACTTGATTGCACTGAAATATTGGCTTGTGAGTAGAGAGTGTAATCCTGTTCAAAATATGCTCCTCCCTAGCCTTCTCTCATCACCCTAATGTATCCTTTCTCCTCTTGTCCGAGGACTTTGCTGTCCTTGAGTCAGGAGCTCTTTACCCCCATTTTATTTTAAATGCCTGGCCAAAATGTACATTTTAATTCTATTTCATCTTTCTCTTTGTCCTTTTAGAAGTACGATTATATGTGGAGTCTCAATATCTTCAAGTAAATATTATTCTTCCACATAGCATCTTCTCTTTATCGTGTGGCCAAAGGAGCTTTCTAAGGATAAGGCACAACTTGGATTTTCCCTAGAACTTTATTATTTTTCCCCTCCTTATGCCATGTGTCTCTGGTAACCAATAATGTCTATCCTTGGATTAAAGTGTATCTTATATCCTTTGGGATTGGTTTTGGACTCGCTAATGTTCTTACTTTTTATTGAAGGGTTGTTGTTTTACTTCTAGTCTTGACTTATCCATTTTCCTTTATATTATTATACCATAAATGGCTTTCATATTTTGTTGAAAACAAATTTATTCTATAACTCTTTGATGGTGGTTGTAATCAATTCCAAAACCAGTTACTTCACTGAAGTTTTTCATCAATATTTCTGGCTTTTGTATAAATTCCCATAAAATTAAATGAAATCAACTGCCTGTTACATATCAAATTGCTAATATTGTATTCCTTTATATTACACAGTGCTGAAAACTGGAAACAGTGTTGCTAATAATTGGACAATAGATATGACTACTTTACTCTCCACTTTTTTATTTGTCAATTGTGGCAAATCATTGAGATTGGTGTTTTTAATAAAATTGCCCTTCCTTTGAGGAGTTATCAGTGATTAATTTCTTAATCTTACTTGACCACATCTAAATTTTCTGTGTTCATCAATCTTTATAAATGAGCCTAGTTTTCACTAAAAGAAGAAATGGTGGGTTACTATTGAAAAACTATGGAAGGATGCTTTCAATATTAAAGAATCGGAGTCATTTTGACCAATATTCTTGGAATTATGCAGTAGGAAAGGAAAAATAGGGTTACCAGTGGGCAGAGGTATAATTCTGGTGGGTTATTGGGTCTTTGCCCTCAGAGTACTGAAATTTAGAATAATCTCTCAATTTTCTAATGTCATATTTCCTTCCTGCTTATGGCCACATTCTCACACACTCAATAGCTAAGCTCTCTTTGCCCCACGTAATCCAAGTATTATATTCCAAGTAATGGTTAACTCCATTAACCAACCTAAAGTTATAGCTCTATTTGTATGTGTGTGATTGACATCAACTGAATCCAAAAGTTTCTGAAAGGGAAGAACCAAGCTGTTCATATAATAAAACTTTACTTCAGATGTCAACATTTGTAAACTAAGAATCAGTTCAGATATCAGGGTAATTAATTGGAAATTAAAGATGGTTCTTTTATTTCCAATAATGCTACCCTTTTTGTGGTATTCTGGTGCTGATAAATAATGCTATGTGGAAAAGTCTTGTTGCTAACCTTTCTCCAAGCCATATACTTATTTTTAACCTATTTAAGCAAACAAATGGAGGAAATTCCACTTTGGGCGTGAAGATCACTCTTTATTTAGAAAAAGTGTGTGATGGCTTCCACTGGGCATGTTTGAAGCATGTTGTTTTTTGTCAAACAGCCTCCATCCCAGGTGTATGTGTGTTGCTGAGGGATCACAACCAAAGCCAGATATCTGAAACAAATTGACTCTCTGGAATAGTAGCTTTCCACAAAACTGAAATAGATGGGGGAAATGTCGAGATGAATGGTGTTACAGCTGCTAAGTGCAGCACGGCTCACTCTCATTACATAGTTATCCCTAAGAGCCTTGGATTTTGTATATATAAAAAGATGGTATTTGTAATTGAGCTTAGTGCTTTTGTAGTGTCTGAACATTACAGGTTTCCCAGTTTGATGATAGCAGAATCTCACATCAAGTATACACCAAGGAGTAGATATTTAAACCATGTGTGTTAGAGAAAGAAAAAGTCACAGTAGAGCTTTTCTTTGCATTGTGCAGTTATGGATTATCTTTGGATATTTATTACAGATTTTTGTGGTTTTTTGTGTCTGGGATTACAGGGAGTCTTGTAAATAGGTTTCATATGGTTAACTGGTGACCCTGAAGGGCTCTATTTTTAAGGTAATTAACTTCACAGTTTTAACTCAGAGCCATATTAACCACAGAATGAAGTAATTTGTTTTTAGTTAGCTAGGATTTTATTAAGTTGCTTAATAATGAAACATAAACAAAATATTTGGCTTGATTTACCTCTGCATTGCCTTTCCACTTCCCATTTTACAAGGAACATTAAAGCATAAAAGTCAAAGCCATGGATCAAACACATAGTCCATTTGTTCTCTCTCTGATAGTGCTTCTAGAGTGTTGTAAGAGTATGGCTGTGCTCATTGTCAAAGGTTAGCCATATCTAGGAAGTCTCTGCTTTATTTCCTCCAATTTCACTTATTTGCCCAACTCATTGAACTTTAAATGCTTTGTTTTATTCTTCTCTGCTTGAATTCACACAAATCAGCCTCAGACACTGGTTAGTAATTGATCAAACTCCATTAATTTCTCCCTGGCTCCATGAAAGATCAGTCTTCAACTTGTACTACCAAATCAGAAAGCATCATATCAGAAAGGAGTAGGAAAATGACAGGTTGTATGATGTCTGTTGCTTGCATTTGTATCCCCGCTACACAGGATTGCCTTTTAATTACTTGAAGGCAATTCTCTAGTGTCTTTTGCAGAGAAGAGAATATCTCTGTTATCAGTGTACTTCCTACATTGTTATGCCTATAACTGAACACAGTCCAACCAAAGCAGAGACCAGGGTTCCTATCTAGTAAACATAAACCCTGAGGGTCTTCTCCCAGATTCATTCATTCATTCATTTATTTATTTAGATTTTTTTTTTTTGGACTAGATGAAATAGGAGATTCTTTGCCTCAATTACCATCCAGCCTTAATCACCAAATGGGTGTGACCTCAATCAAACTAAGACCTATGGAAGACCTTAGCTTAAAAAGGCCAAACTCTCCTATCTCATCAAGGGTCATCTCCAGTCCTCTTGATCTGTATCTTGCCATTGGACCCAGATGGCTCTGGAAGGGAAAGTGAAGCAGGTAACTTTGTATAGCCCTCCCTCACTTAAATTCAATTCACTTGCATGTTATGCATCACCTTCCTGATGTCATGGTCCTTTTTGAGGATGAAGGGCAAACAGCATGTAGTTAATATTTTAGAATGTTTACACATCTATATGCATCTGTGTTCATCAAAGACCGCTTCTTAAGTAGCTTGCTTTGCTTTAGGTATAATAGTTAGCAGAACAGAAAT
The DNA here is from genome assembly GCF_048593235.1 of Sminthopsis crassicaudata. Classification (NCBI taxonomy): domain Eukaryota; kingdom Metazoa; phylum Chordata; class Mammalia; order Dasyuromorphia; family Dasyuridae; genus Sminthopsis; species Sminthopsis crassicaudata. The sequence goes on along the minus strand of NC_133619.1, from coordinate 78,251,056 downwards.
TCTGGAAGCAAAAACCTTCAGGGCTTCGGTCCCAAAATGAAGAGAAAAATGGGGAGTGGGAATTCTAAGAGAAATATTATTGGATTGTTTAAATCTTACAGTATGATTTTCCTGGAGATAGGCTAAGGTCTTTGTCTATTCCCTAAGTTAGGCAGTATCTCAGAGTCCTATAATGCAATTCAATTCAATAAATATTGATCACTTATTATATATAAGACAATAGAGATTTACAGAGAGATTTGATATAGACCCTGCTCTCAAGGAGTACTTTGATCTTTTTTTCTCCACCTCCCTCTCTTTCTTCTTTTCCTATATTCTGTGTACATGTATTCATCAATACTCTTTGGAGGCAGACAACTTCCTTCTTTGTCATTGTATCTCCAAGGCCTAGTACATGGTAGACAATTAAGTATTGTGGAACTGAGTCTAATGGAGGAGGGGGAACATACACAAATGGTGAAAAGCAAAGTATAATAAGTATAAAGGAGTCTATGCAATATTCTATGAGACATTTTAGAAGGGGAAGAGCATTCTTAGGCAGGGAAGATTTTATGGGCAAAAGGGGATCTAGTTTCTGAGTTGGGAAGAGCTTTTAAAGATGGAGTTGTAGGTTAAGGAAATAGAATGATCAAAGGCTTATTAAGAGGAGAGAACAGGATGAGAACAGCAAAGTACAAGTTCATTTTGTCTGGAAAAGAGAATGTATGCAGTGGAGTGAATGAGATAAAATTGGAAAGGTAGATTCAAAGTAGGTGGAAAGAAGCCCTGAAGGTTATTAAGTAGTTGCAAAATTGTTTAGAGAGCAATAAAAAGAGTCTCATCTTCTTGTGGCTAAGATTATAGGTGGGATTAGACAATAGTACATTTACAGGGGTTCAGAAAATGTTGCCATACTCAGTATTTTGAAATGTCAGCTCTATTGGAGTTCTCCAGGAATCTTTCCTTGTTCCTATGTTGTTTAATAGTTTAATATTTATCTGAATACTGAGAGTGTGCATATTAAATTTTCAAATGACTCAAAATTTAGGATAATTAATACACTGGATAATAGAGTAGCATCCTAGATTTCAGCAAGCTGGAATGTTGGACTGAATTTAATTAATTAAAATATAGTAAGAGATCCATATTTCTGGGAACCAAGATGGCAGACTAAGTAGTAAATCTCCATAACTCTTCCATATTCATCTCCAAACAACCATAAAAAGTACCCCCAAAATAAATTCTGGAAAAGAGAACCAGAAAAAAGACAAGGTAAAACAATCTTTGAGCCCAACAAACTTGGAAGATTGGCAGGAAAGGTCTGTTTCATTTGGATGAAAAGAAAGCACAATTCAGGAAAAGAAGAAACTCAGAAAATTCAGCACAAAGACCCAACACCAGAACATCCTGTGTGCCTCAGTGTAGTCAAGAAAATGGGTAGATTCCAGTTCTGAGAACCTCATGTTTTAGTGTAACCTTGGGCAAATAAATTCCAGCAGCCAGATGTGTTTAGGGTATCCCTGGAGAAATACAGAAATATCCCACTTGCGCTAGCACTAGGACCCTGGCTCAATACCAGGTAAGCTTCCATACCTTTATGGCCTCCAGCAATACCATCATTCCCTCTCCCCACCTTACCTCCTTAGTACAGCACCAGATATGAGTATCCCCCATAAGCTTTAGGTCAATATCAATGCAGCACCAGGTAAACAGCCAGGGATATAACCCCTGGCACAAGAAGCCTGAAATACTGTCCCTTCCACCACAGTAGCAGAGTTCAAATTTAATAGAAAGGGGAAAGGCCAAAAAATGAGCAAGGAAACAACAACAACAACAACAAAAAGAATCTGATCATAGAAAGTTATTTTGGTGACAGGGAAAATCAAGACACAAATAAGAGGACAACAATGTCAAAACACCTATGGGAAAAACCTCAGAGGAAAAATGGAAAGTGTCCTTAAACTGAAAGAGCTCAAAAAAAAAAAAAAGAAAAGAAAAAAGAAAAAGAAAACCTTAAAAATCACATAAGAGAAGAAGAGAAATTGGAGGGGAAAATGAGAGTGATGCAAGAGAATTATGAAAAAATAAAGTCAACAGCTTGAAAAAAGAAAACAATTGCTTAAAAAGTGGAACTGACCAAATGGAAAAGGAAATACAAAAGCTAACTGATGAAAACAACTTCTAAAGAGTTATAATTGGGCAAATGGAAGCTAATGACTGTATGAGATATCAAGAATCAAAGAAACAAATTCAAAAGAATGAAAAAATAAAAGAAAGTATAAAATCTCTCATTGAAAAACTAATTGACCCAGAAAATAGATTCAAGAAGACAATGTCAGAATCACTGGACTATCGGAAAGCCATAATCAAAAGGAGGTCCTGAATAGCATCTTTCATAAAATTATGAAGGAAAACTGCTCTGATGTCCTGGAACTAAAATAGGTAATGAAAGAATCTGCTAACCACTTCAGAAAAGAGATCACAAAATAAAACCAAGGAACATTATATTCAAATTTCAGAATTATCAAGTAGATCAAGGAAAAATTACTCCAAGTGTCCAGAAAGAAACAATTCAAATGTCAGAGAGTCACAATTAGGATTATACGGGACTTAGCAGCTGCAACATGAAAGGATTGGAGGTCATAGAATATGATATTTCAGAAGGCAAAGGAGCTAGAACTATAACTAAGAATAACTTACCTGGAGGAATAATAATACATCAATAGGGAAAAAAAAAAAAAAAGGTCAGTCAATGAAATAGAAGGATTTCAACTTTCCTGAAGAGACCAGAACTAAACCAAAAATTTGATCTCTAGTATCAAGACCCAAGAGAAGCATAAATATGTAAAAAGAGAAAAGAAAACATAAGGGATTCAATGGAGCTGAACTGTTTATGTCCCTATATGGGAAGATGCTATTTGTTGTTCTTTAAAATTCTACCGCTAATAGTATAGCTATTTTGAGTTAATGGGGTAAGGTGAATTTGAGGGAATGACCTAAAAAATTTAAGGAATGAGAAACAGAGTACACTTAGTGCAGAAGGAAGGGAGAAGTAGAATGGGGCAAATTATTTCACATGAGGAGGCACAAAAACCTATTACAGTGTAGGGAAAGATGGGAAGATAAGCAATGGGCATTTCTTGAATCTTAAAAAGTACAATCAGTGTTGACTCAAAAAGGGGATAATATACATAATCAATTAAATATAGAAATCTCTCTTATCTAACAGAAAAGATTAAGGGGAAAAGAAGAAGTAAAAAGCTGGGGGCAGGAGTGGGGGTCGAGAGAAGTGGTGAGTGATAGAAGAGAGAGCAGACCAGATAAGTGAAATACTGTGGAAGAGGGAAAGAATGGAAAAAGAAAGGACAAACAGGAGGAAAAATATACTGGAGGTAAATACACAGTTAATGATTATAATTGTGAATGTGAATGGGATGAACTCTTCCATAGAAACACACTTGAAGCAGAGACACACAGAATAAAGGTAAGAGGCCAGGGTAAAATCAAATATATCTCATTTGAAGTTTAAAAAAGCAAGTATTGCTATACTGATCTCAGACAAAGCAAAAGCAAAAATACACATAATTAAAAAGAGATAAGGAAAGAAACTACATCTTACTAAAAGAAAAAACTACACAGACAATAAAGTAATATCAATATTAAACATATATGCACCACATGTTATGGCATCCAAATTCTTAAAGTATTAAGTTAAATGAATTACAGCTTCATCACCAAATAGGAGCTGAGAACATTAAATATATATACTTTGATTATTTTCAATTAAAAAGCTTTTGCATGCACAAAATTAGTCTAACAAGATTAGAAGAAAAGCAAAAACCTAGGAAACAATTTTACAGCAAGCGTTTCTGATAAATGTCTCATTTCTTACCTTTATTGAGAACTGAGTCAAATTAATTATAATGCAAGCTACTCCTCAATTAATAAATGATCAAAGAATATGAACAAGCAGTTTTCAGACAAAGAAATCAAAGCTATCAATAGGCATATGAATAAGTGTTCTAAGTCATTTTTGATTAGAGAAATGCAAATTAAGATTGGCTAATATGACAAAAAAGGAAAATAATTAAAAGTTGAGGAGTATTTGGAAAAACTGAGACATTAATATACTGTTGGTGGAGTTGTGAATCAATGCAACTATTCTGGAGAGCAATTTGGAACTATGCCCAAAGAACAACCAAACCATACATATCTTTTGATCCAGCAATATCAATACCAGGTTCATATTCCAAAGGAATCATAAAAAAGGAGAAATGACCTACATGTGCAAAAATACTTATAAATACTAGAAATTGAGGGGATGCCCGTCAGTTGAGGAATGGTTGAACAAGATGTGGTATGTGAATGTAATGGAACATTATTGTGCAATAATAAGTGATGAACAGGTAGATTTCAGAAAAATCTGGAAAGATTTGTATGAATTAATGGAAAATAGAACAAAGAAAGCATTGTACACAGTATCAGCAACATTTTGTGATGATCAGCTATTAACAACTCAGCCCTTCTCAGCAATACAATGATCCAAAAAAGGAACAAAGGACTCACAAAGGAAAAAGTTATCTACATTCAGACCAAGAACTTATGGATTCTAAATGAAGATTGAATCATATTTTTCATTTTATTCTTTTTCATGCCTTTTTCCTTTTATCTGTTTCTTCTTTCGTAACTGTGACTAATATGGAAATGTTTTACATGATAGCACATGTATAATCTATATTGTTTCTCAGTATTTTTTGAAAAGAAGAAGGGAAGGAGGGAGGGAGAGAAAAATTTGGAACTCTAAATGTTATAAAAATCAATGCTAAGGGGGCAGGTAAGTGGTGCAGTGGATACAGCACTAGCCCTGAAGTCAGGAGGACCTGAGTTCAAATGTGGTCTCAGACACTTAACTCTTCCTGTGTGATCCTGGGCAAGTCACTTAATCCCAATTGCCTCAGGGGAAAAATTGCTAAAAAAAAAAAAAAATTCTTGATATATAAATGGGGAAAAAAATAAAATAGAATAAGAATTAAGAAATCCTTTTATTTGGACTCAAAAAGTCAACTTCATATGCATAATGGGGGCAAGCCTGACTAGAGAGCATTTCATCTGGAAAAGACTACATGCTTTTAGTGGATGACAAGCCCAAGATGCATAAGCAGTAATACTTTTTTATGTATAGGTCAACACAAAAAACAAATGTGATCTTTAGCTGCAATAGATGATGGTTATTTTTGGACCCAGGTGGGTGATAGTGCTGCTGTCCTGTACTAGCTGTGGAATTATAGGAAAAAAAAATCTCTCAAGTGCTCTAAGTAACTCTTGAAATCCCTAAATTGTAAAGAAGCTGCTGACCTGCATTGGGAAAGAGTATTTTCTCATCTGAAAGTTCCCTACACAAATGAAATCATGTTTCTATTCCCTGTTTCCTATCCTTACAAGGAAGGGAGTGTTTAGGAAAGCAGGCTATCAAGAAATGAGAATCTAAGTAAAACACATTAATAAGGCATATTTTTTAAGAAAGTAGAAGAGAAGTGCTGCTATCTCATGCTTGATGGTACATAACCATATCCCATATTCTGTCCTTGGGAAAGTCATTGATAACCTGGAGAGGACACCCAGAACAATGAAGGATCTTGAAATTTTCTGTGAGTATTGTTTAAAAGAACAGGGGATGCAACATGACAAATGTTTAAAAGAATGTTTATAAAAGAATTGCACATATTTAACCTATATCAGATTTCTGGCTATCTTGGGAATGTGGGAGGGAGAAAAATTCGGAACACAAGGTCTTACAAAAATGAATGTTGAAAACTATCTTTCCACGTATTTAGAAAAATAAAATACAATTTTTAAAAAGAAGAACAGGGCATCTTTAGCCTGGAGAAGAAAAGACTGAGCAGAACAAAAATGAGCTCACAAAAGTGAGCTCTCTTTAAGTATCTGAAGGTCAGTGAAGAAGGAATTAGATGTGTTTTGATTGGTCTCAGAAGATAAGACTAGTATCAATAAGTTTTAATCAAGTGCCTACTTAACTATGTGCCAGAGAAAAGAGTGTCATTGTTATGGGCTTGAAAGGGAGGGAGACACCATATTGCTTCACATATTTATAGGATCCAAGGGGATTGTCAAAATTAGAGGAAGTATAAAGTACATTGAATTGCAGCTAAATGTTGTAGAGAAAACAACTTTCTGTTTCTTCCACTTTGTATCTCATCTTCCCCTCTCCCCCAGCTATTTCATCAGTCTTACTATGTTAAGAATACAGATTTCATTCACTTTCTTTCTGATTGTGTGGAATTTTTTTTTCTTTTGCACTAATCTTCAGAATAGGAAAAGGCCTGAACTGTCACACAAAGGAAAAATATGAGAAAATTGGAAAGGTAGAGATGAATCTAAAAGGAAAAGTGAGAAAAAGGTTTTGTTCTGTTAGAATGAGCCTGAAACAGATGACATAAATATAATTTCTTAACTTATAGTGCTCTGCATTCTTACTTACCAAATTATTAGTGGTTAAGAAATATTTTTTTACATTAAGATTTAATTCTAAATCCCAATGCATGATTGTCTAAGAAGAAATCCACCCTGAATGTAATCACTATAATCTCTATTTTCTGAAAAGGGAATGGTAGATCTCTCTCTTCTGATAAAGGCAATGTGATTGAACATGCTTGAGGATTTGAGTTGTTGAAAGTGTCTTTCCTCTTCAAAACAAATAGCATCCTTACATGAACATTCTAGAAAGTTACTCTGCTGTCAGTGTGAGACTTTTGGTTTATCTAAAGGTATTTCTTTTCATGGAAAGCAGGAAATTTCCCTTAAGGCTATTCATGTTAAATGTAATTCATTACTAAACTTAATTTATCACTTAGTTTTATCAGTAAAAATGTTTTGAAGAACTATGAACTCTTTAATTATATATAAATAGTTAACAATTAAATTACTGGTGCTTTAAAAATGATAGAAAATATGTAAATGTATCTATGCAATATCATATGTATGTATAGAAAAAGCAAATAAGTCTATAATAATGAAAATGTACAATTATGTATAATATGAAACATATCATGTATAATATAAAGTAAAAAGTATATAGTACTATATTTTATATATCATATATAAAAGTATAAAATAGCAAAAGCTCACATATTTTAACTTTAATATTTTTTAAGTATTTTCCAGGTTTTATCTCCTTTGATCCTTATATAACAAATCCAGTTCAAAGAAAGTGGGGAACAAAGAGGACTGAGAGGGGCTAAATGACTTGGCAAAGGTCATACCACTTATAAATTTCAGAAGGTGGATTAGAATTCAAGTATTCATTGCTAGCTCTAAGGCCAATAATATACTTACTATACCATTTAGCTGCTGCTTTGTGTGTCATTTTGTGTTTATGCATGTTTATCCACAGATATATAAGAACATAGTACAAAAAATAGAGATGTTCCCAGAATCAGGAAAATCTGAATTCAGATTCTACTTGTAGCATATGTTCCTTGTATCACCTTTGGCATACTTTTCAGTGCTTTAGTCAATTCTCTAAAACCTCTTAAAAGAAAATTCCAGCCGTATTGGCCAAAGACTTATGTCTTCCATTGCGTCAATGGAATTATAGGTCCCTGCTTTCTGCCTTCTGTCTATCTGTCTGTCTATCCAGTCACATAGATTCTCTATTTTAAAGGCATATAACATATTGTTAATGTCTCTCTATATTTTTTTGTGTATGCTTTAGAAGGAAATATAAGGATTTAAATAGTAAGCATCAATAGTAATTCACTTCTGAATTGTTTCAGTAGTATTGTCCTCACATTATTTCCCATATACATGTTGTGCTTCTTCAACTGGAGTATAAGCATCTTGAGAACAGATGGTACCTGTAAGTTCTTCTAATTAACTGCCTTATTTTCTCTGGTCAATAACAAATTCCTTAAGAGTAGGGACCATGTCTTATTTATATTTATATTTTACACAGTATTTAGTAATAAACAATTTGAGTAATAAACAAGCAAATAAATGGATGGATGGATAGATAGATAAATAGATAAACAGATGGACAGATAGACAGATATTTATTGAATGAATGAATGAAACTGTAGTAGAATTGTGGAGTTGTCCTGGAATAGATATCGTTTACTATATTGTAGGTGCTAAAATCTATCTTTTCCCTTTCCTTGAAATTTAGAGCATTTGTTCATTCTTCTGGCATCTCTCATTCTGGGAGATGACTGAAAGTGGCTTTATATTCTGCAAGTTTTTTGTGAAACTTGGAAATAATTCATAGGGATTTATGATGGGACTTGAACTTATTTAAAGCATTTAGTGCTCTCTCCATATCCATTTACTTATGCTGAGCTTCAGTTTTCATCTTTCACTTTCCCATGAATTTTATTTTCCTTCTAGATGTTAACATTCTTTTCTTTTTCTCTACTTCCACTTCTCTTGCCTATTCCTGTTTTTTTTTCCCTTTGATCCAAATACAACTTTGGAATGTATGTATGTATATGTGTATTTGCTAATTTTTTAGAAGTCATACTTGATTATAAAGAGGATAATATAAAAGATAAATACAGAGAGCTCGAATGCTTCAGTGATTTTGTGATTTTTAAAATGTGGTCCAGGGAATATAGATATAGATATAGATATAGATATAGATATAGATATAGATATAGATAGATAGATAGATATATGTAGATATATAAATATATATCTATCTATATCTATATACACACTCATATAAACAAAAACTCTTTGGACAGATCCTCAATAATTTTTAACAACATAAGATACTGGGAACTAAAGTTTGAGAACTGCTAAAACACAAAATAAGAGAAAATCTTGGTTATGGGAAGAGGCACCAAGAACATGAATCAATGCTTAGAACAAGGGATTGATTGATATCATAGCCAAAGAAGTTTCTTTTTAATAGAATTTTACCAGAATATATTTGTAACATATACATGTACATACATATGTATGTGTGTACATAGGTACATATACATACATATAACATAATACATATGTTTGTATGTATATAACTTGCATTAGAAGTCTAAGAAATAGGATAACAAATTGTACAAACAATAGTTACAGGCAACTGTAACTGATTTGACTTGTAGCCTTGCAAATAAACACTTAACCTATATGCCTTAAACAAATAATTCACTTAGAATCTTGATTGCATTTCTGTTATTTTCTGCAAAGTTGTACATTTTAGGCTGAGAAGCCTAAGGGAAAGGTAAATTGTAAAACAAAACTGTTTGGTAAGGCTTCTGTATCTTATATTTATCTTGGCAGTTCTTTTAGTTTATGGATGTATTTTTGAGCTATTAAATGGGTAGAAAGACTGTCTCCTCTTCCCCCAGTGGTCTCTGAACACAGAAGGACCAGATCACAGCAGGAGATTAAAATGTATTGATCTTTTTTTCCCTCTCCAAACATAAGGTGACACAATTATCTAATTGTTGATGTTTCATTTATTTTAATAAAACACTTTGGAGTCTGTATTTTCAAAGTCCAAAACAATCTATCAGATTTGGATTTGAACATGTAAAATAATCTCTCTCCGTCTATGTCTTCATCTCTCTGTATCTCTGTCTCTGTCTCTCTCTCTCTCACTTATGATTTATAGTGTGAGGAGAGGGGAGAACTATGTTTGAAATACAGTTTTTATTTTTTTCAAGTTTAAGACAACAGATCATGTGTTCTGTATCTACTTAAACCTATTTATTATCTGTGGGAATTGGCTAACCTACAGCCTCGGTCTTATTTGCAGCCTCAAATATATATATATGTATGTATATGTATATATATTTTTTTCTCCTGAAAAAGCCCAGCTGAGAAGACTCGGACTATTTCCAAGAATCCCTGCCAACAGAGGCAGGTGAAAGCTTTCTTTGCAAATTTAAATATTTTATTTTATTTTTCTATCTTAACACACACAGTTGAGTTACAGCATAAAGTATAAGTACTAATATAAAATTAGTGTCAACAAAATAATAGTCTGAGTTATTTTGATTTTTATGTTCCATTGTGTTCATAAAAATTTATTCTAACTTTAAGATTATGATAAACTTTAGCTAGTTTTTCAATAAGTTATAGAACATTGAATATTGTTATATTATAGACTTTGCCTTTTTAAGATACAAGTCTCTGATTTGAGTATAGAGACAATGATAAGGTAGCCAGATATGGCTAACTGTATAGACCAAGATTTTCTGTGTCTCAGATGGACTTGTGGCTTCATGGGCTAGACAATGATGGACAAGTAGATAGATCCTTTCAGCATTTGGAAATCTGCCCATCTAAGACTTTCAGTAAGCAGATAGTCATTTCTACCATAAGAAGACCCTACATTTATACAGTACTTTTCCCACAAACTTTTCAAAGAACTCATTTCATTTGAGCTGCAAGGGAAAGAAGGTAGGCATTATACCTGTTGGCAAATAACACCTAGGATCACAAGAGGTTGAAAAGCTTTACTCATCCTGTTTTTAAATTTTGACTAATATTTTGATTATATTAGATTTTTGATATATAAAATTTGTTTAACTTTTGTTTTGATAGCATCAGCTTCTGTCACAGTACCTTGGACATACACATATACACACACATGGACACACACACACACACACACACACACACACACACACACACACACAAACTGTTTTCAATAAATGTTTGTTGAACTGAATGTAATTGAATGGAACTAAATACAGCCTGGAGGAAACAGGAATCCTACAATGGGTTGAGTACTCAGCTTGAAATCCAGGTCATAAAATCATAGATTTAGAGATGGAAAAGATCAAGACCAAAGAACTCCCCCATGATAGCTCACATTTATAGTGCTTTAAGCTTTGCAAAGTTCTTTAGACATATTGTATTTGATCTTCACAATATCCCATGGGGTATTTGCATCTTACCTGTAGGGAGACTGAGACACAGAGCTATTAAATAACTAATAAGCCTCTGAAGCAGGATTTGAACTCAGGGCTTTCTTATTCCAAGAATAGCACTGTATTCACTCTAACATCAAGCTGCCAGAACCAAGAGACCTGGGTTCAGATATTGTATCATGAATTTACTAATTGTGTGACTTTTTACAAGTCACTTAATTTTGATATGCTAAGGGCAACTGCCTAGGACTTATCTATCAAGTCACATATGACTTGGCGGCTTTGATGTGAGGAGATCCCTGCATTTATTAAATATGTCCTTCTTCATACAACCTGGAAGTCAGTGTGAGAAAGAGAATAGTAAAAAATATACAAATCATCGCCAAGGGCAGCTGATTGTAATTCAGTTACACTCTTCTAAATGGAGACCAACCTGAATATGGCAAAAAAAAAATTAAGAATCAATTTATTTTATATGTAGTCCATCAGTTCAACCTGGGAAACCAAAGGGCAGGGCAGGTTGTGAAGTTATTGGGGGAGAAGAAGTTTGGAGGAAAAATCTCCAAACGTATTATATTTTTATTGATGGATTTTATTTCGAAATAAACTCTACTTATAACTAAATGACCTGCAATGTATAATCCTCAGAAAACCTGAGTATAAAGAAAAGATCGAAACTGCTAGTACATTCAACCTGTCACAACTACTTTGGTATTTATTTTTAAAAAGAGGGAGATCTATTTTTAAATCAATACCAGTGTTGTCCAATTTTTTTTATTTGAGCTTGACAGTTGAAGTTGCTTTCTTTTATAAAGCAGTAATGATGAATTTTGGACTTGTTTGGCTTTCTTTCAATATTCCTGCACACAGGTCTGCCTTTTTTTTTCCTTGAATTTTTCACATTTCACAGAATATAAAATCATTTTAAGATTTTAGGATAAAACATGCTGAGGGAAGGAAGGGCTAGATTTGGCTTTGAATCCTACCTCTGCACTTATCTACTAGACAGTGGTTAAGTTTCACCTCTCTAAGCTTCATTTCCAAATGAGGTGGTCGGAGTATGTAATCTTTAAACTATATTCCCACTTTAAGATCTATTGGTCCTGATGGGAGAGAATGGAACTTGAATCCAGGTCTTATAGCTCCTAAACATGTGCTCTTTTTCTCTCTCCAATAAATCATACAGGACTTTGTCACAGAAATTTTTGTCCTAATCTTGGTGTGTCAGAGTTATTGCTAGAGTGTGGGAATGCCAAAGTAGTACCCCTCTAATGTGTAAAGAAAATTAACAGTCAGCCATTTGGTGTGTTTAAAGATTTCCAGAAAAGACTTACCCGCACCCAAAAATTTCTTCCTCATTGGCTGTCTTAAGATGCCTGAAGTTCCCACAGTCCTATCTCCTTTGGGATAAGACATCCAAAAGTGTTCAAGATAAAGTTCTCTTGGAAGGTTATAATAAATATTAAGCTATCAACAATCATTAACACCTTCTTTTAATTAGTCTGTAACACTGAACCAGGCAAAGAAAGGCTCCAAGGGAATAGAACCCAGGACAAGTATGTTTTAATGGCACTCGGGAGATTTAGGAGAAGTCCAGGAAACCAAGGGGCACTGCCCAGGAGGTCAGACCCTGGCACAGTGCCACAGTAGAAATCTCCCACCTGTAAAAGAAAAAACTGGACTCACTCTCTAAGGTCACTTCTTGCAAAGATACCCTAACTCTAACCCAATTTCAATCATTATTGGCGTAGACCTTTTTTGGCAAGATGGCAAACTTGTGTTCTTCCTCATAACCTTCCTTTGCCTTATTTATCCAAGGCCTGCTTTCAAATATAATATGTGATTGATAATTGGAAAATCAGTGATCATATTTTTTCTTGAGATATACTAGATTTCAAATTATTGAGTAGGAAGAACAAGGTATGGAAATATGAAGTAATTTATTCAGAAGTCATAGGAACATCAGCTTTTGGAGTTGGAAGGTAGATGAGAAAGCTGAGGCAGAGAAAAGTGATATGACTTCTTCACCTTGGCTGTCAGGATTCGGCAGAGTTTGTTGGCCTCTGAATTCAGTGTTCTTTGCACAAATACACTTAAGTAAATGCTGGCTTTCCTATCATTTTCTTGTACTTATAGAACACTCACTCATTTGCTGATAAAGCAAATTCTGGACATGCATCCCCATTAAGAAATCTACTGAATTTCTATTGACCGAGTAAATATGGAATTCCTAATAGTGATAAAATAAATGAATTCTTTTGGAATAATGAGACAAAGAGGAACACTTAGTGTTTGTCTGATACCTTGATTCCAGGTAGCTAAGAGCACTCCTAGGAGTTCAGAGCCAGATAAATTAAACTTCAAGTTGCTGAGGCCCCAAAGGTGGGAGATTTCCTGTATCAACTTCCTAGAGAACAGTTCATTTTCAGGATTTTCTCCTCCTACACCTTTTTTTATTAGTCATGACGCAAATAAGAGACTTCTAATTCCCAGGTGTATTGTTTTCTTTTTCCCCTATTGTCTAAGACTAGAAATTACATCTGAGTCCTCCTTGTTACAGGTGACAAACAATACTAGCTTTGCATTTTGATGCAGCCAAATTCTCAGGTTCCATCCTTTTAAACTGTGCTTGGGTTGAGCTGGTAATCTCTCACATCTTTTTTTCCTCCTATGCTCTTAATTCTTTTCTCCACTCTGTTATTTGTGTCAGAGAGTTAAGTATCCTTTCAGTTCAGATGGCTAAAACTGACTTTGTGGTTAAATATTGTGTTAAAAGAGGGTGTTAATTGTCATCTGGAGTGTGCTTAAATGGAGCTAGGAATACCTGGAGAAGGGTCATCTATTCCCACAATACTCAATACTAAGGCTCTGTTGATTAAGACATCAGTTTAGTTAAGAATTTCATGTGACTAATATAGCCATACTGACTGACAAATTCATTTAGCTGAATTACAATCTCAAATTACCTTGACTCATATAACAAGAAGTTTGGAAGATAATTCAGTCACTGAGGTTTTATTTTAAGATTTTTTTTTAAAGATCTCAAAGCACTTTAAGAATTACCTCATTAAAGAATTGATTTCTAGGACCTTTACTCATATAACAAGAAGTTTGGAAGGTAATTTGGTCACTGAGGTCTTCTTTTAAGCTTTTTTTAAGATCTCAAAGCACTTTAAGAATCATGTCATTAAAGAAGTGATTTATAGTGGAAGGATTGTCATTCTTCATCATCTAGCACCAAATTAGACTTACCACATTATTCAACACTTTTCTTCCCTGTGCTGCCCAAGTCAGAACCACATGCACTTTTTGTACTTATTTTTATTATCTAGTCAAAAGGGTAAAAAGAAAGATATGGGTCATTTAGAAAAGCTTATCTTTATGATGCTTTTGGCTTCATTAAACTTAGCTTCTCCTGTGTCCAATTGTGTTTGAGAAAACAAACTATATTTATATTTCAGAAGGAAAAACATCCTGTATTATTCGTTGTGCTACTTACCATTACTCTGTTATTATTCCCATGGTATATTTAAAGACAGACGGTGGATTAACACATCAAAGAAAGATTTTGAGAGAAAATATGGCACAATATAGAACAAAAATGCTGATATGGCAATGGAGAAATGATCTAATGTGCAAAATTAGAGAAAGTCAGAAGTGGAAGAGACAATTCTAGTTCAGCCCCCTCAGTTTTAGAAGTGGTAAAACCAGTGCCCAGAAAAAGAATTCAACTTGCCTGATTTCCTACAGTTAGTGGGAAAAAAACAGAACTGGAATCCTGGTGCTCTGACAGTGCAGTCCAGAATATTTATTTTTTGATTTTGCTTGTTTGTTTGAAAGATAAGGAGGGAAAAAAAAACACCTATGGCAAAACTAGTTCTTGTAGACTATATGTATCAATTAATAAATCCACAAATATTTATTACATGCTGTCTGCTAAACTCTATATTAAGTATCTGTTCTACAAAAACAAATATGAAATAATCCTTGCTTTCAAGAAGCTTACATTCTAATAGAAAAGATGAAATAGCTAAATATATATTGTGAAATTGGGCTACTTCCCTGGAGGCCTCAGGGTCAGCCAGAGTCAGGATAAGCAAAAGTCCTGGGTCTTTAGGGGGAGGAGTGAAGGAGATAGACAAAACTGCCAGGAGTTTTACCAAGGGTCTAGAGTTTAGAATCTCCACACTTTTCTCCTCTCCATCCTGTGTCCAAGTGAGTCTGGCCTGTCTCACTCCACCCCCTAATCCGTCCTGTGATTATCTGTATACCCCAAAAGATTGAAGTACCACAGAACAATGATAAGGGCCATTTTTCCAAGTATATGCTAATATTGTCCAATAGGTAATTAGCCTATTACAATAGCTTCCTAATTATTCTGTTGACTTAAGTTCCTCCCTAATTGGGTCATCATATACTCAGATACCAAAGTGATTTACTTAATGCATAGGTTAGACCTTGTCCCTTACTCCCTCATCCCTCCAATAAAAACCAGGATCAAATATAAAATCCTCTATTTATTGTAATCTAGCCTTTTTTCTACCTTTCAGGCCTTCAAACACTTTACCCCTCTGTGATCCAATTATATTGACTTGTTGTTGCTCAGTTGTTTCAGTGCATCTGACTCTTTTGTGATCCCCATTTGGAGTTTTCTTGGCAAAATCACTAGAGTGATTTGCCATTTCCTTTTCCAGCTCATTTTACAGATTGGGAAACTGAAGCAAACAATTAAGTAACTTGCTCAGGTCACAAAGCTAGTGAGTATCTCAGGTCAGGTTTGAAATCAGGTCCTCTGTGCCTCAAATACATTTCTTTCTCTTCTTCAAACCTTTGCTCTTGTTCTCTCCTATATTTCTATGACCCTCCCTCCTTACCTGTCTCTTAGCTTACCTGGCTTCCTTCAAGAATCTACTTTAAATCTCATTTTCTGCCAAAGGTTTTTATAGAAACTCTTCCCTCATCCCCCACCTTCTCTGTGGGATTCTCTTCCCTTTATAGTCTAGAAATTTATATATGCATGCTTATTTTCATGTGGTCTTGTCCAATAGAATGTGAATTTCTTCAGGGCAGAAACTGTTTTGTTTTTTTTCCCTTTTCTTTATGAGGCAATTTCCTCGACTGCAAAATGGGAATAAAAAATAACACCTAACAACCAGGATGCAAGAATAAAATTAGATATTTGCAAAAACCTCTGGAATAATGTCTGGCATACAGTCAGTGCTATATAAATGCTAGTTAGAATTATGATTGTCCCTAGTGGTTGTATAGTATCTGGGGCATAATAAGTGCTTAATAAAGACCTGTTGACTGACTGCCTTTAAATGAACTGCATTTATTCTCTTCATATGTTTTCTTGCTCTTGGAATGAAAGGTCCTTGTGAATAACAGCATTTGTTTCATTCTTTGTATTTTTATCACCCATTCTTAATACATTACCTGGTGCAGTGTTTTATTTAGGCATTTTCAGTTGCCTGGCTCTTTCTGACCTCATTTTGTTCGTTTTACAGATAAGGAAACTGAGTCAAACAGAGTTAAGTATCTTGCTAATAAATGTCTGAGGCCAAATTTGAACTCAAGAAAATAAATCTTTCTAACACCAGGATCAATACTCTATCCACTGTACCTAGTTGTCCACCTGGCACACTAGTAGATGTTTAATACATATTTGTTGGTTTTATTGATTGATTTGTGAAGGAAGAGGACAGCCAATGCAAAGAATCATTTCAGTTCAGTAAACATTTATTAAGTACCTATCATGTGTTAGATGCTGTGTTAAGTACTGGGACAAATAAGAAAAAGTCAGTCCTTACTCTCAAGAAGCTTAAAATCTAATAGAACAGAACACACAAAAGGAAGCTGAATAGAGGAGGTACCTCAGAGTCAGTCTTGGAAAAATGGAGTATCCAGAAAAGAAGGAATATGGAGGAGTTAAGTTCTCTGCCCTCTATCCCTCCAGTCAGAGGCAACTATGTGGGAATTGAGGTGTTCAGCATCAAACCCAATCTTTTTGCATGCTGTTGAGATTACAGGTGATCAGATCATCTTGGGGGTTGGGGTAGGAGACTGAATGGTGCTCAACTGAATTCAAGCAGAGTAGCTGATGGAAAATGGATTAGAGATAAAAGATGGAGTATTGCATATGTGAGGAATAGGAAGTAGGCCAGTATGTCTAAACTGTAGAGTATTTGGAAAGAAGTGGATCCCTTCCCTGTCCCTCCTAAATAGTCATTCCATGAACATGCAAAATTCTTCCCAATCCACCCTTCAAGTTTTCATGAATGTTGTATGAAGATTGGAACATCAAGGACAAATTTAAGTGATATAAAAACAAAAGATCAATATATTTTTTTTCATTTTAAAATGCTCTGGAAAGAATAAAATATTCCCCAAATGTTAGGTAATGGTAAAACAAGTACATGTACACTCAAATATTCGTGTAGAATGTGGAAATAGATATAAGATTATAAATTTGGAAGTGGAAAAGACCTTATAAAGGCAACTGAGGGCAAAACACTCTTTTTACAAATGAAGAAACTGAGGGTTGGAGAGGTTGGAGAGGTCACAGCTAATAAGTATGAAAAGCAGAATTTGAATCTGAGTCTTACTGATTCTAAGTCTTGCCCCCAAGCACAATGGAAAATCTTGGCCTTTTAAAGCCAAGGTCTTTCTCAGGTCTCAGTTTGTCTTAGTCAATACCCATCCACAAGTTAAAAGCTAAGAAAAAATTGAGGTAAAATATGGCCTAATTCACCTTTACAAAAGAAGCAGTTTGGGAGGGGAAGACTTTCATGGTTTCTGTCCAGAACAGAGAGAGAGAGAGAGAGAAAGAGAGAGAGAGAGAGAGAGAGAGAGAGAGAGAGAGAGAGAGAGAGAGAGAGAGAGAGAGAGAGTTTTCTTTAAATATAACTTAAGAAATATTTAAGTTATTCTATATTACACAGACATTCTCGAGGTAATGAAGAAGAAAGATATCTCACATTATCCTAGCTCTGAGTGGAAACTTCTCCTAAGTAACAAACTATATTATTAAACTTACTATGTAGTTGCGAATGGACAAGATTAAAGAGGTCCTTGTTTATATATGAAAACAATCTCTTTTTTCCTAGAAACTTTCTTTCATATATATATATTATATATATATGCTTATATATCTATGCAATCATCAACCATTTATATTTATAAAGAGCATGATATTAATGATAGTTGTACTCATATAGTGCTTTAAGGTATATTAAATAATTTCATTTATTTGATTCAATCTTAGAAGATAGAAGTGACTGTAGTCAGTGACAAAGGTCCCTCATTAACTATTGTCTGAGACCAGTGAAGCTTTTTGTCCTTGCCAAAGGGAATTTGAAAAGATCATTTGGCCTTTCCCTCATAACCAGTCTTTACTATATCACAAGTGGTGCTGGATAGGGAAGTTGTCATTCTTAGTTTTTCAAATAAGAGCATAGAAATATGAGATGTAATTCATAACATTTAGTTGTGAGGATCAAAATGGGCTAAACCCATCTCATTTATTTTAGCTCTTTATCCATTAGAGGCACAGTGGATAAAAACTTCCAGGGAAACAAGTATTCATTAAATACTTACTATATCCCAGGCACTATAATACACATTTTAAAAATATTTCATTTGATCGTCTCAATAACTCAGGGAGGTAGGAGCTAATATTATCCCAATTTACAGGTGATGAAACTGAGGCAGAGAATGGTTCAATAAGTTACCTAGAGTCATGCAGTTAGTAAGTGTTTGAGGCTAAAAGTGACTATCGGACTTTATATGCAATTCTCTATCCAATGCATCACTAATTTTATGGATACAGAGTTTTGATAGCTTTATTATGAATATTATTTTGACAATTGTGCTTAGGATGGAATGAACAAAGAAAAGACTAGAAATAGGGACACCAATTTCAAAACTTTTGTAAAACTGTGGGAAAGAAATAATGATGTTCTGAATTTTGGTGGTAGGATTTGGGATCAGTTTTCGAAGAAAAAAAATTAATGAGCTCTTCATGTTGTTTAATAAAGCTCTTTGAAATAATGGAGAGAGTGTTGGCCCTGGAACTTTGAGAATGAGATTCACATCCCACCTTGGACATTTACTTACACTATGTGATCTTGGGCAGTCACTTAATGAGAGTCATAGCTTTCTCATCTATAAAACAGTGACAATAATTCTTGTACTATCTACCTCTCTGGATCTTTGTTAGGAATCACTTTGTCTACCTAAAGGCAAAGGAAAAAACAAAAGGAAATGGATTTAAATTGAAGCAGAGGATTTAAGTAAGATAAAAGTAAGAATTTCCTGACAATGAGGATTCTTAAGTACCAGAATGGGTTATCAAGCAAGGTTATTGAATCTCCTTATCTCTTGACCTTTCAAAACCTGAGTGGAATTGTCATCTGTCTGAGATGGTTTAGGGTAAACCTGCCTCAAAGCATTTCTGTGGTTCAGGTTATCTCCACAGGTTCCTTCCAGCCCTTCAATAAACAAAAGGAATGGAAGTATTAGTAAGTGGTCAGTCAGTAAACTCAGCATTTGGAGATCCTGTGGTAACTGAAGCTGAGATTTTACTGGGTACCTTTATCTTTAAAATACAATGAAATCTTGAAAAACCTTATTACCTCCACAGTCCCTTAATTGTCTACTTAACAGTCTTGTCCTGAAATAAATGCCATTAGGTACATTAGGTTTGCCAAATCAGGAGTTAGATAGATATCTGTTATTCAGTAGGACAGCAAAAACAGAGAGCCAAAAAGTATCCAAAATATTGAAGGGATCTAAATCCTTTGTAACTGATTCTTTGTCTCTTTCCGACAAAGAAAAATAAATTTAGTTGATGAGTTATTTTTTAAGCTTCTATGAACTCTGGTGCCATTGATTTTTGATGGAATCTCTCACCTATTTCAGATATCGATATAGCTATGTCTACTCAGGTGGAAACTAATAGTTTCAGGAAGCTTTGGTAATTAAAGAATATAATCATGAAACCTTTAACTAGTTAAGATTGCAAAAAATAAAATGATTGATATAGTACTTGGATTTGTTATTGAGTTGCTTTTTTCTGTGTAGTTTATAGAATTTTTAAAGTTTACATATTATTAATTTAATATTCCAACATAAGTTGGGGGATTTTAGGCTGACCCAAACTACCGGAGTTATAAACTCTTACATCTGAAAGATCACAATACCTAAAATAAATATGCAGCATCTTAGCTCAAATGCTCGATGAGTTACAAGTCATACCATAACCTTCCAACCAATCCACTCATGGGAGCTCCTAGGAGCTTTGCTCCCTTGGCCCCTCACTGCTGGCCTGCTCCCAATAATATACTTCCTTGGCTTCCCTGAGGTTTCTGAGTGCCCTAAAGATGTGTCATCAAGGAGTCGTTGGACCCTTGAGATCAAGTTAGGAGTTAGTTAGGGGACATAAGCTAGGTCAATAATTTATCATCTTCATCACTGGTTGTTTTTGTGGTGCATTTTAAAACCCAATAATATTATGTTATCCCCCATGGGGTATGAAAAACCAATCTGATCATGAGTATCTAGGAAGAATAATAATATGGGATTTTAAGATTTTAAAAGTATGATGTTATTTTATTTGATCCTTTCAACAAACACTATGAGATAAGATGTTATTATAATCCAAAATCTAGATGAGGAAACAGTAGAATGGAAGCTTAAGTGACTTTCAGATGCTTATAAAGCCAGTATAATTCAAACCTAGATTTTCTTGACCCTCAGTCATGTGTTATTCATTGACACAGCAACCAGTAATTCCAAAAAACAAGGAATATCCAAGATATCCTCCATTGCTACTTCTGGCTGCCCCAAAATTATAGGGAATTCAGAGGGACTGTGACTCATCTGGCCTCTCTAGTTCCTCTTTGATAACTCTGCTTCCATACCTGTGGTTTACACTGGGACTAAGTAGGGGAATCTTTAGTCTGAAGTCTGGACCAGTCCCATTACTCAATGTTAAGTATTTACAAAAAATAGAAACACATGACGGCAGCATGTTAAACTATTTAAAAGTATTTTCAGTTCATTCAGTCTATCATATTTATTATTTTCTCAAATCTGTTATTAGTAGAACAGGAAAGAGAGAGGGTAATGTTTTCATTGGCATGGCAACCAGCAACTAATTTTTTTCATCTCTTGTGTGGTCCTCAATTGTTATGCTTTGCTCCTGTGTGGTCCATGATAAATTTTTCTTGAGCATACCATTGCCACCTCAACTACATCAGGATGAGCAGCAGTGGGCACATAGCTATTCTCAAATCCTAGCAATCTCCTGACCTGCTAAAAACCCACACTTTTTCACTATCAGCAGCATGCAAGCTTTGGTATTCTTAGTCATGGATCAATATTCTGGTGGTTTTCATTCTTAGGATTTAAAACTGAAATAGTGACTGTACTCTTGGCACCCAGTGGAATAGTTGTACTTTGAACTGGTTTTTCTACTTTTCCCTAGGTTGCCTTGTTTATAGGATATCAGTACAATTACAAATACGTCTTCAACTTGGCATTTCAGATTATTTGCTCTTATACATATAAAATAAGAGTTATAGGGTAGGGGGAGTTTCCTTAGTAGCTGAATTTATATGGCAGATGGAGACATTCTTCCAGATTTGAGCTCTAATCTGTAGACTCCAAAAGCAGCTTGTGAATTTGATATAGCCCTCTGCTTTTACCTTTATTGATTGGTCACTGTCCTGGCATGAAATTAGTAACTTGGAGCCAGAGGGATGGAAGTCTTGCTGACTTGTGTGTATATTCATAGACTCTTGGATTATCCCCAGGAAAAAATGACCAATATTTGGAGCATCAGCATTTAGGGTTTTTCTTTTGAAGATTCCCAAGATCATCCTCTCAAAAGCTTAAACTTTACTATAACTAAGTAATTTAACATGAAAATAAAATCTAATAGAGTGATGACATTTCGGAATCAGAGAAGGTATAAAGATTTTTGAAGGTGAGAGAGAAAGGAACTTGAGCTTTACTTCTCTGATTCCTTTTTTTTTTTTAATAGCTTTTTAATTTTCAAAATACATGCAAAGATGATTTTTAACATTTACCCTTGCAAACCCTTGTGTTCCAAATTTTTCAACCTTCCTTCCTCTTACCCCCTCTCATAAACAGCAAGTAATCCAATATATTTAAACGTACAATTCTACTATATATATTTCCACATTTATCATTCTGCACAAGAAAAATCAGATTAAAAATGGGGAGAAATGAGAAAGGGAAAAAAAAAATAAGCAAACAACAACAACAAAAAAGGTGAAAATACAATTCAGTCCCCAAAATAAATTTTCTTTCTGGATGCAGATGGTTCTCTCCATCACCATTGTTGAAAAGATGTCCATCTCTCTGCCTATATTTTCTAGGAGGGAAATGTTTTTAAAATATTCATTACTCTTCTGTTTATAAATTTAAAAATTATAAGTTAACTTAATGTTAATTTTTAATGCTGAAAGACTATCAAGGTAGATCTTGGGGCACTATCTTTTCTCATTGAATAAAACCCACATGAGGTGATATAGTTCCTGTGATACAGAGAAAGTTGATCAGTATTATTTAATGATAGGGTCTGGGCTACCAGTCATTCCCATATTCCTGGGTTATTTTTGTGCTCTAAAAAGAGATACTTTTTGCAAAACCCAGTGCTTAATAGTAGGTGCTTAATAAATGCTTATCTTTCCCACCCACCCCTCTT
This sequence comes from Sminthopsis crassicaudata, assembly GCF_048593235.1. Classification (NCBI taxonomy): domain Eukaryota; kingdom Metazoa; phylum Chordata; class Mammalia; order Dasyuromorphia; family Dasyuridae; genus Sminthopsis; species Sminthopsis crassicaudata. The sequence goes on along the minus strand of NC_133619.1, from coordinate 78,228,454 downwards.
CTAGTGCTTATTGGAAAATCAGAGGATAAAGTTGTCAGAAAGTGGTTAGGCGACACTCCTTATTCCTCTGAACTGAAATGTGTGCCATCTCCAGCACTTCCAAAGTAGCATGAGAGTGATGTTCTTTTAGAATTCCTGGAACTGCTCATCTTTTATAAAGTCACTAAAAGTTCATTGTAGCTTTTTAGCCAAACAACTTGAAATATTATGTGCTCTGTGAACTGCTATTTCTATTTATCAGCAGGTAAACTTTCCTTGACTCCTATTGTCTGCTTTTAACAAGATTTTAAAGGAAAAGAAGGTAAAACCTATTGAAAAGGAAAAAAAGTAAAGATGAACCAAACCAATTAAAGTTTTACCAAAAGGAAAAGTTATATCAAATAGGAAAAAGGGTGACCTTTTCTTTTATGGCTTTATTCTTATCCTGAACTGACATTTGATATTTTTTAGGCAATAAAATAATTAATATCCTTTCTTTTTCTCCATTTATTTTGTATTTCCTTTTAATGTTTTGTATTGAATTTTCTGTGTATTTGTTGTTTCTGTAAACATACACAGACACACACACACACACACACACACACATATATATATATATATATGTATATACACACACACCCCAGATGAACTAAGTGCCTTCTTCATGAAAGGCACTTAAGTCCTTGAATGTAGGACTTTTAATTTGTAGGACCAAATTAATTTGTAGCAGGAATGTAGCTGAGCCAACTCACAACCAAGAAAATTTATTATTAAATTTTCACTGTGTGCATTTATTCCTCAGAAATTAACAAATTCTATAAATCAAGGCTTGATTTATTGCTGTATTGATTAAAAAGCAAAAACATTGGAGAAATGGAGAAATTTCCTGATGGAAATTAGGTATGTTATATATACTTTTTTTCCTTCCAGAAGTTTCTTCCAGAAAGCCAGTTGTTAAATATTTACCAACACATTATTGATTTTAGTCTTATTGAGTTTGAAGAAATTTTAACAATACCATATTTTGTGACAACAGAGGAAAATGAAGCTCAAAATAATATAGATTGTTAATGGCTAGTAGAGTCAGGATTAGAACTGTGACCTTCTGACTTCCTTGTGCAATGTTCTTTTCACCCCAGCAGTCACATATCTCTTCAACATTCCAAAGAATAACCAAATAACTTTGGATTATCTGGACTTCTAAGGTCCCACTTAGCTCTGGATTTATGATCTTTTGATCTCTAAGCAGGTTCAGCCCTAGGCATAATAGGAATAAGAAAAGATCACAATGCAGATAGAAACTTTACAGATCATTTAATCTCCTTCCCCTTCAATTTATAATTGAAGAAATTGAGGGCTGAAGACCCAGAGTAACAATTGAGATCTGACCCAAAGCAAATTCTCCCCCATACCAAATTAATTATTTAATTCTGTTTTCAGTTCAGTGATTTATCCTGCCCTTGTCACACTTCACACTACTAGTTTAATATTTTCTTCCTATATGTAAAGTTTAGCTTGAGGAAATGGCTCCTACTCTCTGGGAACTTATTCTGCAGGAAGTTATAGAGATAAAAATAGATAAGATTCTCTTTTTGTTTCATCATCTTTTGCAGGAGAATGACATTAATCAAGTTAGTCATGTTTAATCAACTAATCAATCAAAACACATGAATTAAGTGCTTAATATACCAGGCACTTTGCAAAACACTCTGGATTCAAGGAGAATGCAAAAATTATGCCTGCCCACAAGGAGCTTGTGAATATAAGCTTGGAGGAGACAACATATGTATATCAAAGAATACAAAATATATACAGAATAGATAGAACTTCAGTTTAGAAGAGATAGTGCTAATTGGTGACATGAGGTAGGTGACCAATAAGGACCAGAACAGGTCACTGGAAAGAAATGGCACTTGAGCAGGGTTTGGGAAGACTAGATTTGATTGAATTTGAGGTAATAAGGAACCAGGAGCAGGAGATTAGTTAGACCTGTGCTTTAGAAACATGGAACGTATAATAAGACAGCATATCAAGACAGCTTTGTTAAAAGGGGGAGGTCATATTTATATTAAAGAAGGGAAATCAGGGAAAATAAGATGGAAATGAGCCTCCAAATCAGTAAAATATGATGGATTTTATAAAGCTGTTATTTGAGTCAAATGGAACCAGGTATTGGGATAAGCAATCAAGGGGACTCCAACTTGGATACTCTTGCTGATTCATGTTGGAGGGCTCAGGGAGAGATTCCTGGGAATTTGTCTGCAAATGAGAATGTACTACCCCAACTCCCAAACTCCAAATGGCTTTGGTACTATACTGACAAAATGATAGGGATCTTAAGCTTCCCAAGGACTTTTTGTGTAATTGAGTGAAGAGATCATTATAAACTGTGTCTTAGAGGAAGCAAAGGATTCTGTGAAGTGGGGGTTAGGAGGGAGTAACTTTCAAGGGGTGGGAATTAGCCTTTACAAAAGCAGAGATAAGAAATTGAGTTCCCTGTTAAGCCAGTTTGACTGGATTGCAAAGTACAAGATGGAGAGTAAATGTACAATGACTTAAGAAATATGTTGGGACCAAATTGTGGAGGGCTCTAAAAAGGTATTTGTGTCTTAAAAGCCATAAGTTTCCACTGGGATTTATTGAGTATAGGAATCACATGGTCATATCTGTGAATAAGGAAAATTCCTTTTGCAGCTGTTTATATGGAGAGTAGACTGGAATGGGAGAGACTGGAGGCAAAGGAGGCCAATTAAGACGCTGTTGGAATATTCTAAGCAAGAGGTAATGAGGCCCTGAGCTAATACTGGAGATTTGTAAGTCAAAAGAAATAGCTGAGATGTGAGAAATGCTGTGGAGATAGAAATGGCAAGATCTGGCAACTGATTAGATATTGAAGGTTGAGAGAGAATGGGAAGTCTACAGAAACATGGCAGTGTTAGACTTCTATAGTATACTCCACTGGGCCCAGCTCTCTATCTCCACCCCATCAGAAACTTGGACTTCACTCCTGGCTTTCTCTAGATCTCATAGGAGAACCTTTTGCCTCTACAATATTTCCTACAGTTCTTTTCACCCAAGAAATTTTTATGTCACCTTGGGTATAAAGGTATTTAAATAAGTATACAAATTAAACATTTATAGATAAGAAATCATAATTTCTCAACCTCCACATTTAGTTATGAAATCCTATAGGGGTCGTGAACCATAGTTTAAGAAGCTAGATTATATAATATTATATAATATAATAGCACCTGCCTCCCAAGTTTATTGTAAGGAGAAAATAAAATATTTATAAAGTGTTCTGCAAAATTTCAAGTGTGACATAAATGCCAATAATATATTATTATACTTAGCACAGTATCTGGCACTTAGGAAAAGCTTGATGATGCTCTATGCCTTAGAAGTATCAAAATTTTTAAAAGAAGTAATCAAAATGTCAAGTATTTATAAGTACTTTATACTTGTTATTTATAAGTATTTATAGATACTGATGATACAAAGACAATATAAATACAGATAAATATATACAAAATGAATAATGGGATTGGAGAAGATATTTGCTAATAATAACACTAATAATTATATTATATTATAATAACACTATATATTATAAATAATAACACTAATAATTATATTATATTATAGTGCTCATTGTGTATCAGTAAGACCTCTCCAAATATTGTCTTCTTTGATCTTTACAACAACCCTGAAGGTTGGTGTTATTATTATCTACAATTGAGTAAGCAAAGGCAAACACAAGTTAAGTGATTTTCCCAAGTATCTGAAGCAGGAATTGAACTCAGATCTTTCTGGCTGCAAGTCTGATGTTCTATCAGCTGCACCATCTGCTTATCTAGGAATATCAGGAAAGATCCTCTATGGGAAGTATTCTTTGAATTAAGTTTTAAAGAAAGCTAAGGATTCTAAGGGGTAGAAGTAAATAGAGAGTGCTTTCCAAGCTTTTATTAGGTGTATATTATATACCAGTGACTGTACTAAGGATGGCACAGAAATGGAGATAAAGAATGACATGTGAGAAACACCAGAAAGGTTAATTTGGCTTTAGTGTGAAAAAGGGAATATGAGTTCCAAATTCTCTTCCTCCCTCCAAACCTATCTCCTAACCACTGAGAAAGCAACTTATATATGTAAAATGATGTAAAACACATTTCTGTAACAGGAAAGATAGAAGAAAAAGAAAAAAGATAAAAATAAGGAAAAAATAAAGAAAAAAGACACACAGAGAGAAAGTATTAAACATTAAACTTACACTCAAGTTTCATCAGTGCAGGTAGATAGCATTTTTTATTATGAGTCCTTCAGAATTGTCTTGACAAATTACATTGATCAGAGTAGCTGAGTCTTTCACAATTGATTCTTATTACAATTTTGTTCTTACTGTGTGCAATGATCTTCTGGTTCTACTTACTTCATTTTGCAATAGTTCTGATAGATTTTTCTGGATTTTTTTGAAACCTTCCTCCTATCATTTCTTACAACACAATAGAATTCCATCACAATCATATACTACTACAACTTGTTTAACCATTCCCCAATCAATGAGTATCCCCTCAATTTCTAATTTTCTGCTACTGCAAAAAAAAAAAAAATCTACTATAAATATTTTTGTACATGTAGGTCCTTTTTTCACACTTACTAAAATGAACTTGGGCAAGTCACTTCACCTTGTTTGCCTTGACTCCTCATTTATAAAATGATCTGGGGAAAGAAATGGCAAATCATTTCATTATCTCTGCAAAAAAACAAAACAAAACAAACAAACAAACAAAAAAAAACAACTTCATATGAGGTCATAAAACGTCAGACATGGCTAAAAAAATAATTGAATGATAATGTGATTTCAAGGCTATATAGGAAAGCAGTCAAACACCTCCAATAAGGAAAACATCCTATTTTTCCTGCTCTAAGATTTGAAGTCCCTTTAGGGAACTAAAATGAGATTCTCCAATTAGAAATAAAAGGGTTAAAATGAAAAAGCATGAGAGAAATAACACATTGAAATTCATTGACACTCAGTATAATCAATCAACTGAGTGGTATCTGTGCCCTTCCTGTTTTGATTGAAGGAACAAAGCAAGAGAACACTGGGCACCTGAAGGTTGGGGAATGAGGAAGGAGGGAAATGAGGTTGGGACACAAAAACACAGCACTAATTTTACCTCAGGCTGCCTCTATTTATCAGTAAGTGTTCCAAGACCAAATAAGCTGTATGTCCAATTTTTTTTTTTTTTTACTTTTAATGCTGAGTTCAGGGGTGGCAGCTCCCTCGGCCTCAGTTGGGAGTAAATGAAGAGGGTGGAGGTTAGTAGAAAAGAAATTTCAAAGTTAGAGACATGTTAAGAAGAAATAAAGCCTAGAGCAGCCCCTGGGTATTTTTTTAAAAGCACTTAGAGGAATGAACTAGTTAAAGCTATCACAGAGTCCCATTAAAGCCTTAAAGCTAGAAACCATGAAGAAATTTCAGAGAAAAAAAATGTATTGATAGGGAAAGGAGTTTGGAGAGGTTTAAGTACTTGATTCTCTTGGATTTTGATTGAAAAAGTATAATGAATTTGAAGCATATGAGCAATGAGCCTTCTCAAAACCTCCCTAATTCAGCTAGTTCACTAAAAAAAAAAAATTACCAAATCTCTTCATGCTTAACTTTAGATCCAGGCAACCACCAAAAAAATGTTAGAAGCAATCAACTACGCAGTTATAATTTATAGCCACTGTTTTGACAGGCAGACAGATTTCCCTCCCTGTCCCTGTGTGCTTTCCGTGATTGACCTCCAGTGGACCTGAACATTAAAAAAGAAACAAGAAAATCTTGGTTGAGGGGGTGGAAAATCTACACATTCATAATAAATCTAAAGGGAATGTAGTTAACCATAGTTTAGTAGCAGACTAATTATAATTATGCCAAAACTCCATGATTATGGTTAAGAAATATGAATTATCAAAGAGAATGTTTTTGCCAACAAACACAATGCCTGATCTTCAACAGAAAAAAAAGACAAAAATCATATTCATTTGTTTCATATATGCATTTTATTTTATCTTATTTTATTTATGTATTTTAAATAGCTTGTGTACTTTTAAATCATTTTGTACTCTACACTGAGGTTTGACTCATCCATGTTTTTTGAAGCACTGTGCTAGGCCTAGAAAAAAATATGAAAACAACTTATGTTTTAGGGTAAGAAAGAATTATATAGATAATGAATTGTAAAATATAAGTATAAGCTTAGATGTGTCTGTGATCTTATCCATTTGTAAGTTCCCCCCAAAACACAGACTGCAACTCATCCTTTTCTACTCTCCTGTGTAATTCTTGTCTCCTAAGTTCACCATTAGGGATCTATCCAACATGCTAAAGGCCTTCTTTTTCTCCCTAACATAAAAGAGTATCACTGGCATATTTTGACTGCCCTCCTGTCTATCATCCCTCATATTTCCCAAGTATTCAGTATATCTTCCTGTCATTCAATTAGACTGGCTACCAAACTGAAGGTCTACAGAGTTGTTTTGTTTTCCATATTGTTGTATATCTGTGAAACATGGGCAATGTACCAGCACCATGCCAGAAAACTGAATCCCTTTCATTTGAATTCTTATGAAGATTCTGAAGATCACCTGGCAGGATGAGATACCAGATACAGAGGTCCTTTCTCAAACTAAACTGCCTAGCATTCAAACCCTACTGTAGAGAGTACAACTCCATTGGGCTGGCCATATTATTCAAATGCCAAATGTATGCTTACCAAAAAAATTATTTTGTGGAGAATTCACATAGGGTAAGTGCTCATAAGGTGGTCAGAAAAAGTGATACAAGGACCCTCTCAAGGTATCTCTTAAGAACTTTAGAATTGATCATATGATACAGGACCACCCAGCATGGCGTGCCCCCATCAGAGAAGATGCTACTACTCTATGAGCAAAACAGAATCAAATTAGCCTAAAAGAAATGTGAGAGACACAAAATTAGACTATTTCAAATGTTCGTAGGGATTATTTGTATCCGACTTGTGGCAGAGCATTCGGAGTTGGTATTGGTCTGATCAGCCACAGTCAGACACACTGCAACTCTGATATACTGATGTTACTTTGGTCCTCTTCAGGTACGAGGGACAATAACCAACCAACCATTTCTCTTTGAAATTCTTTTTTTTTTTTTGGTTATATGTTGCAGCCTGTACACATTATTCCACTGTACCAAAGAAAAGATATCAATAGAGGTCCAACATAAGAGTCCTGCCTACATGACCCTGAGGAAGTCATCTCTCACCGAGCCCAGGCAGATCTCAGATTATAGATTATGAAATAGTTGTCTAGAGAGAATGGGAGGGGAGAGGAGGATTTTTCTACATCATGAAATCACCGTATAAGACTAAAATAATGAATGGAAAAAGTGTCAATAATTAAGGGAATCAGAAAAGGCCTCTTGTAGTGATTGGTACTTAAGTTATTCTTTGAATTGAGCTAATGATTCACAAAAATGGAAGATTAGAAAAATGGACAAAAAGATAGAATCTGTATGTATCTCTTTATTTATTTATATTCATTTTGACCTATTGACCTATATGCTCTTGTACAAATTTTACATATACATACGTATATGTATATACACACCCACATATGCTTATCTATAGTAGTATATTTACTTAGCTATTTTGTTTTCTTTTTCTAAATAGATTTTTGCTGATACTTTTTATTTTTACATTGCCTAGATTTTCCTTTGTATTCCTCCTTCTTCCCCTTCCCAGCAAGTTATTGTGAATTCTATCCAGGCTAAATTTGACTAATTTAAATAAGCAAGTACTAATTATAGGTTATTGTCCTTGATGTTTGCTGCTTTCACTCAGTTTTTTTAACTAATAAAAATCAAATCATCCAAATAGATTTGTGCATAAACATATCACATATACATGTGTATTGTGTACATATATAAATGTATATGTGTTGATTATCTACATATCTTGGATACCAAAGAAATTTATGGGAGAAATCTGATTTCTAAACCGAGATGCATTAATTATGTTTATAAAATAGTTTTACTTATAAAATAGATTTTTTTGTCTTTTATATCTTTTGTAATTGTCTTATCCCTTTTTTTGGTTGAGAATATTGCTCTTAGAAAAATTTGGAACACAAGTTTTTTCAAAGATGGAAACTAGCTTTGTTATGGAGAGGAGCATATAAGATGATGTATGTAAAATATGTCTTTGGTATGGTCTAATTGGTTTCTCTTGTAATTTTATGCATTTCACTTTGTGCATTTAGAAATATGTTCTGAGAAAGCATCCCCAGACCAACAAAAAAACCTGGCCTAGAAAACAGAATGGATGGCTTCACTGAAACTGTAGCATACAAAGACACTGTATCTTTTTTTTTCCCATCTATATTCAATGCAAAGGTTATGGGCCTTTTTTGTGGGCCCTGACATTGCTTGTTACAAACATCAATAAGCTTACCATTGTCCAAAAGGATCAGTTACCTTGGCTAAGAATGTCTGGAATAGCATAGAATTCAAATCTTCTGGATAATGAAAATCTTCATTTTAGCCAGTGGTCCTCCCTCTAAACCCAGCATTGTCAAGATGTAACAGAATTTTCCAGTTGAAATGTCTTTCTTTTTCCTTCCTCACACCAGTTTATCGGATGTGTAGCAAAAATGACCACAAAGATGAAGAAGAAAGAAGAGAAAGAGGGTCAAAACAGAGAGACATAGCTAATAGAGCGATAAAAAAGTCTGCTAGTAATTAATTATTAATTGTACTTCATTAGCTAATTTTTGCAGGTTTATGACTTTTAAAATACCCTCCATGGTGTTAGACATATAGTAAATATATGCTTACTTGCTTTTTTCTTCTTTCTTCTACTTTCTTCCATACTCTTATACACATTCTCTCTCTGAATAAATTACTGGTACAAATATTTTATAATTATAATTTTAAAAGTTCTTTTTTTGAGCTCTAGAGAGGCACTTCAAAACAAGAACATATTATCTGAGAAATATGCTAAATACATTACAGAAGCCCAATGGTTTACAAATCTCTAAAGAGAGCTCTCTGAATAGAATATGAACAATTTATTTGTTTGCCGTCTAAAACTCATAGAGAAAGTGAACCTTCTTCCCATTCCAATACTATTCCTCCAGGAAGCCTTTTCCAATGACCCAAGACCTCATTGACCTCTAGTTCTCTGAATCTCTGTCATAATTTTAAAAGATGACCCATGACTTGGTACATAAGTAATATCAAGTAATTGTTTATTTTGGAAGTTCTCAGCCAAGTTAAGACCTTGATAGCAAAGACCATGTTTGTTGGTTCTTTTCTATATTCTTTTGTTCCTTTTGGCATATTGCAGGAGTGATAACAAGCTGAAAATAAGGTAGTAGGAAGGTGAGCTCCTAGTCAATTCATTGTTTTTTCCAGTTGTATCTAATTCTTCATGACATATTTTGGGTTTTCTTCTCAAAGATACTGGAGTGATTGGCCATTTCATTTTCTCATTCATTTTACAGTTGCGTAATTGAGACAAAATGGGTTAATTGACTTGTCCAAGGTCACATAGCTAATAAGTGTCTGCAGTGAGATTGAACTCAGGAAGACTTTTTTTCCCTGACACTAGGCCTGAAAGTCTGTTCATTGTGCCATCTAGTTCCCTTTCAAGCCTTGTGGAATCTGAATCTAGTTGGCATTATAACTATACTTATTAATTGATCCTATAAATTGCTAGATTAAGTTACCTTTAGATTAATTTCATTTTATATGCTATAATAGTAATAGTTGTTGAAGTTTTGTACTGCATTTTACATATGTCATCTTATATGCTCTTCTCCACATGAGTGCTATTATTATTCCTTATCTAATCAATAAGGAAATTGAGTCTGAGAAAGGGTATATTATAATGTTCTGGTTGGTTTTCTGGAGGTCTTCTGGACCAGACTTTGTTTCAGCAGAGTAATCACCACAAAAATAACCAGGGATAAAGTCCAAATTCTTTATTATCTCCTTCACAGTCTGTTCCTTGCCTGAGGCCCTGGTCAGCTTTCTGAAGGTCCTCCAGAATGTGTCTTGGTTTCTGTGGGGGAGGCAGGAGGACCACCACGATGGTCTCTGTCTTGAAGTCTCCCTGAGTCTGAGAGCTTGTGCTCCAGCCTCCAGTCCTCTGTCTTCCCTAAGTCAGTCCCAGTCCTCTCTAGGTCTGACTCTGACCTCTTAAATACTCTATTACAATTAAATCCATTCATCATATTAAGTATAAGCCAATCATTATATCACTAGAAGATCATACTGAACTAGAGAACTATTAATGACCATGTTAACCATTGTATTATCAATTCCACTGAGTTAACACCTTGTAAGAATCCTTGTTTCAAGTACAGAGTTCTGATGCATTACAGTATGTGACTTACTCAAGATCACACTGTTAAATTAACCTAGCCTAATATCCCTTTTCAGATGATCAGCTAAGATTTAAATCCTGGTTCTGTCATTTACTAGAAGGTTGAAGTAGATTTCTTCACATATAACTTCCAGTTCTAAATGTTTGAACCCTAAGATCCTGTGAATCCATTCAAGTGATTCACTGGAGGCTGCACATTTTGGGACAATTTGTGATGGACCTATAAGTACAGCCCTGGATTCTTAATCATGATTTTCAATTAAGAAAGATAAGCATTTTGTATTTTAAGAAAGAACACAATTTTAGCCTAGTAGCTGGATGACTATGGGGAAGCCAGCCTCCAGGCAGTTCCCTAACACTGTAAAATATAGATAAATTACTAGTCCATATCAGTAGAGTGTATTTCTTTTTTAGGAGCTACTAATAGAAATCATACATCTAGAGAAAAATTTTAAAATCAATTTGTTACATTAACATTATGGGTGTTTAATAAGCACATAGACTTATGGACCTATGTCTTGTGTACAGATCTCTGTCATCTGAAGCACTGTTACCAAACCTGTAGTATCTGTCTTCACATATAAAATTATTCTCATATACACCTTAAAAGAGACTGTAACTTTTTTTAAAATGAATCTGGCATTTCATTGTTTTTCCAGCACTGATGATAGATTTGTACTAATCCAGTGCCCCTTGTGACCAATGTCACATATTTTCAGGACAGCTGGCGGGGGCCAAAGGCACAATCTGTAGTTATTGAAAAGAATGAAGTTAACTGGCTCACTCAGGGGTCAAAACTGTGACCTTAGCCTCATTAGCACAGTTCTCTAAACCAGGAGCTTAGATATCCAGCCACAAACCTAATATCAGATAATTATTTCTGAGAAATGCATTCATATTAAATGGCATGTGCTTAAGATAATGAGAAATTTATGAAGTCTCTACATAGTTGCCGTGTTGTATTTGGCCAACTGTACTAGGCTGGAATACATAGTTAGAGCCAATTACAATACTTGGTCTTCAAAACTCCCCAAGACTCAAAATAGATTGACTATTCAATCAATTTTTCTTCAGTATTTACATATTGAAATTTAATATTTACATACTAAAAGAATAAAGTTAGTTTCTTAATGCTAAAATCTCCTACCGTATAATAATAATAATAGTGATAATATGTGCTGATAATAGAAATAATATAGTGTTTTCTGATTTGAAAAGTGAAATATGTATAAATAACACATGTGTATATATGATATAAGACCAAAGTCTACCATAAAGGGGACAAATTAAAACTAATTCCCAATTTTAAATATATTGAGATTGATTGATGGTAGAATAAATAAGAACTATTTTCAATCCAAGCAATTTGAATATATTAAAAAGTTCAGTTTCTCCATCCTCCCATATTTCAGAAGCAATTATTGAACATGCTTGATTTTGAAATATGTAGGTGGCTACATTTAGTCAATGTTTTATACACAGATTACACACAGACTTCTGATACAAATCCAATAAATAATAAATTAAACATGATTTAACATATCTCAGAGTGTTCCTAATGCTACTTTCTATTTTTTTAAATGTATTTCCATATCCCTTTGGATTTTTTTTTTCTTCCTTTATATTAATGATTACTAGAGATATAGTAATTTGCTTCATTTAGTTGCTTCAACCAACTGGCTAAACTTGTGAGCCCTATCTAGAATTACATCCTTTCCCTTCTCACTTGCTATATATAGCTTTTATGAGCTAGGCAAGAAGCGGGGGCTTCCCTTAGCCAAATAATATACAGCTAATCCTAGCTGTTCTTTCTTTTATTTACTGCTAATGCAACCAAGTTGAAATTTTTATAGGACCCAGATAATGTTTGAGCTGATTGTTATTTTATCCAAACCAATTTCCCCATCACTGGCTAGAATGGATTTGAAAGAATCCTGAGCCCTTAGAAATGGCAGAGGGAGGAAGAATTAGGAGAGGGATGTCAAATGAATGACAACAGTTTAGTCACACTTGAAATAATTTATAGTCTGGGGTTTCCAAACAACCTTCCAAAATGAATCAACACAAATACTAGGGATTTCTACAGAATCTAATATGACTGGGATGTTTGTAGAAAGGCTTAGTTATTAGAAGGTGCTTCAATATTAGGTGGTGACGTGTAGTAAAACCAGGAGATTAAGAGCATTAAATCTGAGCCCAAATAAAGGCTTGACAAACTTTATGCCAGCTCAACTTTTGCCTGAATAACTTTGCTTAGTGTATCCTATTCCTTATCCATGATCAGTACAGTCCCTTGCTATTATGGACTGAAGGCTTTGGGGAGTTCAGGCTGCCCAGAGTTCCTAGATTGTATTAGAACATGGGGTGATACTTTTAAAAATCAAAATAAATTTAATCAAAATAAATAAAATCAAAATAAAATTTAATCTAAATATATAAAGCTGGGAGTGAGTGAGTGTAATAAAAAATTTACCATAAAAAAGACTCCAGAGATAGAAGCAGTCTATTTGCACATTTTGTGAAATGACATTTATAATTCTGATTTTTCAAACTCTTTACCCTAAAGCACTGTTAGTATGTTCCATTCTGAGGTTCAAATCTCAGATATATTTCTTTATACATTTTAGTCCTAGACTTTTAATTTTCCAACATAAGTAGCAATCTTCATCTCAGGTGAGATATAAATAGCCTATATATGTAATGGTGACCATGTTGTTTCTTAGGTATAGAATCTCTCATATTAAAATGGAATTAAACTTTTATAGGAATTATTTGTCTGTGCTATTAAACAAAGGAAAATTAGCCTTTGATATGGGAAAGGGTGAAAGAGGAAAATATACTTACCTAGTAGAATAGTGGTTTCACAGTCTAGTGGACAAGCAAATAAGAGCTTGATGCTTTAGACAGACTATAAATCAATTTCTGATTTCTTTGGTCAAATTATAAATCATTAAAGTGCCACATTACTGTATATGTAAATGTATATATACATATTTATATTTATATACACACACATCTAATGGTTGTGTGTGTTACTGTTTTTTTTTCTGGACTAGGATCACAATAATGAAATTTTGTCTTATTTTGTTTAATTCTAAATTGAAATGTGTTTTAAAGCAGAGAGTTTTGTCTGTGAACTTGTTTTTTTTTTAATTTATTTCTTTCTTTTTTTTTTTTTTTTTCTTTTTTTTCTTGCTGAGGCAATTGGGATTAAGTGACTTGCCTAGGACCATACAGGGTAACACAGAAGTGTTAAGTGTCTGAGGTCAAATTTGAACGCAGGTCCTCCTGACTTCAGGGCTACACCACCTAGCTGCCCCTTGTGAGCTTGTTGTTTTTTTTTTTTTTTAATATTTTGATATTGTTATTTCCTTATAATTTGCAGTTTTGTGTATTTGGTTTTATAAATTTAAAAACATTAATTTTTAAGATGGCTGCCAAAAGGGTTATAGGAAAGGGAGTGTGTGTGTGTGTGTGTGTGTGTGTGTGTGTGTGTGTGTGTATGTATGACACACACACACACACTATGTGCCAATCATTGTACTAAGCACTTTACAAATATTACTTTATTTTATCATCACTGCAGTCTTAGGAGGAAGGTTAACAGGATATTATTAACCTCATTTTCTAGTTGAGGAAACTGAGACAGATATGTTAACTATTTTATTTAGTTAGGGTCACACCACTAGGAAGTATCCAAAGGTGAATTTGAACTCAAGTTTTCTTGACTACAAGAAAACTACTGCACTGCCTCCAAAAATAATTTTGCTGAAACCAGGTGCCTACGTTATTACTTAAAGGGATGATTACTTTATTGGAAGTCGACATAGCTCAAAAATGTTAAAGAAAGAGACTAATGCTCAGGGAAATGGGTACCATCTTAAAAAAAAAAAAAGATTAAAATGTTCTATAAATTTAAATTATCTCTCTGTTTCTTTCTTTTCACTACCTCCTCTTCTAAGAGATTCAATATCTATCTCACTGTCTGACTCTATTTCTCTCATTCTCTTTCTCTCTCTCTTCTCATCTAAACCTGTAATTTTGCTAAGATTAAAAAAAATGCTATATTTCAATTTTTAAATGATTTTTATTACAGCTATAATGAAAGTACACATGCTGTTTCTATCACTTGTTTAAAAATGAAGACCTTCCAAAAGATTTTGCTACTCCCTTTTGTATAGATTGACCTTGACATTTACATGTGATTGATATAACTGAATCTGCGGCATACCTAGGGCATTCTGGCTACAGAGGAGCCTACCAAGTTAGTCTATTCTCTTCAGGCAATGAATAGAAACCAGAACCCAAAGTCATAGTCTTGCTGCCAATTCCTGAGTTTCTGAATTCATGTGAGAATTTGAAAGGAATATTTCTGTTCTTTTTTTAGAATTTTATATTGTATCTCAAGGTTCTGCAGCTCATCAACATTTGTAAACATCATGAAATTTTTCATTTTCTTCCCTTGAAAAATCTGCCCTGGCGAAATAAAATTTGAAGATAGCTAGATTGGTTATAGGATTCTTAATTAAGATTGAACAGTCTTCTACTTTTCTCTTATGAGACTTGCAGATTCAAAAGGGACATTCATTGTTAACTTTATTCAGAAAGTATTGACATCAGATTCATGACCACATATCAAGAGCCATTGAGAATTCCTAATTACCTCATCCTCTGAAAGAATTGTTTTCAGTTCTTAGAAGGAAAAAATACATATGTTATTCACAGGGTCTCTTAGTCTGGCATGAGATACAACTAAGTAGCAAATCAGACTACATTCAGGTCCAGAGAAATATTGCAACTACTCCAGCTGACTAATATTCAAATGCTAAAACCAAAGATTCCATAATCACAGGAACACTTAAGTTTTAGGATCACAAGGAAAAATCTGCTTTTCACAGATGACATCCCTCCATAGCATCTATACAAAATATTTTGCATTTGACTTGTCATTATAGAACAAATTCTTGTAGAACAATTTGTTAATAATAGGGGTTCCAAGATTCGGAATTAGGTTACATGTTCAATCTAAACTGAGGAAATGTCTTTGTAAATATTAAAAATAAATTATGAAATTAACTGTGGTTCTTGGCTCTCTGTCCCAAGGAAATCATTTTTTCAAGTTAACAATTCTGTATAATGTGAAGTCAAAGGAAGTACCACTACCATTCCCATTGAGATTATTTCCTAGAGAAATCATAATAACAATAATAGCAATAACTAGCATTTATGTAGTGCCTACTATGTGTTAGACATTACACTAAGTGCTTTATAAATATCATCTCATTTCTCACAGCAACCTCAGATCTGAATGTAGGTCTTTCTAACTCTAGGCCTGGTATTCTATTCACTGGGCTGCCTAGCTGAGAAAGAACTTTATTCACCCCTCCACACACATCTTGGACCATCATCAGTTATCTTGACTTTTATATTGGCATTGGACTTCAGGGTCTCAAGAAGAGGAAGTTAGGTTCAGGACTTTGAGCAGCTCTGGTTCACTTAAATCCAAGTCAAGATATCACTAGTGATATCCTTGGTCCTCTTCAAAAATGAAAGGTGAACCACCAACCAACCAACTAGATCTCAATGCTTAGTTTTGAGCATCTGAAAGCTAGATTATATTAGAATGTAAGTTTGAGAGAAGGGATAGTCTTTCCCTTTTTTCATTATATGTAAATTCCAAGTGCTTCATACAGGAACTGGTTCTTAGTAACCATTTAATAAATGCTTGCCTACTTGTTGACTTGAAGAAATCAAAATGATTGGCTTCTTCACTAAAGCCAAACTCAATTAAACTTCTTGTCCCTTCAGCTTGTGATCTTGGAGAAATCCACCAAAGAATAATTATTTAATTTCTTGTTCCACTCCCTGTATTTCCTGCTCTACTCTTTCTCCTTTTATATTGATTGGTCAGAACTAAGACTGAATCATATAGAATGGACCATTAATGAGACTTTAAAAATTAACTAGTCCAATCATCTCTTTTACTTTGCAGCTAGAGAGGTCCAATGGTTTATCCAAAGTCACAAATCTAATTAGTGAAAAAGCCAGCTCTGGATCCAGGTTTTTTTGACTCAAATTCTGTATCTTTTCCATCATCCCATACTATTTCTACTTTCCTTTAGTTTTTTTATTTTTTTTTTATTTCAGCTTGACTTGTAGAAAGGTCATATCCAGCATAACAATGCCAAATATGAGTAGGTGTGTGTACACAGAAGATCCAGCCTCCTCAGTTCTGTCTTATTAAACAAAGCTTTTTCTTCTAAGGAAAGAAAATTCAAAGTTCAGAGAAAGCTTTCATCTTTACAAAAAGTTTAACAAACCAAGTTTCACTTAGCATGAGTATTAATAGAGTATCAACTCTACTCATTGTTTAAGGATTTCTTACAAGTTCTATCTTGTGTTAATTATTTTGCTTCTTTTGTATTTGCACAATCAATGCTTGGCAAAAAAAAAAAAAAAAAAAAAAAAAAAAAAGTCTCATACTTTAAGGATTTATAGTACAATGGAAAAGTTCCCACCTCCAGGAAATATTTCTCTTTAAATCCTCTTTGTCTTTTCTGATAAGCCTCCATTAGAGAAAAAAAAAAAAAAAAGTTCCCAATATATAATTTATGTGAAAGAGCAGTTCTGTAGGTTGAGAAGATAAGATACACAATAGAAAGTTATATGAGAGAGAGAGGGTTAATGCTGTGTGTTCTTAATTTCAAATTCCAGATAAATATGATTTCAGCTTTGATCCTATCTGGACTAATTCTTTTGTCACTCAACTAATTAATTCAGCATAGTGGAGAAAAGATGCTAATTTAGGCATCAAAGAAGTGATAATTTTTTTTGTTTAATCAGAGTTATAAAGATAAGTTTCACTCCCATTAGACTGGATCTAAGAGCTCAATCATTTTGTTCTTTTTTCTCTGCAGTAGAATTCTGTAGAAAATTTGCCTGTTTCTGTTAATATCTGTGAAGAAGCAATAGCTTCCAGCGTCATTTCTTAAAGTGGTCCTTTTAATGGGATTAATAGAAAGAATCAAATATCACCTTTTCTTTTAAATGTAACTGGTTACACACAAACACCTATAATCTCTTCTGAATTTTACTCAAGGGGAGTGTGGGCATGGGCATATTTGTGTGGCTAATGAACACTTTGGAAATCTAAGTTGGATTTGTCATTTTGTTTAGAAAATGCAAATGAGTTCTACAGTTTCTTTCTAACTTTTTAATGAGCCCTCACTGGATTTAATTCCTTTGACAATGGTCAGTTTTTCCTTTGCCATGTATTTTTCTGAGATGATCCCACTTGCCCTGGGAATGGCAGCCTCTGAGTTGTTTCCTGCCTGGAAGTGCTTCCTTCTACAGGATGAATCTGTTGTACAGTTTTGAAGTGAGCTAGGGCAGGTTGGGCATGAGAAGAGCGTAGCATTTGGAAAATTGCCTCCGGTCAACAGAAAAAAAAAAAAAAATGTGGTTTACTAGGTGGGGTTTTACTTCCAAAACTGTGGCCTTTCCTTCCATGATTTTACAGTGGCTAGGAGAGGGTGGGGACAGGGTCGGAGAGTCAGTAGGAAAGGAAGAGTAGAGATTGGGAGGCTGTGTTTGCACAAATGAAACATCAGATACTCACAGAATCCAGAATTTTCATGGTAAGTTAAGTATGCAAATGTTAAGGTTGCAAGAATATTATTATAATAGAGTCCAAGAAATAGTATGTAGAGCTATTAGATCATTTCCTTGCCTTTTTTTTTTTCTCCTAAGGGCATTGATTGGCTAAACTGTTTGTCAACAAAGACAAATCAGGGATTTCATTACCTGAGATCAAACTGTCTAGCCTGATGATATTAGAGATAGCAAGAGATTGGTCTTGGCTTTCCGTATTTATTCAACAATAAAAAGAAGTAGCTAAGAGCAATGTAAGGGTCAGCTAAATAGTATTGAATCCTGAGGAACCTGATTTTGTCTTCTTTATCCCCTTGGAAATAGAACAGCATTGGAAGAACTTCCAGCACAAGCTGGACATATCCAAATAAGGCAATATTGCCAAATACCCCAGAGTACTCATGACCCATTGTAGTTGGGATGTGGTACCTGGGCTTTGAATCTGTCCGTGCTGAAATATCCACCAAAAAATTCTGCTGAAGAAAATACTAAGATTTCTTTAAAAACACACACCACAACACACACACACACACACACACACACACACACACACACACACACACAAGAACAAATAAAAAACTGTACTCTGTTTCTTTCCAGTAAGTAAATATTTAATAAAAACCTATTTAACAATAATAAAAAAATGTATTTCATTAATGCCCCAATTAACATAAATACAAAATGAATTTGTCTATGAAATCTTAAGCATTCAGTCTGACTCACCGTTTTCCAATGATATCTAAGACCTGGTAAAAATGTATGTATGAAAGTAATTAATCAAAGCATAGCCCTGCTCCTGGAGAGTATTCTTTCTTCTATAAAACTGAGTGATCGAATAACTTAAACTCAGTCTGGTAGTGGCAGTTAATAAGCTTTTTATGGTCCCCATGTGGACCTGAAAATCATACCTTATTAGTATCTTTATCTTTCTTCCTTACTCATTCACTCTTATTTTCATTTAACTTTAATTTCAGGCCTCTTTTTCTGAATTTCCAGCCTTTTATAATGGAGTGCTCCTCTAATAATCTCTGAATACATTTTTCATTTACCACAAAAATGTTAGCAAAAGAAACTGTTCTGTGATTCAAAGATCACTTAGCTATATTTACAAATCAGTCTTTTTGTATTATTTTTTCATATGTTCATTTTACTTTCTATGTGCCATAGAATTAATTTTCATTCTTTCAGTGGCTTTAATCCCATTGTATTTCCTACTTTCCCAACATGAGAAAAGCTAATTAGTTGAAGCATCTTCAACTCCTAAATTTAGGAAACAAGCTGCTTAGACCTCTGCCCAGCAGATGTTTCATCCACTTAGGCAGAAATCTCTGGATTTTGTGGGACCTCCCTGCTTTTTAAGCCTAAAAGCAAACATGAACATACTAGAGATCTGAAGATTCTTGGCTCAGGAATGAGAAGTAGCCAGGACTACAGATTTTGGAATTATGTTTGAATGTTCAATCCCAGGAATAAGGGTACTGACAGTCCCAGGGAAAATTAGTTGTTTGACAGTCAGTGGGAAGGGATGTGAATCCTTAAAGGAAGTAAGAGATAAAGCTCTTAGAAGAATTAAGAATATGCAATTGTTTTCTTGGCTATTTATCATTATCATGGAAACATAATACAAATAAATCAGAAAGAGAGACAGAGAAATCAATGTATATACACACATAAATAATATATTTGTGTATATATATATATATATATGTGTGTGTGTGTGTGTGTGTGTGTGTGTGTATAAATGTACATCTAGACGTATAGATATGTATACCAGAATGAATACATAGGTTAGAAATCCCCATTATGAGGATTCAACTATTTGATTCTATTTGTGTTTATTGGTGAAATTTCTGAATTCATGATTCTTCTCAAATATTGGGGTTTTCTTCAGTGACTAAAGCATAAATTGTGCAAAGAAGAAAAGCATCCAAGCAGTAAACGCGTTTCCAGGTGCATGAGCTTTGACAATAGCATGAGTCACTCAGCTTCTACCTTTAGACAGATCCCATAAAGCAAACCCGGTATCTACTTTTGCATGTGGCAGCCTGGACTCACAGGGTTTAAAATATTGCCCTTCCATTGTAAAAAGCAAGCTAATAGTTTTATAGCATTCCCCTCCCCTTATTCATATTCACAGGCAAAGGCCCTAGCAACCATCAGCAAACGGGAGGGTTCCTGGGAGGAAAAAAAAAGAATGTAGGGTTTTTTCTTAGCAAATAAAGACTTGTCTGCAACAAATGTTGGTTGGTTGGTTCTTTATTATATCAATAGCATAAGCATCATAGCTACTGATATCACTGCCTTTGGGGGTTCAAAACAAAACCCCTTAAAACCTTCTAATTAGGTAATTTCTCTTGAATTTTTATCAGATTCCAGTACTTCTATCACACAATACGAAGAAACTTGCTGGGCGAATTTAAAAAAAAAAAAAAAAAAAAAAAAAGTGAACTGCATAAAAACCTTAAGAGACTTCCATGGAGGGAAATTAATTTCATCAGCTTCTGTATATGCTAATTCAGAACCCAATTCAGAATACATCAGACAACAGAGGCCTTTTATGGGAGGGCTTTAGGGTAGGCTGTGGAAATTGGGCAGAGAGGCCTGTGAGCTCTTGTGCTCCAGTTTCTGTTTCAACCATTTTTAGTCTGTAGGACTTGTAGACATTTAAATAACTATCAAATAAGACCAATAGTTCTACAATAGGGGTTGAATTCACCAAACCCAGAAAAATGGAGATGTTTACAAATTCACTTCTGCTTTTATGAAGCGTTTATTAATCCCTCAAATAGTCTCATTGATAAAGCAGTTTATTAGATCTTAGGATCATAGATTGAAAGCTTGGAAAGGTCATTGAACCCAAGCCGTCACATAACAGATGGACAAACTGAGGCACAGAGAGATGAAGTGTCTTCCTAACACCAGACGACTAGAAAGGGATTGAAATAGGCTTTGAACCAGGTCATTTTGATGTCAAGCCTGATTCCATGCACTACATCCTGAGAGTTTATTCATATTGGTGATTTCTATGGAGGTTGTGTTTGGTGCTTTCCTACTCTCCCTTCTGTATTTTTCCATCTTATTCTTACATTCCTCTGTTAGCCACTTAAGATCTCAGTGCTTTTGTGCTAACTCTCTGACTATCAAGGGCTACTTTTCATCTGGAAAGGAAGCCACTTTTTATCTTCCATAATTGCCTCTCCCTCCTTATCCCATCTTCATCAAATCAAAACTTCCATTCCCTTAGTACTTTTGCCTTTGTTAGAAGTTAGGAGCACAGTATTTCTGATTTCACTGATACCCCTAAGATATACAAGATATATTCATACATATCTTGTCAGAGAAGAGCTTCAAAAAAGAAAGTTTGTTAACCTAAAAGAGCCCAATCGATAAAAGTTAGGGGAAAGCCTAAAGTGAAATTAAAAAAAAAAAAAAAAAAAATGAGGCAGCCTGAGGGAGATATTTTTGGGCAGAAGGAATTTCTCCATAAACTTTAAATGGTACCTAGCAGTTGTAGTATATAAACTTTTGCCATACAGGTTGATACTGTCCCCTTCCCCTCTTCCTTATAATGTCCAGCTCATTGCTATCAGATAGTATTAACTGATAAATAAATTTTAAAGCAAGTTGTTACATATAAGCAGTAACTACATAAATATGTATATTACTTAAGCAAGTCTGATATATCAAAATACATATGAACAATAAAGTAAAAATGATTATTCACTTTTTCAAAATAGTCATCATAGGAGTCTTCCTTAGTGCATTTTGAAAGCTATATTATTTCTTTTTTAACTCTTAATGCATTTAAAGTGTAATCCAATGTAGCTGACTCATAATTATTTGTGATAATAAGGTCTTAGGTGCTAGAGATTATAGAAATGCTTAGGAAACATAAAATCATGATTTTATTTTATTTTTTATGTTAAACATGGTAGGAATATATGTTAAATCCAATATATGCATACATATTTATACAATTATTGTGCTGCACAAGAAAAAAGGAGAAGCAAAATAAAATGCAGGCAAACAACAACAAAAAGAGTGAAAATGCTATGTTGGAACACATTCAGTCTCTGAGAGAGATGACTTTTCATCACTGAACAATTAGAATTGGTTGGAATCATCTCATTGTTGAAGAAAACCATGTCTATCAGAATTGATCATCATATAATCTTGTTGCCATATATGATGATCTCTTGGTTCTGCTCATTTCACTTAGCATTAATTCATGTAAGTCTCTCCAGGTCTCTCTGAAATTATCCTGCTGGTCTTTTCTTATAAAACAATAATATTCTACTACCTTCATATACCATAATTTATTCAGCCATTCTCCAATTGATGGGCATCCATTCAGTTTCCAGTTTCTTGCCATTACAAAAAGGGCTGCCACAAACATTTTTGCACATGTGGGTCCCTTTCTCTCCTTTAAGATCTCTTTGATATATAAGCCCAGTAGAAACACTGCTGGATCAAGGATATGCACAATTTGATCACTTTTTGAGGATTGTTCCAAATTGGTTTCCAGAATGGTTGGATCCATTCACAGTTCCATCAATAATGTATTAGTGTCCCAGTTTTCCCACATCTCTTCCAACATTCATCATTACCTTTTCCTGCCATTTTAGCCAATCTGAGAGGTGGGTAGTGGTATCTCAGAATTGTCTTAATTTTCATTTCTCTGATCAATAGTGATTTAAAGCACCTTTTTATATGACTAAAAATAGTTTCAATTTCCTCACATGGAAATTGTTCATATTCTTTGACCATTTATCAATTGGAAAATAGCTTGATTTCTTATAAATTAGAGTCAATTCTCTATATATTTTAGAAATGAGGATTTTATCAGAACCTTTGAATGTAAAAATGTTTTCCCAATTTATTGCTTTCCTTTTAATCATGTCTGCATTAGTTTTGTTTGTACAAAAACTTTTTAACTTAATATAATCAAAATTGTCTATTTTATGATCAATAATGATCTCCAGTTCTTCTTTAGTCACAAATTCCTTTCTCTTCCACAGGCCTGACAGGTAAACTATCCTATGTTCTTCTAATTTGTTTACAATATCATTCTTTATGTGTAGATCATGAACCAATTTCAACCTTATCTTGGTATGCACTGTGTTGTCAGCACCTAGTTTCTGCCTACTAATTTCCAATTTTCCCAGCAGTTTTTGTCAAATAGTGAGTTCTTATCTCAAAAGCTTTGGGTAAAAATCATGATTTTAACTAGTAATTTCTATATACCACTTTGTGAAAGTTCTTATCAGAATAGCTAACAGGTAATGAATTGATTTGTTTAAACTTCAATTCTTCCCTTTATACTCCTAATGAGAATATCCCCCCAAAAAAATGAAATGCAAAAAGGGAAAAAAAACAAAAACAAAGATTTAAATATAAAACTAAATTATATACTACAACTGCCAGGTACCACTCCCCCCACCCCCCCCCAAAAAAAAAAAGTTAACTCAGGGTGAAATAAGAAAATTTTGCATTTTATATTAATTCATAGAGTAGAGTAAATGGGATATTGAAGTGAAGGTAAAGAGATTTGAGTTCTAGTTTCAGCTTTGCCAGTTTCTGTGTTTTTTAATAATGATGCTTCTCTGGGCCTCATTATACTTGACTATTAAATGAGAGTGGGTATTTGAACGAGATTATCTCCCTGGTATCTTTAAAGTCAAATTCCTGGACTGCTTTCTACTTTGCTCAGGCTTATTTTTGTGTTTTTAAGTTGATTTGTGACCATTATATTTGTCAAATAAAATTAATTCCTCATAGATCATGGCCATTTTTGCTTGAACTTGAGCATAGGATCATATACAAGAGTTAATTAATTTGTCATTTTTTTTGTCTTTGCTTGATTTGACAGCTATTGAAACTTACTGATAAGAAAAGTCATTGCTCTATGGCTGCATTTCCCAAATGGTTCTGCTGAAAGAATCTTTGATGATACAAATAAGGATTCCATGAGAAAATGTCATTGCTTTTGATAGTTTTGTCCACTAAAATGTTAAATGTGGAATTATCTTTGTATCCTAAATACATATTCTATGTAGCAATTTTTAGTAGGGAAATTAATTTCTTCCAGTTGGTTCCCAGATTTTTCTGACTAGTCCTTTATCTTAAGACCTCCCTGTTTATTTTTGGGTTCCATCACTATGGTTCAAATCCAACAGTTTTCCATGGCTAAATTAGTTTGGAAAACATAGCTTTACAGAATGTGTATACATCCCTCATTTCCCTTATCTAACATGCTTTCCTATTCTGTCTCCACAGTACTACTAAGCTATTTTTACTTGATAGAGTAAAGAATAATTTACTAGCTAAAGCCATAAAGAGTGTGGCAGGTGCTAGAATATTGCCTCTGCCTTTGATATCAGGCTCTCTTCCATCTCTAATCTCCAAAGGTTTAAAAAAAATCTACACAGAAGACAGTATGTTTGGAACATGGAAAAGAAGCAGATTTTAATCTAGCCTTTACAGTCTAGCATTTTTTGTGTCATTGTTGTTTTTATCATCTTCTGGGGTGGGGGGGGTGAGGTGGTGTAGGGAGAGACTCATTTCATTTCAGAATCCTCACAATGATTTTTTCTACCAGACATCATTATCACAGGGAGAGTCATTTTGAGATCACAGCTTCTGATCATTCAGCTATCCTTTTAACTATCATCGTTACACAGATGACTCCCAAATTTATTCTCTCCCATCTTGAACTCTCAAACTTCAAATTATTACAGGTTTCTACCTTGATGCTTCTTCAGTACCTCAAACTCAACATATTCAAAATCAAGCTTACTCTTTCCCCAAAAACCTACTTCTTCTGATTCCATAGTTTCTGAATTTCTGAGATACTCTCATTAATTTCCTATATTTGAACCTTTGATTTTATTTCTGTCTCTTTTCTCTCTGGCACTGTAGTACTTGATCAGATATTAAATTCAATCTATTCTACTCCATGGTAACTTTCACATTGCTTCCTTCCTTGCTATTTTCACTGCCACTTCACTAACACATGTCCTCATTATTACCCTCTTGAACTATTACAAGAGGCTCTTATAAAATCTTTCTGCCTCCCTCTCCCCTCTCTCCTCTTCATTCTTTTATCCTTTGTACCACTTCCTGATTAATCATCCTTTTGCACAAAAATAGTCATGTTACCTTTCTAGTAGATTCTTATTCACTACCAAGATAAATTCAAATTAGGATATATTGTCATTTGAGTGAAGAAGGTAGATGAATGTGAATTGTATTGGGGAGTTAAATTAATAATGATAATCAATTAAACATGTAACTTGATAGAAAAGGAAGAGTTATGAATGAGATCAAGGTTCTGACCTTGGGTAATTTGAAAGATAGTGGTTCCCCAAAATTCTGTTTTAGACATTTTGAATTTGAAATGCTGAGAGATCATCTAAGTGGAATTGTCTTATTGATATTCACCACTTGGAAATTAATTCAAAAGAGAGATTGAGGCTGGATGTCTGGTCTTGAGCTGTTGAGATCACCAAGAGGAAGATTGTAGAGACAGAAGAATAGATGTCCCCAGACAAAGCCTTGGAGGTATCCACAGTTAATTGGAAAAAAGATGGCTAACATTCTAGCAAAGATATATAAGTATAGTCAGACAGCTCAGAAAAGAATCTAGTCTTATAGAAATCACTGGAAGAAAAGAGAAGAACATTTCAAGAAAGGAAAGATTGACAGTGTCAAATGGTACAGAAAAGTCAGGGAAGAAGAAATGAAGGCAGTGATGATAGATAGTTTTCCAAATAACTTGGCAGTAAAATAGCAAAGAGATATAGAATGTTAGCTAGAGGGGATGGCAAGGCCAAATAAGGTTTTTTGACTCATAATTGGGGTTGTCTGTTCAACCTGTAGAATAGATTCCCTAGTCAAGACTATCCCAGACTCAAGATATTTCATAGATCTACGTCCACTCAAAATAGTAACTAACCTATGTGCATTCACCAATGTACTTTCCTTTAATAGTTAATTAGATGACGTAATTAAAAAGAGACAGTTAATGAATAGTATAAGTAATAAAACATTTTCTAGGGTATATTCTGTATAAGAAAAGTAGTCACAGAAAGGAAACATACAGAGGGAGCATAGGTGATCAGGGCATATGTATGAAAATGAAACATCTACTTGTGATTCTGATCACCATTGTCTTTTGGTGTTGTTATTAAGATATTCCTGTTGGACATAACTCCCTAGTAATCTCCACCATGTGCACCATCTCTAATGTATATTGCTGTACATCCAAGCTTAGCTCCAGTGGGCAATTGGTGACAGAATTTCTCTTTTTTGCAACCTCTGGAGTCCTTGTCTATGGTGATATCTCTTCTTCATGAGAAAGATTGATTCTGCTATGCTCTTTTAGTTTAAAATTTCCCCAGCTATTTTATAAAAGTAATAGTCTTTATATTTAACCCTATATTTATAGTAACATAAGGGGGAAAACCCTTTCAGATTTTATTATTCCCTTAAAGAATGTGCTGTTTCATGTAGAATTATACTTGCAATGGTCTTTTAAAAAAAATCTTTAGAATATAAAGAAGAATGTTTTCTTGACTAAGAGGATCCTCTGATTTAATCTATTTTTTGAACTTCACTTCCTAATTTGTGTCTTTGTTAAACATCTCAATTTTTATGCCTCTTTGTAGGTTTGACTACAACTAGTGATTGAAAGAAAACAATGTTAAGTGTTTATTATGTGCCAAGCAATATGCTAAGAGCTGGAAATATAAATAGAAAAAAAATGGTGAGAATTTCTGCTTTCAAGGATACCACTCTCCAATTTGGGATTTTAGCTGAAAGATGGATGAAAAAGTCCCCAAATCATAAGAGTTATATCAAGGTGAATGGAAAAACCCAGAGTTCATTAGGATGTACCTGCAAATTGGACAACAGGACTCTGGAGAACACAGTGGCAGGGCAGATGGTAAGGCCTGAAGGACTGTAAGATGCAATGACAAGGCAGATGGTAAGATATAATGGTCCTCTATTTCACTGGAAGGCTTGTAGTCCATCCAAGTGGTATAAAAAGCCAATTTCACCCAGTTTACCCATGGGCCCTGGTTGGATTCTGATGAAGGATGTTCTACTGATGTAGCAGCTGGTTTGGGTTAGGTGGCCTGGAGGTGATGGGAGGAAGAGTGAAGGAAAGGCAAAGAAGAATACATCCCCTGAATGGTGGATTCTTTCTACTCAACTCTCCAGATGGTGTCTTGTCACTTTCTCCACTAGAACTTGTTCTCCCAACTGTCAGACATCTCAGGGTCCAGGGCCTTCCATTTCCTCAACTACAAATTTACAACATTCCCATTCAGAGAATTTTGGAAAGTAGAGTCCTAAAGCCTAGTCCTTTAAGTCCTAAAGGACTTGTCAAACTTACATCAGGGTAGGGAAGACCTAGACTTAGACACTGATAGAATGTATTGTTGGGAAAGGAATATGATTAATGGAGCAAAGTTCCAGAGGAATCTAAAGGAGGTGGAATCAAAGGCACAAGTAGTAACATTATCCTCGGCAAAGAAAGAAAAGGTTCACCCCTTCCTCAGGGCAAAGGAAAAGTGAATATTTCAAGATGTGGACTTTTGAGGTATGGAAGACAGGGGTTAGGGGAGCTTATGGAAAAGTATCGTGCTTTGCTCAGGAAAGTTGGAGATTTAGAATAGCTGATTCAGGGAGCTTGATCAAGGAATCAGAATGCCAGGACTACATTGAGAATTTATTTACATTAGATAACATGAATTCTGAGTAAACACAATTGAAAGAGTTATGTGTCTCTCTTCAGTGATTGTCAGCAGCTGGAGAAGAGAGGAGAAAAGGGATCATAGGAGTGATTTTGGATTCACAACTAAGCAAGGAAAGGAAAAACTGAAGGTTGTGATGATGATGAAGAATAAGTTTAAGAGCAAGGCAGAAGGAAAGATAGAATAAGGTTCTTCCAAAGAAAGGAATTTCAGAGTTCTAGCTCCATGATGAATAATACTGAGAGCTAATATCTGGCTACTTTTTCTGGGTGGTTGAGATCCATTGAAGGTGATTAGATTTGAAGATGATAAAATGTGAGATTTAAGCATTCAAGAAAATGTCAGCCTGAATATTGAAGTCCTCAAGTATGAGGTGAAGAGTTGAGATAAAAAGAAAGATTGAGTCAGGTTGGAAATTTCTAAAGAGAGAAGAATCCTATAAATGACAGCAACAAAGTTCTAACAGGGGTTAATACCTGGATGGAACGACTCTCCAAAGAGATGAAGTTGCAGTATGGGAAGGTAGTAGAGAGCAAATTGGTAATGTAGAGCAAAAAGTATAATGATGTTTTTTCTTCCTGCTCTTGTGTGCTGATGAGGGCAAGAGCAAGAGAGAAGAAATAGCTCCCACTGGAAATCCCAGACATGATGTCTTCCTAGAAGGCCAAATTTCTGTGAAAGTTAAAAAAACTGTGAGACAAAAGATGAAGATGACTTTCCCTCCTCAACTCCACTTCCTGGCTTCTCTGATTTCCTTCAGAACATCTCTTATCCCACCTTCTGCACAATGCTTTTCTCAGCCTCCAATTCCTTCCCATCCCAATTACTCCACTGAGATTATTGTTTAGTTTCATACACTATTTTGTGATCCTATTGGAGGTTTTCTTGGCAAAGATACTGGAGTGGTTTGCTGTTTCTTCTCCAATTCATTTTACAGATGAATAAACTGAGGCAAACAGGATTAAAGAACTTGCCCAGGGTCACACAGCCAGTAAGTGTCTAAGGTCTCATTTGAACCCAGGTCTTCTTGACTGACACCATATCCACTGCACCACTGAGCTGGCTCTGAGATTACCTTCCATTAAATTTTATGTCTTGTAAATACATAATTATCTCCATGTTGTTTCTCCCATCATAATGTGAGCTAATTGAGAGCAAGAATTGGTTTTGCCTTTCATTGCTATCTTCAATACTTAGCACAGTGCCTGATATATAGTAAATGTTTGCTAAATGCTTACTGACTTAACAGCTTATTTAATTAATCACCTCATCTATAAAATAGAAATTGTAATATTCACATCATCATTGACATATATATGGCTACTCCTCTGGGGGCTTGAGCTGCTCTGAAGGCAATAGATTTGAGGGTGATGAAATATGAGATTTAAGTATTCAAATAGATATCAGTCTGAATATCAGTCAAATATGAGGGATATGTGTGTATATATTTTCTTGTATGTATACATATGTATAAAATTTAAAACAATATCATGAGGCTATTTTGATGAAAGTGTTTTGCAGACCTTAGAATGTTATATGATTTCGAGTTATTTCCATTATTATGATTGTTGTCCCTTCCACCTGGCAATCCACCCCCCAATAATGGCTATCCACCATAGCTGTAAAATGAACAAGAATTACAGCAAGAATCATTGTTGCTAAGAATAACTATAAGCATAATAGGATTATTACTAATCATCTCTTACTCCTTATCCTTTGTGTCTTTGCAGATTTGGGAAGAAAAAAGAGGATAAAGGTGGAAAAAATGAACAAAAGGGAAACCTAAAGCAAGGCATTCTCCAAGAAGAAGAACTAGAGAAAATGAAGGAAGAACGTGAAAGGTGAGCCCAAATCTTGTTTTCAATTATAGACATAGCTTTCTGTGAAGGGAATCCATCCAACATTATTGAACATTATTTTTTTCCTTCCTTTTGCTCAGCTCTATAATTCCGATAGTAGATGGAATTTCTGATATGGACTTTATATCTCCTGATAAAGATCAGCAGCTGTTATATAATCAATGCTTTTTGGGGGGCAATTTAATAATTTTTGTTAACAAGGCCAATAGGTTGTTAAAAAGAATGATCACTTGGCCATCTCTCTTAGATCAAAGACAAACACTTTATCAGGGTTTCTTAGGATTTAAGAGGGGACACAATGTTAAAGGAAAAAATGGAAAAATGGATGACAAAATGGCTTGACAGAAATCAAAGAGGGCAATCTCCTTTGATAACAATAATTAATGCTTCCTAAAAGTTGCCTGGGACATTGAAAGGCACAGACTTGCCCTAGATAAAATAATTTGCATGAAATCAAGGCAGTCCTTGAACTCAGTTCTTTCAGATCCAAGACTAGTCATTCATTCACCAAGTTACATGTAAATGTTGAGTGTAAATGTACCCAATCTTCCTCTAATTCTGTTCCTATGGAAGTCAGTACTCCCTATTTTAATTTAACATGGTACCTTCTTGGAACCAGTCAACAAAGCTCATCAGTTTGCATAAATGCATACAGAGCTTTGAATTTCCATAAATTCAGAAAGTTGGAAAAGATTTACATCTTCTACTTTAATCATTAACTGATGGATGAATTTCCATTTAAAAAAAATCCCTAACAAGTATCCATCCAATATCCATTTGAATACAACCAGGAACATAAATTTCATGCTAGGTATCCCATTTCTTTTCAGGCAGCTTTATCTTTCAGTAAATTCTTCCTTATTTAGATTTGAAATAAGCTTTTCATAAAAGAAGATAGAATCTAGAATTAAGGGAAGCAGTGAGGTAGTAAAGAGGATACAGAACTACCTGTAACTGGTGTCAGAAATATTGGAGTTCAACCTTTCTGACTCTTGTGACCCTATTTAGGTTTTCTTGGCATAATACAAGTGATTTGTCATTTCCTTCTTTAGCTCATTTTATAGATAAGGAAACTGAGGCAAACACACACTAGTATTATTACTGTTGTTGTTATTGTTATCTAGTTCAAGCCTCTTTCCCAGATAAAACAAATGAAGGCCAGAAAAGTCAAATGTCTTTCTCAGTATTACAAAGATTGAATAACAGAGCCCGGGTCTTCTTATTACAACACTGTTGCTCTTTTAAATATACCTCTCTGGATATATTTGGCTATGACTATGAGTCCCAATTCTATTCTCTGAATTCCTTCAAAATAAAAATCTAATATTTTTCTACATAACAGCCTTTTAAATAGATGAAGGCAACAAGTTGATTTGAATTATTTTCTTTTTTATTCATTTTTTAAATTTAAAACTTTTAAATTCATTTTTTTTTACTTTCAGTCCTTTTACTTCCTTCCTCATTGAAAAAAAAAATAGAGAAGCAAAATCTTTGCAATAAATGTGCATAATCAAGTAAAACAAATTAATATATTGGCCATAATAAAAAATGTATCTCTTTGGGTTTTCAAAAAGTTATTTTGTCTTTGCAATGTTGTAGTTATTGTATAAAGTCTTCTCTTGATCCTACTCACTTCATTATGTAGCAATTTGTAGAAGATTTCTGAATTTATCCTTTTCTTCATTTTTTTATGGCACAGTAGTATTCTCTTATATTGATAAGCCATAATTGGTTCAGTCCAGCTTCTATAGATGGACACCTTCTTAATTTCCAGTCCTTTGCTATCACAAAAAGAACTACTATAAATATTTTTGTGCATTTGAGTTCTTTTCCTCTTTATGTGATATCTTTGGATATAGTCCATTTCAACAGGGGGAAAGAAGGGAAAGAATATATATTAAGCACTTGCTGTATGCCAGGCACTGTGCCTTGCATTTTTAAAATATCTCATTTGGTTCCCACAAAATCCTGGAAGTAGGTGCTTTTGTTTTAAAGTCACTTATAATGCCAATCAGAAGGTAAATATTGGTCAACAGAGTGTGGTGTTTGTCAATGGAGAAACTATAAGGACAAAGCCAAGAAGATAGGTTGTGATGATATAAAAGGAAAATGTAATTTTTCAGAATTTTCTGTATATTTTGAGGAAAAATAGCTTCACATTTGTTTTATGTTATCTTATAAACTACTTTATTTATAATTCAGAGGATTTGCTTATTCCTGTTTTGAATGTATTTGTTATAGAAGATACTTTCTTAGTTCTTAGGAAATTAAGAAGCATCAGGTTTCAGCTGATAATAGCAACCTTAAAATTACTGCACTCTGTTCCTGATTTTTGCCACACTTTTTATTGCCTTCTTTATTTTAAACTGCTGACTCCTAGTTTGGATACCAGCCATATAAGAAGTGTTCATCCTTCATTGTAAAGAAGCCAGTATCTTTTATTAAGCTTCTGGCAAGCCTAGAAGTATAGAGCCCATCTGTTATAAGGACCAGTTTCCTTTACTAAACTATTGGCAGATCATAAGGGATGAACTCTTGTTTGAGAAATTAATGTTCCAGTTGAAAACGAGGTAATCATCCTCCACATTTCTTTGATATTAATGCTGGCACTTTGCTCAAGTAAAGGCCATAGTTTAAAGCAGTTGATTGAATATTCATATTTCCCTAGAAGATTTTTTTTCCTTTCACAGGTAAAAGAAGTCTGAAAAGAACTTAAAATGTGTTGAAATTAGAAAATAATTTTAAATACTGGATTCGGTTTTCATGGCTTAGAAAAACAATATTATTCATGCATTAATGCCATTTATTGAGTGCCAAGCACTGCATTAACTGCAGGGATTCCAAAGACAAAAGAAACAATGGTCTGTTCTCAATAAGCTCATGATCCACTGGGGGAAATGATAAATACAGAGATAAGTAAAAACAAATATATCTTCTGGAAATAGGGAAGGCTATACCTGGGAGATAGGGAGAGGCCTCTGGTAGGAGGTGACCCTTAAGTTGAGCAATTTTCTTCACTTGCTTTTATATGCCTTTAATTATTCTCTTCTATTCCAAAAAGAATCATCTCTTGTGACATTGAGTATGGGTAGTGAGAAAGTCCTATCTGTTCATTCTGATTTCTTGGTCACAGCATTTCAGGATTATCTCCTGTTAACTTTTGAAACTTATTGTTACCGGTTCCTATTCAGATAATTGATTTTATCAATATCAAAATGAAGGTAAAGGTAAACAAGAAGGGAGGATCTATTTAGTCCTTTTCTAAGGTTTTGTAAGGTTGATAAGCTCATCACAGATTCAGCAGAGCAATTAAAACAAAATCAAGGTCTTTGTATCATTGTCCATGATCCACCTAAACCATGTTGCCCCAAAGGCAGCAAAAATGAATTTTATAATGTATCTCAAGATTCAGTAATCCTGTAATGTAAAAAGTAATTCAAGCTAAGATTTTAATGCATATACTGGCAAAGGCATTTATGCAGCCAGGCCCTAGCATAGATTTGGCCACTTCTACCACTTCACTGGCTGCAGCTCTGTCTGCATCACAGGTCTCCTCATCTTCAGAAAGCCAAGCTTCCAATTGGTCTGCCAAAGTGCAGACTTCACATTTTTTGCAACTCAGTTCTTGCTTGGGGATGGAAAAAATCAGAGTGGCTGTAGAACAGCATGCCAGGTGGAAAATTGATAACCCATAAAATAAGGCAGGTAGTCTTTAAGTAAAAGATCATTTCCTTCCTGAATTCGCCTTTAGAAAATAGCAGCCCCAGGGAATTTTGTTCTCAAATGCTAGACTGTAAATTAACCTAGCCCAGCTATTTGGGCTTCTATTTCAATTTTCTTTAAATATGACTGTTCAAAATATTCAAAGATCTGTCCTGTTAGCCTCCATTCATATTATTTCCCAAATGTGAAAACATAAAACATATCTGATATGTGTTTCCCAGAGATAGAACCATCCATTTCAGGTGCTAGTAGGAAAAAAAAAAAAGTCAGAGTAGCCAATTTTAGATCTGGGTGCCAGAGGATTAATTTCAAGGACATTTCAACATCTCAGCAGCTGTGGGCCTTGCGTGGTAGTAGAGGCTGGGTTGATATGTAGTGCACATTTGGCTTGCTTCCAAGTACTGGAGTCCTGTTTCCAGGATCTCCAGTGAAGAATATCTTCTTGATCGTCCCATAGTGAGCAAATTCACAACTCTTAAAAAACTCAACAAGCATATTAATCCTCTAAGGCATTTCTATATTAAAAAAAGAATGCAGTAATATTTAATAAAATTCCTAGATATCTTTTATAATATAATTCAAAATTCCTTTCTTAAACCATCTCAAGAAAATCAACTCTGGAATAGTTATAGATATTGCATTTTTTTGTCCTATATTTCTATGTTTGTTATATATGATCAATCTTCAAAGTCATTGATAGCAAAGCATATTAAAAGCCCTTAAAAGATTTAATTAGCACACAGACCACATACCACCCCACTCCCCAAAAGTCTTTCCCTACAATTGTCACTTTTGACTTAGAAATTCAGACCAAAGAAGAATATCTTATCTATTCCAAGAAGAGAAACATTTTTAAGAGACAAAATGTAGCTAGGACACTAGGATTAAGCTTCTGCTTTTTTTTTTATCTGAAGATTGCTGAGTTAATTAATAAACCCATCATTTTCAATAGATTGGCACTCCTAAATGACTACCCTTGTTAGCCCTAATCAGCTATGCTTCTCATTCTGCTAAATTCAAATCCTAGAGATACAATGAACTTCAGAGGTCAATTACTCAATGTCCTACCTAACAGTATAAACCTCTCCCACAATAAAGCCAGTGAATGGTCATTTAGGTAAAGTAGGTACTTTGCATCACCTGTAATTAGAAACTCATTACTTTTCTAGTGCAGCCCACCATGTTGTTTCAAAACCTTTTTTTAGAAAACATAGTAGGAACTCAGTCTTTCATGGACCTCTGAAGTCTTAAAACCACTATCAGATACTAATTCCAAAAATCCTGTATTATTTATTGAATGGCAAAATACATTTCTTGGAACATGTCTTTCATTGAAAGTTTGGTGGATTGTTTATTGTTTTAACTGATGGACCACCTGTTTTATCCACGAGAACAAAGAAAACCCTAGTACTAAATTATTTTTCTTCTGTATTTTCATTTTATGGATTTTCTTGATCCATTTCTTTTTCCATATCTTTTTCCCTAGGGTATAAATGTTTAGATATTACATGTGTACAACACATGTAGGAGTAACTAGGTAAGTATAGAAGCCAGTGGGAATATAGAATGTTCTTTAGTTTTTCCTGTCTGAATAATGGTTACCATTAATAGATATTTCTTTGTAATAGAAGAATTTCATCCAAATTTCACTTTAGACATTTACTAGTAATGTGACTCTGATCGAAACTTCTTCTTTAGACATGTCTTTTAAGAGTATAAGTTACAGGAAAGATTCAAATTTGAATGGTTGGAGGGAATTTCCTCAAACAGAATTGCCTGTACCAATAAAAGGATGGGTCCGATTTCTATCACCCTACTTTGGTTTAATTTACTTTGTCTATGATATCACTAGACAGAACTATACATACTATTCTTGCTCATAGATATGAAGTCAAAATTTCATGCCCAAGATTGTTTAGGAAGAATTTTTAGCCTGCTTTTTGCTGCCCCAAAGCTGCTAGAATATCCTTCCCGATTCAACTCAAATAGTTCATTGCACTAAGGCTCCATTTAAAAAAAATCCATCATTTTGTTTAAGCTTCACTGAATTTGGCCATAATAAAACTTTAGTGTGAAGGGCCTACATCTAGAAGAGCCTAGAAGGTAAAAGAGAGAAGTAAACTTTGTACTTACAGATTGTTTCTCTAAGAATTTTAATCAAGCTGAAGAACGTTTGCATTTTCAAAGCATCTGTAGTAAAGCATCCATTCTATCATTTTAGGATCTGAAAGCATGAGCTTCCTTTAACCAATCAGCAAACCCTGGAGCCACTATAATTTTTTTACACGTGTTTTTTGTTTATGTTTTTATTTTGTATTTATTTTATTTTATCTTAAATAACAGATAAGGGAGTAGAAAGCAAGGAACTTGAGTTTGTAATCTAAAAATGATCAAACTAGCCAGACCACTGTATGAAATACTTAATTTTCCCTCACCCTTTGCCTAATCAGTGATAAAGTGTTTTCAAAAATAAGTTAAATGAATATTGGTTTAGAAGAACTATTTTCCCTGTGTTTGTATCTTTATTTTACTAAAGAATTTCAATTGTGACCAACAGCTATCTTCTAATAAAGTTTGCCAGTCAAGACACTGGAATAAAACATCACTGAATGAAAATTTCTTACTGAACTTAGTATGTATGGTTTTAATAGATAACAAATGACTTGTGAGCATATAACCTTTTTTGGTTTAGCATATAATAAGTAGCTAGTTTATTCAATAATGTTTCTATGCAACTTATGATCATTTGAGTAGGATAAACAATTGAACCCAAAAAAAGCTAGTACTTTAAGTTTTTGAGCTGAGAATTAAGAAAACATATGGCTCTTGTTTTCAGCAAGAACCCAATGCCCAAAGTGAGAGTGAATCTAAAATTTGGGAAAGTTAAATGGTTTCAATTTCTGAATTCAAGGTTCTTAGTTTTCTTTACTTTTAGGAAGCTTTCCAAAAATTGCAATGAGCTTCTCCCTTCCCTTATCAGCTGCTGCGCTTGTTGCCTATTCCCATAGTTTAAATCAATACATGTGTTTTTGATATTTGGCAAACCGAGATTTAATTCTGCAGCTGCAAGTTCCCCACATAAACGAAATGCATCTTACAGAAATAAAAACATTCAGAAACCATTTATAGATTGAGAATACTAGTGGGTGAAAATCTATTCCCAGCCTCTCAGCATTTTATTTAATTATGGGAGATTTTTATGTTACTGGAAATTGAAATGAAAACCAGAAAGGCTAGAGTTTGAGATTCCATCTAGGAGTTGTTCAAAAATGGGGGGGGGTATTTATTTTATTCTCAGTCAAAATGTAAAAGAACTAAATGTTCCTTTGTGAATTCATATTTTCATCATAAACATGAATATACATATATGTAAACATGAAATAACTAAAAATCCCATAGACCTAGTGGAAGGGATCTACTAAGGAATAGTCTTTTCATTAGGTGGGTGATTCTTACTAATTAATTATTTTTCTAACTTTTTACATTGAATGCAATGATTGTAGATTCCTATGTTCAAGCCCATGATTTTTTTTTTGAAGGCTTAATTCAACATGACTTTACTTCTCACTGAAGAGTCCAGCCATGGTGGCATAAGTTGAGCCCGTGGTTTTAGACAAAATAAAGTGCTGGACAGAATCCCAGTTTTAATGGTCCAAATTTATTATTGCCATTGAACCCTGATTGGACCATGGACTGGATTGGATTCCAGTGTTTTAAATGCCCCTATTTATTGCTGCCTTGGAGTTCTGATGAGAATACACTTTGGTTAAGGTTTAAATTTTAAAATAATCATAATTAAATCCAGTTAATTACTTTTAGGTTCTTCTTAGATTGTGACAGTAAAGAGCAGTATATGTAAACTATGAAAAGTATTACTGAGTGATGTTGCTAAGGTCAAGTTCAGACTTTCATTTTGTGCTGACTGAATGAAGTTATCAGGTTTCAGTTTCTCAGAGGGCCAGAATTCTCCCTGAATGAAAGGCTGTTTTGCTGGATCCCAATGAACCTAAATGATATGAGTGTTAGATTGCCTATTGTGGATTTCCTGAGAATGAGATTCAAAAACAAAGTACAGAACTCTCAGACAAAAGACTCAGACAGTTAGAATTCCTTTTAGGGGCCAACTTGTAGTATATGCCTCTGAATTTACCAGGAGAAAAGACCCGGTTTTAGAGAGAGAAGACTAGATCTAGATATTTATTTACTTTTATGTCTCCATTCCTCCAAAGAACTATTTTGGTAAACAAGTGAGTGGGTTCTGATAACCTTGTTTAACTAAATATCTATACTCCCCAATGGAGGATTTTCTTCTTCCATCCCAATGCCCTGCCAGCATTTTGTACAAGCACAAATCCTTTTATGGAGCTTAAATCAATGTTAGAAGAGAGACTACGTGTCAGCCT
Organism: Sminthopsis crassicaudata; assembly: GCF_048593235.1. NCBI lineage: Eukaryota > Metazoa > Chordata > Mammalia > Dasyuromorphia > Dasyuridae > Sminthopsis > Sminthopsis crassicaudata. The sequence goes on along the minus strand of NC_133619.1, from coordinate 78,190,673 downwards.
GATACATAGTATGAATCATGTCACCAGCATTTTTTCCAGTGGTTATTTAGCCAGATTTCGTAGGCTAAAACCCACCATCTCTTATAAAAATAGAAGATAAAAAAACACCATCACAGGAAAAACTCTTTGGGGTGACAGTTGATGATTAAATATCATATAAGCATTGTAATCTATTTTTTTTAAAGAACTAGTTAGCTTACCTTGAGTTATTTTAGTAAAACTATTTAGTATTATTGAAAGTTATGCTGACTCAGTGACCTACTGTTCCCAACTCTGCTTGTCAATCAGTGTTGGGAGAGAAGTCACACAGTCTGTAGCTTTGCATTACTTACTATTCATCATGTAGCAAGTCAGTCTCTACCTATTCCTGGCAATGGCCACATATCTACTGTCTTGGGGATGAGCTGAGATGCAAATGATCCACCCACTGTTGCTGATCTGGACATGTCTGAATTGTCTTTATCTCATTAGAAAAGTTATCAATAAAATCTGGCTCCATCTGGAATCCCTGGCTGATCTCCATTGACCAGCCCATCAATGTATTGTTAGCTTGATGTACTTTTAATAAGCTCCTTGACTTTCTCTTTGTCCTGAGTTTTGCTTCCTTACTCAGGACAAAAGCCAGAACAAAAATTTTTCCTTTTAAAAGTATTTTTGGACTAAAAAAGATGTGGCAAAGAATTAGAAACTGTGCTGAGGTGGGCTATTTAGTCCTGCTCTCTAGTTTTACTTTGTAAGCCGATGTAGGTACAGATATATTGAAATTATCAATGAAAGGGGAAACTAAATTTGTACTTTTCCTCTCATTACTACAATTTATTTAATGTTAGCAACAAGGATGTTGCTCCTTTAAAAGAGTTGCTAGAACTGGGTGGGTTTTTAAAATTTTTGAATTATTTTTATTTGTTTTTCTGACTTTAAACCAGGCACTCCATGATCCACATGCCTCACTTCCTTTCATCTGTGAAATGGGAATGGCAGCTTCCATATGTCTCCATCGATTTATACTTCTATTTTTCATTGATAAATAAAATAAAAGATTTTAATTACTTTGAGCTTCTTGGAAGAGCTATATGAAATAGTTTGGGGTATAAAGAATCCAAAATGATTCATTAAATTAACACCTGTGTGCCCAAGCAATGTCTGTAAGTCACTTGGGATAATAAAATGTTGCTGAAAAAATGCCGATAAAGCAATTTACACTTTTCCATTAACATTTTCAAATTTGGAAATGTTTTAGCTTCTTTTCTGATTGATCTTCATTTGGCAGTAGTTCCTAAAACATAACACGTCTTTCTTTTCTTACCAAAAAAAAAAAAAATCTGGCACAAAATGTTATAGAGAAGAGGAAGCTGCTACTCGAGCCAGCATTCGTGAAGACTGCTGGCTGGGTTAGAACAAGATGGAATCCCTGGTATCTACAAGTTCACAAGATATATCTCCACAGAGTGATTTTATGCTTAATTTCATAAAATGATTATATTTATATTATTGTAATATTAGCTGAATCATGATAGGGATGCTTGCATTTTACCTAACATTTTGAATTGTATTCTTGCAAGGCATGTGAGACAAGAATCTATGGCTTCCTTCATCTCTCCCCCATGCTATCCTTTTCAAGCATCTTGTATTATTCCTGAAATGACTATCAATAGAAACAAAATGAAGCTAGTTTCTTTCCCAGCATCATATTCTCACAGTTCAATGCATTGCTTCAGAGGGTTCCTTCTGGTCTGTGCATATTTTGCTATGTTTGTTTGACTAAATAAAGGTAATAAGAATTGTGAACATTTACATTGTCATTTTTGAAGATTTTACAAGTATTTTACAAATATTTTTATCTCCACAAAAACCTTGGGATATAGGTACTATTATGTCCACTTTATAGATGAGGAACATGAGACAGAGAGGTGAAGTGACCTGGCTATCCATGGTCAGAGAGCTTACAAGGGTCTGAAGCTGAATTCAAACTCAGGTCTTCCTCCTACATATCTAGGACTCTATCCACTGCACCATCTAACTGCCTAACCCAGGTCCTTTAAGGAATCTGACAAGGAGAATTGGTAGAAATAATATTTCTTGTGACTATAAGAGCTAGTGATAATAAATCACTTATAAAACATGTTTAAAAATTCTGTGAGCTTGAATAAGTATCATTATTCCCATTTTACAGAGAAGGAAATTGAGTTTGAAAAATTCTAAATGAATTACCTAGAATCACTCACCTTATTAAGTGTGGAAGATAAGATTCAGACCCACGTTTACTGATCTCAAGTGCAATCAATCCTCTTCCCAGTGTTAACTTGATGAGTCTCAAAATTTTTTTTGGAGATGATATGCTGGGGTGAAGGGAAGGAGGGGAGAAGAATCATAAATAAATGACTTTAAATATTCCAGTTTTTGACCCCCAAATTCTAAGAGCCCAACTTTTTAGTCTTTACAACTGTATATTTCACCTAGTCTGAACTACTTGTTCAACCCTAAGGATGCATTTCACTTACCTCTTGGTGTATCTTTGCCTGGGATATCTCCCCAATCTCAATTATGCTACTCCATGGAGACCCCCCATCTTTGAAAGTCCGGCTCAAACTCCTCCCCATCCAAGGTGATGCATCTGTCCTGTGCATTTAGTTTCCATCATTTTTATGGCACATCATATTTTTCTACTTGGGTTATTTATTATCCAGATCTCATTTTCTCAGTCAAATTTTAAGTTCCCCAAGGACAGGGACTATATCTTGTTCACTTTGTACAAATAAAAATACAAAGGATACCCACACACACATCCAAGTTCACAGGGAGTTGAATAAAAAATACAAAAATGAAAGACAACTCGAAGTGGGAAAGACTAATTTGATGCATATAGAGGGAAAACAGAAAACAAGATTTTTTTTCACAATCACTGAAATAGCATCAGGATTCATCCAACCATGCTTAACTGGCAGCGTTACAATAGAAATGAGTCAATTAAGTACTGAAGCCAGTGTTGCTCAGCCTATCATGCCTATTGACACCTGTTTGACTATAGAAGAACAAAAGTCCTGAGAGACTAGCTTGTAAAGTGAATGAGAATTTATCCACTTCATAAACAAATGAAAATGCTGTGGACTCAGAGAATATTTGTGAATTGGGATTTTTTTTTCAGAGCTCTAAATTTAGCCAGCTGGAATTACTTTTTAAGTACCGTCCTTTTCAACCTTTTGAAATGAAAGATTTGCCTTTAAATGGGAAATCTGCATTTGATTGTAAAGATGAAACACAACATCCTTAGCTTATTCTCCACAAAAGCAGAATCTTTTTATACCCTACTTGTTCTGTCAAAACCACTATCCCAGAAATAAAATTTAGATGAGCATGAAAAACTGTGCATACATGTTAGTGTAGAGAATCACCAAAAAAACAGTAACCATTTCCAAAGCACCAAATGTCATGTAATGAGACTCCATGAAGTGGGCTGTTACTAAACTGTGGGCTCACAGTCGAGAACAGAGCCAACATTCAAAGCCAATATGCTATGAAAGAATACATATATGGTTATATTTAATCTTCTTGGTTCCAGTGTTTTCTCTCCAATTAAATTGAACTACTTCAAGACAAAATACTGCCTTTTCTGAACCTCAAGAAGGTGTTTAGTAACTTGACTTGAATAGAGAAAAAAGTGTTAGCATTAGAACAAATTATTGTGCCCCTAAGCCTGGTGCTAAAAAAAAAAAAATCTCAATAGTCAAGGAGCAAATGAATCATTGGCACATTTAACTAATAAGGCAATACATAACTGAGCCTATCTCAAGTCCTTGCTTATTTTGAACAGTTTTCAAAGTAACTGTTTTTCAGTCGTGTCCAACTCTACAAGATCTCATTTAGGATTTTCTTGGCAAAGATACTGAAATATTGTTTGTCATTTCCTTCTCTAGCTCATTTTTGCAGATAAGGAAATTGAGGCAAATAGGATTAAGTGACTTGCCCAGAGTCATATAGCTAGTAAATGTCTAAGACTAGATTTGAACTCGGGTCTTTCTGATTCCATGGCTGGCACTCTGTTTACTGCAAGACCTATAGTGCTGAAATATAATTGAAACTGCTCTTTTGAAAGTTGTGAGTTTGGGGCAGCTAGGTGACACAGTTGATAGAGCACCAGTCCTGAAGGCAGGAGGACCTAAGTTCAAATCTGACTTCAGACACTTAATACTTCCTAGTTGTGTGACCCTGGGCAAATTATTTAACCCCAATTGCCTCAGGAAAAGAAAAGTCACCAGCTATTTCTTAATTACCAGATCTAATGACCTTGATTTACATTGTTCTTGACCTTATATGACTTCTTAATGCCTTTTTCTTTGGGATACTTTCTCATCTCTGACTTTTGTGTTAGTAGTTATTGTTGCTCAGTAATGTTTAACTATTTGTGATCCCATTTGGGGTTTTCCTGACAAAGATACTAGAGTGGTTTGCTATTTTCTTCTCCAATTCATTTTTATAGATGAGAAAGCCAAAAGTTAAGTGACTAGTCTAGGATGACATAGCTAGTGTCCAAGGCCAGGAAGTAACTAACTCCACAGCTCGAGCTCTATGAACTATGTTATATTGACCAAGAAAAGGAACTTTTATTAAGGTGATAGAGGTTCATGAGGGTTTGCTATATACATTTATTTATTCAATCCTCATTTTTCCTCCCATAAATTTCAACGAGAGCAGAGACTGCTTTTTGCATGTTGGTTTTTGCCTCCAATGTCTATCATGATGTTTTGCCAGCAATAGATACTTATTAAATGTCAGATTACAAAGAAAAAAAGTGTCAGAGAAAGAATTGCTTAGATTAAATCTTTTTTAAAATGAAAGTGAACTTCATAATTGATGACATTGGCAGTTAAATTAAGATGTTTTTAGTGATGATGTTAAGTTGGCACATTTTCAATTCAAATGGACACTGAAGACGTGGACATAATTGATATGTATTCAATATACTAAGATGTATCACGGAGCTTTCAATGTCCATAGAATCCCACATGTTCTGTAGAAAAATATATTCCAGATACTTGGAAGTGTTTTCAGACCAAATTATATGTCTTTGAAAAAAAATCAGGTACATCTTCAACTGGTGAAGTATCTCAATCGAATTTGGTACAGGTTAGATTATGTGTATCATTTAGATGATGTTTTCAGTTTGGTTATATAGGATATGTAGGATTTGTCATTGAGAAATTTGAAATTTGAATTTTTATGCCATATTTTGTAAGAGCTATATATTATTAAGGAAAACACTACATTGTTCATTTCTTATTCCTCTTCAGAGAAATGAGCTGATAGCACAAAGAAATAATTTTAAGAAAAGTATTTCTGGTTTTTGAGAGTCATTTAGTGCAGGGGTGTCAAATTCAAGAGAAATGGGTGCCACTGGTCTCTACATAAATCTCCCCATTTGGCCACAAATTGACTTAAATTTAAAATGCAATATTATCTATGTTTTATATTATTTTTCCTTGTTTTATTATTTTTTAAATTTAGATTTAAATTTAATCCATTAAATTATTTATTATTATTTATAATGTTTGTTTTTACATACATAAATATCTGTTTATAATAACAAATTATTTATTAAATTTATTGAATATTATTTTATTAAATATTTACCAATTACACTTTTTTCCTGAGACAATTGGGGTTAAGTGATTTGCCCAGGGTCACACAATTAGGAAGTATTAAGTGTCTGAGGCCAGATTTGAACTTAGGTCCTCCTAGCTTTAGAGCTGGTGCTCTATCCACTATGCCAACTTGCTGCCCCTACCAATTACATTTGAATCTGGTTCGAAATCAGAGTAGAATATGTGTCTACCCATTACTATTGAGTTATATAAGTGAATCTGAAGCCATGATGACTCAGTGCCCAAACATTTCTGAAAATGTTTATTTCATCTATGCCCATTTAAAAATCATATCAGACAAAAGGACCCTTGACTCACAGATCCAGAGAGTGGATTCAAAAGTAATCAAACAACCCAATGAGGATTTAACAGATTTTAGAGGTGTCTTAGTTTCATGGATGAACCAAAATTGTAATGCTGAGAAGTTTGGTATTGTGCTATTATTTTTTCCCTCATGTACATCAAACTAAAATATACATACATAGCATTTGGGGAAATATAAGTAAGTGAACATCTTCTGATGCTTCAGTGAGAACTTCATCTAAAAGTGTGGATTTCAATCCATTTTCACCTTCTCATCCTGAACAGCTCTTGTTGAGGGTTTTCTGAAATTTTTCTCTAGGGGGTTTTCTTCTTTCTTTCTTTCTAGGTCTCTTGGCATGCCATAAATAAAATAATACTTGTAGCTGTCCATTATTTATCATTCATGCATACTCTGGGACTGACTTCCTTCTCAGAACATACATCTCTCTGATGATACTCTTGATAATATTTCCCAATGTAGTTCCTCTTTGTTTATATGCTATATAGCCTAATCACACACACTTCCATGCACTTCCCATTGCACTATGGCAATGTAATGCATTGAGGCAATCCAAAATATCCAATTAGATCGACTCTCTGATAGCTAATAACAAATGTAGAAGGAATATCCATGATATCCCCAACCCCAAGATTTCAGTATCAACTCAGTGACCATCTAGTCCAATTCATACCTAAAAAAGTAATCTCCATCATCATCTACCTGAGTAGCAAATATCCAGCATTTCCTTTAAAACTTATACTGAGGGAGAGTCTACAACCTCCTGTAGCAGCCCATTCTCCTTTTGGATAATTAAATATTAAAAAATATCTCCATATACCAAAAGAAACTTTGCTTCACACATTGCTTTTGCTTCTTCCCTCTAAACAAACAAATTATATGTGTATATTATATAATATTTTTCTATATTACAACTCTTTAAAATAATTGAAAACAATCTTCTCTCCCTAACCCCCAAGTACCAGCTCCAAACCAAACATCCCCATTTCCTTTATGACATAATCTTGATGCTCTTCACCACAGTGATTTTGCTGTCCTGAAAATTCCCATTTATCAATATCTATCCTAAAACTTGACTTCCAGAAATGAACATAGTTCTTCAGATATATTCTGACCAGAATGAAGGACAACAGTACTATCATATCATTATTCCTGAACACTAAGAATATATTTGTTTTCTTCATTGATCACATAATTGACACAAACAAAATATTCAGCCCATCCAAATGAGGTTTTTTTCCCCCAGATTGCCATACCACTATATAATCTTACCTTAGAACATCAGTTTTTGGAATCCAGTTTAAGACTTTACATTCATTCCCATTAAATACCATCTTTTTTCCCAATTTGACCCAATATTTCAGTCTTCTTTTTGAATATCAACTCTTGTTAGTATTTTAGCTATTCCCTCCTGGCTTTATATCATCTGCCAATTTGATAATGATGTCTAACTTTATCCAAGCCATGACTAAAAATGTTACATATCACATGGCCAACCATATATCTTTTGGGATAGTCCATAAAGATCCCCTTTGAAGAATTGGGCTTTAAATTATTGATGATTACTTAGAGTATCTAGTCAGCCCTCCAAAATCTATTTAATTGTACTGAAGGCTAACCCACATATCTCCATCTTTTCCATAGAGACCAGAATGAAGTACTTTATCAAATGATGTGCAAATAACTATGTAAATTGAAGATACAGAATTTAGTGGTTAGATTCTACTGATTCTTACTGACTACTAAGTCCTGTCAAAAAAAAAGGCAAATAATATCAGTCTGGCATTTCAGATATCTGCTAATTCTCGATGAAGTCATTTTGGAACTTTATATATTCACCTCTTCCTTTTGTAGAAGGACTCTAACCAATAAATCATCTAGATTTCATTTTCAGACTTTACTACTGTAATCTAGGTGCCTTCTTCAACTAATGGGTTTCTTCTGGAATCTCCATTTTGAGCACAAACCCAAACCAGCTGTCTTTTATTATCTAAAGTTCATTACTATAGCCTCAAATGAGTACAATTTCCATCATTCCCACCCCAAAAAAACACATATACACAACTATTTTCACCTACCTTTTAAGTGTTACTTTACTGCATTAGAATGTAAGTTCCTTGAGAATGCCCTACTAACATTCTTGTATTTATATATTTTTGTATTTATATATTTTTGTATTTTATATATTTTGTATTTATATATTTTTCTTGTATTTATATATCTAGCACTTAGTACAGTGCCTGGTATATAATAGGCATTTTATGTATGTATATATATATATATATATTCATTGATTTAATTATACTTTTAATTATACATTATGGAATTTTGTTAATAAGATTGTGCTCACTTGCTTGTATTTTGCAATTCTATTATATTCCCATTTTTTAAAAAAGAGGGGCATTACCCTTCTGCAATCCTGTGCTGCCTTTTTCATTTTCCATGATCTTTTTGAGATCACTGATAATAGTTCTCCTTCCTAATTAAAAGGTTATTCTCCTTGTCAGAGAAAACAAGAACAGCCCAGAATGCAATTATGGAACATCTCAGGGATCAATTTCAAACACATTTTGTTTCAGATATCATATATATATATATATATATATATATATATATATATATATATATATATATATGCAAATTAATATATATGCTTATACATATTGCTTTATGTGTGCATATATATATATTCTTCTATATACATGTGTATATGAATCTTTAGTCCCATATGCTCTACTATGCCTGAGTTTGCTTATTTTAAAGCTATTGTTTGATAAGAAAATTCAGAAAAGATTACATATGAACAGAGCAAGAGAAATCCAGACACTCTTTATCAAAGGATCATGATTCAAGGGAAGTTGATTCATAAAAAAAAAAGCTCGAAATATCACATTCAAAATAATTCCTGACATATTATTATACCTTTGGAGTTTGGGTGACCAAGATATTTTAACACAGCAATTTATAAATCAAATATATACTTACAAACTGATATTTATATAACCTTATAGTCAGAATACATATGAGATTTTTTAACCAACAAAAAATATTAGAACTAATTTAAAACCTTGACTCATTGATGTACTCTTCAAAATCATTCTGTTTATGTGAATCTGACATTTTACTTCATTTTTGCATCTTAAGATATTTTTTCTAGAATGATGATAACCATGTTGGCCACCTAGCTGCAATTACTATACTTGAAGTAACTCCAAAGTATATTTTCTTTTTCCAGATTGTGTGTGTTTTGATTTAACAATACCTAGTTCAACACTAGCACCCTGTGGACACTTAATGACTGCTTTTGGCCTGGGTGAATAAATTAACATTTTAAAAGTTTCAATATTATCTGTTTCAATACAGTAGATGATGAAGGATATAAGAATGGGGTATTTAATAGAGTAGGGGGTTGGGAAAAGGGAAAATAGAAAGCAGCAAGAAAGGGAAGAAAACAAATGGAAAGGGAATGGAGTGGTTAAATTATGAGAAGGAAAGGTTACAATCATCAAAATCCATGATTATTTTCTCAGTTGTGATGGGCTTCACAGTAGTTACTTACATTAAAGTAGAGTTTTCAGTAGGAAGCAATAACTGGAATTTTTCCTAGGGGTCAAATCTTAGAGAAATCTGGTAGTATTTGTTCCAGGTGAGCTTGGGACCTACTTAACAAGAATAGTTTGTTAAAATGGGCATAATCCATTAAGCCCTACCATGGTCTAGAAATATCCTTCCCTAGAAGTATCCATTATGTGATCCAGTGACATAAAGTTTGGGGTTCCTTATATTGGGATGACATCTTGGATTCTTCTTTCCCACACAAGATCTCAGCTCTTCTTTTCCCCTTAACTAACTTTATCTTAAGAAGTTGATTTGCGGGATCCTCCATGTTGCTTCCCCTAACTGTCAGAATTCCTCCTCAAAGTTCTGCCAAAGGGATTAATTAAAGTATATATAGTTTATATATTTAAAACTCATTTGAACCTCACAACAACCTCTGAGATATCACTCCCATTTTATAGATGAGGAAACTGAGTATAAAAGAAGTTAAGTTCCTGCCATACACTTGGGTTGTAAACAGATAAGGTTCAATATGTACTCAGGTTTTCCTGACTGCCAACCCAACACTCTCTCTACTATACTGCCTTGTTAATCCCCAGTAGCTATTTTATTGGTAACTATTTCATATCCAATATTGTACTAGGTAAAATCTGTCAAGTCTAAGAATTGTAAATGTGATATTAAGCTGAGACCTTTATCTTCTTCTATCTACTTTGTGTTCTTCATAAAATCCCCAGGGTAGACTTGGTCTTAATTGGCAGTGCTCATTTGGATAAGCTGTGTTGATCTTTGCCATCTTTTATTCTTCTAATGTCTTCTTTTTTTCTTGCTTTACTTTTCACCTTCCTCTTATCTAAGGTCAGTTGTTGGCCAGTTCAGCTGAACACAGCTTCAATTTCAGTTCTGATAACATATAACCTTCAGGAAAAGATTTGTAATTTAATGAGTTTTAATATATATATATATATATATATATATATATATATATATATATTTTTATCATCTGAAGAGCTAACTTCCTCTATTTTCTTTCTCTGGTTTTTCTGACCTCTAGATACACTCTTACTTCCTCAATTTGAAAATTTAAATGAATATATATATATATATATATATATATATATGTCAGTTTTATAAATATATATATATATGTGTCAATTACATTTGTTAAAATATTTATTTGAATTTAATTGTCACTAGTAGTGGGAATAATAGCTATTTTATTTTTATTTATTTATTTATAAAGGGGTGCCATTGAGACAGATTAGGGAGATACCTTTTCCTTTGATTCATTCTCAACTTTTATTATTTTATCTATTTATAGCAGAATATAAGATTTAGAGTCATTATATTCAAGCACAGATTCCTTTTATCATTCATACATCTCTAAGTACTTTTCAACGAAATCATTAAACTCAATTATAAAATATAACTTAATTATGTACCAAATTCTTTCAAGTGGAGCAGAAGTAACTTAAATTATTAAGAACCTAAATGATAAATGGTATTTTAGTTATAAACTAGAAAAGAATAAAGACTCATAGAGGCATAGATTTTTAAAGCTAAAAGCTACCTTAGAAAAAAAATATATTTTAGATTAACCCTGTCATCTTGCAAAGGGAGATAATTAGGACTCAGATGGTAAAGTTTTAAATCATTATAATAGGAGCTTCTCAAGGCATAGATTTAGATTTCTGGTTTTTTTATCCTCTGATCTTTCTATAGTCCCCCATTCCTAGTATATGTTTAATAAATACTTCTTATATTGAAGTGTCTTTCCCAGAGTCACGCCAGTTAATGGAAGAACAACCACTCAAGTCTTCTCACTTCTAGTTCAACATCCTTCCTGCCAACATTTTCAATGTTCAGCCTGTCCAACTTTTTGCGACCCCATTTGAGGTTTTCTTGGCAAAGACACTATAGTAGCTTACCATTTTCTTCTTCATTCATTTTACAGATGAGGAAACTGAGGTACACAGGGTTAATTGATAGGGTCACACAGCTAGTGTCTAAGGTCAGATTTGAACTCCAGAAGATGAGTCTTCCTGACTTAAGTCCCTGCACTCTCTTCATTATAGTTTCTTGCTACACTTTTAGAAAATAACATTCAAAAATCTAAGAGGTTTTTTTTTGTTTTTTGTTTTGTTTTGTTTTTGTTTTTGTTTTTGTTTTTGTTTTTTAAGAAGGAAGATAACCCATCCCCAGGATATACCAGGGTGATTCAAAGAGACAAGTACTTGAAAAAAATATATACATGGAGGTTTATTATGGAATCTGGATATAGGCCAAATTCATGGAATTTTGAAATCAAAGTCTCTAGGGAAGGGGATCTGATCCTTTGCCATCCTTACCCCACATGACCACCTTCTCTCACCAAATGTTAATGTCCTTATGGCTGTACCAATCAAGTCATTAGCAACAAGTCAGTCTGAATTCCCTTTTCAAGTATCATGATTAAAACATTTGAGTATTTTGAAGGAACAAGTGTGGATGTTGACTGAGAGTGAATACCTCCCAACATTAAGGATATTCTCTGTGGAACACTGACTTGGGCGATGGATTTCCACCATTGCTAAAATCCTGAGAAGGAACTTTGCCCTATTCATGTCCCAATTCTATCAGTGATTCCAAATGCAATAGTTACTGAGTAGCATGGAATTGAAATTGAGGTCCTTTCTTTGGGTGATTATTTCAGAGTTAGGAGTAGGAAACCACCATGAGCTGGTAAGGTGTCCTTTTTTTTTTTTTTTTTTTTTTTTTTTAACCGTTTATTGTTCAAACAACTTTTGGGCAATGGCCCCAAGAGAAAAGGACAAAGACAGCAACAACAACCAAAGAAAATGTATATGAATATTTTATAAAGCTGGAGGTGTTTGAAAACAAATCTGTCTATTCAGAGTGGCTAGCCACAAATTCCACATTAAACACTTATATCGATGATGGTGGGTAAATCTTGGAATATCCCTGAGCCTCATTTCCTCATCCATAAAATAAAGCTTGGACTAGATGGCCTGTGAGGTTTATTTGGACCCTAAATCTATGGTCATATGACCCTAGGTATAGCACAATGGTTAGGCTCTCCATTTTGCAGACAAGAAAACTGATTATTAGAAAAATAAATTTACCAAGGTTGCCCAAATAGTAAATGGTAGAGTAAGTTTCCAATCCAGTAGTCTTTCCCACCATGTAGCTTCTAAAATTATCAATTCTTCTTTTCTGCCTTAATTAAGGATGTCATGGAACCGGTTTCACTAGAAGTAATAGTTATATACTTAGGCTATTCAACTAATATTTTCATCATATTTTAATCTGCAAATGTAGCAAAAAATCCCAACTAACCAGACTGATTAATGAAACTGATTTTTTTCTGAGTTAAAGTGTTAAATCACACAAAACAAGTATTCTTCCAGATGTATCTGAATGCCACCAAAGTCCATTAAATTGCAGTACCTACAGATTCTTCATCTTGATCTTTAGAACAATGAACTTGTATGATATAGAATCATAAAAAAGAGTTATATTCACAGTACTTGGAGCAGTCATCTATCCCAAGACAATTCCATTTTCAAGGAAAGAGAGCTTCATTTTAAAAGAGTTTTTCAAAAAGAACTAGTTATTACCAGACAATGCGTCCTCATCTCTGGTCCCCAAAATATGAGTCCCAACAATATGCTACTGATTATTAAGCCAAGAAAGTGGATTAATTTATTTTAGGAAGATTTAAGATGCTAAAAATCAGGAAGAGTTTCATGTTCAATGCTTAATTTATCAGAAAATTTCTATCACACAACATTCTAATCCCCTTAGCATTTCAGTTAATAGAAGTTTTACTCCATTTATTAAAAGCTCATATTCTGAGCCCAGAACTTCATTGTCTGGTGGGACATATGAAATTTACTGACATGTAAAATCTCAATTTGAAAGCTTCGTCTTCTCCTGCCTTCTTTATGTTCACATTAAGATCTCATGAGAACAGTGATTCTGTCTTTGACTTTACTCCTCCTGGTCTGCGCCAGATTAAACACACTGCCCAGTGTGACATGCCATTCAGCAGTTTTCTTGTTCCATGAAAGGAATCCTGCTTCACTGAAGGCTGATGCCTAGGAAGACCTAAAAATTGACATTTGAATGCAAATTTCATTCATTAAAATCATAATTAATTTATTGAAAGAGAATTGTTATTATTTCAGGGACAAATGAGTATTAGAATATGCATATTATTTTAATGAACAAAGAATCTTTGGAGAGAGACGTCTATGCTAATTGCAAGCAGGACACACTAGTTCTACTAAGGGAAGTGAGAATGTTATGCATTAAAAAGGCTAAAGATTAGGTCTTTTAAAAGTACAGAAATTAAAAGTACAGGAAATTAGCATTCCATATCCAGGCTTTGCCCCACATAATATTGTTAATTGTGAAATGCCAATAACAGACCAACCATATTGGCTCTCATAGAGACCATGAAAGCAAGAAAAGACAGTAATACCGGTGTAGATAGTCAAGACAAGACTCTCTCTTTATTGTATCAATGCTCTCCATATTTATGCCTTAAAACCATAAAATTATTAAGGAAACCTAAAGAAACATAAAACATAAATCAACCAGTGCATGAATGGACAATGTTTTGTATACTGGTAGAAACTAGGCATTCTCTATAGAAAGAGCTTCATCCCCTTGCCATCCTGATTAATGATACAGGCCCAACACACTCATTCCTAATTCTTCTCAATCTTCGCCAGTCTTCTGAATGACATTTGGGGGCAGGATTTAAGGAGGATTCTAAGCCAGATCAAGATATCCTTGAATCCTGCAGCTAAGCAGGTGTTGCTAGATAGCTATCGTTGCTAGAGAGACACAGCTAATTAGTTCCATGTAAGCAAAATTCTTTTAATTAACCCATGTTTCTTCCTAAAATAAAAGTCACCTTTTTGTTTGTGATTCCCAGTTGGTCACCAATATTCAAGACTGATCACCACTGATATTCTTTTGCTGATTATGAATATTAGTAATGAAATATAGCCACCAATGAATTAAAGGTACTGATCATCCAAATGACAAAGGCAAGACATGTGGGAATGCATAAGATGCAAAGAGAAGAGTAAAGAATGTCATCAGAGAAACATATTTTAGAAATTAATGGAACTGTCAGATGGTGCAAGTGAGGAATAACCAGTGGACATTCTATGTGTTGATATCCTAATGAGTCAACATTGTGATAAGGCAGCCAAAAAAGCTAATTTAATGTAGGCTGTTTTGAGAGACATAGTGTTAGAGATGATAGAAGTGATGTTGCCCCGGTCAGATCTTATGTAGAGTATTATTTTCAGCTTTGGGTGCCATATTTTGGGAAGGACATTAATAATCTGGAAAGTACCTTGAAGAAGCAATCCAGGATAGCAGAGGGCATCAAGATTGTAGCATAAGATCATTTAAAGGATCTTAATATGATTCATGGGAAGAAGACTTTAAGGGATTTGAAGTATTTGAAGTAAAGAACATGACATCTAGCTTAAGAGGTCAGGAGGAAAATGATAAGAAAAATATGCATCTAACTATTTATATAGCTATATCTATTTATATGTAGTTATATTTGCACATATCTATATCTATTTTCCTATATATTTATATTTAGTTTTTTCTTATATTTGTCATTCAAGCACCAGAATTGCACTTTCTGTAATAGAGTTTGAACTCAAGAAAGGATCTCAATATCTGGTAACTTATCCTGCCAGGTGATTTTGCAGAATCCTCCTAAGACAATTCAAATGGAAGCAATTCCATTTCCTGGCATGGCGCTAGTATACTGTCCAAGTATCACGGACATAGAACAATGAGATCAGCATGATGATTTTGTAAGACCTTCAATTTGGTAGCACTTATCTCCCACACTTTCCTTCAGAGCCTCTCAAACACTGAGCTAGCTTTGACAGTGATAATTGACATTATCAATGTATGTATTCCTGAAAAGTAAATGGCCAAGGTAAGTGAACTTATCCTCAGTATTCAAAACTTCTCCATTGCTGTAACCAATGGTTCCACATGTGGATGGTGGAGAACCTGAGTTTTCTTCATGTAAATTGTTAGGCTAAAATTAGCACATGCAGCATAGAATCAATCCATAGTTAGAAGGTCATTTGTGCCTGAGAGAGTGAGAAAGAATTAGAGGGATCAGGTGCAGGCAACTTTTCACTAAGTTGGGCAATTAAAAAGAGTAGAGAAATTTTGAAAGTAGCTAGACACAGAAATTAGGACAGTAGCTAGATAGAGTAGAAGAGTCCAGGGAAAGATTTCCTTAGGATTGGGAAAATCTAACATGTTTGTAAGAAAATGGAAAAGGGCCAGTGGAGAGAAAGATTGATGATGCCTGAGAGAGAAGGACTGATTTCTATAGCAGGACCCTCAAGGAGATGTGGGAGGAGATGGGGATCAAGGATTTGCTGTGATTTAGAAATTGGACACCCAGAATTCACATAGAAGGATTCTAGGATTTGTTAGAGGTGACAGCTGACATGGCCTGTTTAGTTAAGTGTTTCACACACACAAAAATGATACCATTAACATCATTATTAGATTTGACACTGAATCCTTACATTTAGATTCTTCAATATACATTGTAAAACAATGTTTTACCTGTTAGAAGCTGTTCCACCATGTGTTTTCTATTCCTTTCCTTTACCCAATGCAAGGGTTCAGATTTCATTCCCCATATTATCATGCTGTAGTAGTGCTAGTTAGAAACCTAAAGGCCTCAAGAGTGACAAATTAGAAAAGTCTTAAAGACTTTTAAGCCAGTCCTTCCTGGTAAAACTAGAGACACCCTCTTTCCCCATGTGCTCATATTGCTTTTTAAAAAATTGTTATCAGATGTATCATGAATTTAATGCTGATAAAAGAAAAAAAAAGGAAGCTACTTTCATTTCACATTTTTATAGTAGTTCTACTAGGAAATGCAAGGTTCATTTTTCCCTGAAATAGCTATTCTCAGGGAACCTTTGGATTATAGCCACAGTCTTCTATACCATTTTTCCCTTGCTCCATTTCATTATACAAACATCAATTTTGCCCCATCATTTCCTTTCACAATGTGTAGTGTCAAAGAGAGATGAGCTAGGCATGTTGCCCAATGTTAAACAAACAGATGGATTATATGGATAATAAGATAGATTTCCCATAGACTTTTATAGTCATCAGGTAAGCCAAGGACCAGTTAGATCCAGTGACAAAATGCTGACCCAAACCAGGAATGCATAAATGAAACAATGGACATGGATGGTTTATTACAAATTATAATATTCATTAATAGGTGGGTAGATGAAGGCAAATGAAACATTAAATATACCTACTGAAGCTCTTTCCTTGACTTTCCCTAATCTATCATATGTCAACTATCTGTGGTAAGGCAGAACACACCCTTTCTATAATTTAATAGGTAATCTTTAAGAATGGCTAAAAAATTCACCATCATTTAGTAAGGAACCTCTCCAAACTTAACTGGTTCCATCATCAGAAAACAGACAGCTTGCCTACACACAGTTCCATTATTATCATATAAAATTCAAAATTTTCACCCCAAAACTTAAAATTGTCTTCTTACCTTAAGATTATATCTTAGTCCTTCCTAAGTACTTGGACAAGTAAATTCTTAAAAGTAAACTCTTATACCTTTCTCATCCCCTGTATTTCTGTGAGAGTGGATAGGAATTAAGGAATTCTTAGAGATCTTCTCTCCCCTCTTACCTACCACTTTCTAGCTCTTCAGCAGAAAATTTAAGCACTTCTTTGGGTAAAAATGGGGGCATAGGGAGTATGCCATGCTCGCTTCCTCTGACACCCTTCACCATGACTCAGTGGAAAGAGCACTTGTCTGGTACATTTGCTTCTAGCTCCCATGCAGCATTGCAAAGGCAGCAGGTGTTCAGTAAATGCTGTTGACTGACTGACTCCATCATCAGGCATACATCTGTACTCTAGGGAAGACACTGTGCAATCTGTTCAGGGCATGGATGCATCTAACTCTATGATTAGTGGAGCCAGGGATGACAACCGTAATGGAAAGGGACTGCTGAAAATGCACTGGTTGAATAAGCTGTTTTTGTAGGTCTGAAGGATTTTTTAACCCCCTGTATATAGTTGCCATATAAATAAGAAAGAAAAAATAAGAACCACATCTCTTGAGCCTGTCTTAATTTCTTGCAGTGCCACGAACAACCCTTTGCACTCTAGGCATCTGGTAAATGCAGACAGATTTTAGGAACAAAAGGCCTGCCATTTTATTTACCCATAACCTTGATGCTATGCTAATTGGAGTCTTCCTATGTCCTACTGAAGGGTGGTAGCTCATACACAGTTCATGATACTAGGTTTCTATATAAAGTGTAGTAGGATATTGAGGAAGATTGGCTTTCAATTCCAAATAAGCAGATAAAACAGTACCAGCTATATGCTGTGGTTCTCAGAGTCCCCTATTCTTGGCCATGTTTCTCCCAGCTCCCTTCAAAAAAGAGAAAGAGAAAGGAAGCAAAGGGGTGGATGCTGCTTGGGTGTGGATTATCAGGTGGCAGAAAAGAGGGACTAAAAATGCTTTGGAGAGACAGGACGGAAACATAACTAGTTTCCTTTCATTCTCTGTGGCTTTTTCCTTTTCCTCTTCAGGAAGTTATGTCAACCAGCAGTGCTCCAAAGTGAATCTCAATGAGCTATCCTCATCCCTTTATGTTTCATGGCAAATACTATTATGGCTAGGGACATCTTAACCACCCCTGCCCCCCAGAGATGGAAGCTTCAAAGAAGCCAATTTAGGGTTTTTTAATTAATTTTTTTCAATTAATAAACATTTGCTTTCTTTCTCTTTGACCTCCCCTCCACACTTGGGGGAAATAAAAAACCCTTGTGACAAATTTTTCTAATGCATGGAAAACGCTTCAAAATAGAGCTATGCAAAAGTGGAATTCCCTTTCCCTGAGTTTTCAAAGACCAAAGACCATGTATTAAGAATGTTATAATCAGACACCTCTTCAAGTGTGGCTGATTTAGTGGCTTTGGGGAGTCCCTCCATCTCAGAGAATTTATCATCAATAAACACAAATATCTGTCAATGTTCCTAAGATACAGACAAGACACGTTTTATGTAATTTTTTTCGACAAACAAACATTCTTTCCCTCTCAACATCTTTTTCACATGGAAAAAGAAAATAGAAAAAACAAACAAAATCTTTCTCACAAAAACGTATAGTTAAGCAAAACAATTTGCTTCACTGCTCATGTCTAGAAATGCCTGTCTGTATCTTGAAAACAGATTTTGAAGGTGATATGTCTACATTTTATTTCCAACTTTTCTAATCCCTCCTCCTTCCCCCAATTTCCAGAAAGACATTGAAAACAGTGGGGAAATGGCAATTGGGGAAAATTAATAAATTAACTAGACTATTGCTTGCCATAGTTTAAAATCAATAATAATACTAGTAATAAAACATTTTGAAGACACTGAATAAAATAGACATTGCACAGTTTGCTTGTCCCAGAGTCATCCCTGTCTTCTCAAGGGACAGATTATTACACTTCCTTCCTAAATATTAGTCTGCACATCAGCTCAGAGGGCATCTCTAAAAGGTGTTAAATGTTTAATAGTATTTTGTATAGGGACCTCTGTCTTTTGGATTGCTATAGGAAAACTAGTCATTTCTAGAAAAGGTGCTAAACACTCATTAGCACTTTTAGTCTGCTTCAGGGCCAATTTCACAAGGAGAAAATGAAGTTATTTGCTAAACATTTATGGGCAAAAACTGTATATTTTGGGAATGCCAAGAAAATTTCAAGAACTGTAATCAGTGAGCTACTTTTAACTACAATTGGCTAGTTTTCAAATAGAAAATTTAAAAGGTCCAGAAAAGATGTGATTTTTAGGAAAATGTAAATTGCAAATAAAAGATTTCACTGAATTCTATCAAGATGGTAGAATTAAGAATAGTAAAGAACTAATGGAAGGTACCATCAGTGTGATTTTAAAATGTTAACTAAAATGTCTGTCATAAAGTTAGAATAAAAATCAGATTTGCTGTCCAATAAATGAGAGCTCATTGTCTACTGGGGAGGCGAGGTTGTCTCTGAATCCTTGTAGAAGATTTTCCTCTTTGCTTGAATGGGTGCAGAATTTGACAGGATATTTAGGCTTAGAATCAAACTAGTTTCTATAGACCTATCCTACAGTGGTAAAAATGGAATAAGATGTGGCCCTTTGAATTCATATAAACCATCTGAGTTTGGTCTGATCTGGGTGGGTAATTGTTATGAACTTTACTGAATTAACTGCCCCATGGGATTTGCCTCATTGAAAGCCATCCTGAAAGATATACAGTTGTGCTGTCTAGTGAGAATAAGGGACTTCATGGCTAGCATTCTGGGTTTTTTTAAGAAGTTTTAAAAATAAATAGATATTTTGAAGAAAGGTGCAATTATTTTCTTTTTAAGGAATCAACCAATAATATAAGCTGAAGCTAAATTTTAAAATGCCAAGTTTCCTGAGCAGAAAAAAAAGCATAATAGAGGAAAGGTGAGAAATGATGCTGGGGTACCAACTATATAGCTTTCTGAACTGCCACAGAGATGGTTTAGATTGACATGAAAAATAGAAAGGACAAGAGAAAGCTCATTGAGAAAGTGTTATAGACTCCTGGACAAGAGTGAGAAAGAAATGAAAAATATTAATGCAGCTAAAATAGGCCCATTGAAAAGATGGGACATTGATCACAAAGAAGTGCGTGTAACCTGGTATTGACTGGAGAGTGTTGTGAAGAAAGGAAGCAATTGTCCCTGAACAGACATGGTTTACATGCTAGTGAAGCTGCATTCATGGGGAAAACTTGAAGATACTGGGCCCCTTCTCTGGAACAAAAAAAAGAATCATAACGACCTAATCATAGCTTTTGTTGGGGATCGATGGTAGAATAAAATATCCTCTCTGTCAAAAGGGAAAGTTATACAAAAGATATTTTATAATCTTTAAGAACTAAACCATTTCTTTACCTCAAATTGCTGTGTGGTCATATGTTTCCTTCTTTTCCTTTCCCACCATTCCAACTGATACTCCTTAAACCCCCTCAAAAATCCCTATAGCCCTCTCCCACTGTTGCCCTGGCTAGAAGCACAAAATAACATGAGAAAGGGCGATGACTTTCTGGAAGGAGCATTGGATTTGCCATCAGGAAGATTGTGGATTGAATGACATTTTCTAGCTGTGTGATTCTCAACCTTTTATCTTGATTTGTAAAATGGGGATAATCATCCCTATTTCACACAACTATTATGAGGTTCAAATAAAACGACACATTCCTTCAGTTCACTTATCCTTCTCCCCAGTAATTTCAGAGTCAAACTAAAAATTCTTAATTCTTGGGTCTCTTAGTTCCTCAGTCTCTTAAACTCCCATGACCTCTATCTTCTGTCTACCACAACCACACCCAGAAGTATTTGAAATGTAGGTACTAGAATAGTTTGCCATTTCCTTCTCCAGTTCATTTTATAGAGTGAGGAAACTGAGGCTCACAGATTTAAGTGACTTGTCCAAAGTCACATAGCTAATAAGTGTCTGAGGCCAGATTTGAATGTACAAAGATGTGGTTTTAGCAACCACACAAAAGAATCCTACTCTTTTACCTTATTGATATTTTTAGCTTTATTTGCAATGGAAATCCATCGGTATCATCTTTGTCAATAAGTATTGTCACTGAAAAGATGGCTTTGTTACAGAAATAGATCCGGTTAGCACCTTTACAAAAAAGTATCCTAAACAAATATCCAGGAAGATACTAAGAGGATAGCAGGATCTCTCTACTGGGTAATCTTTTTTATCTTAATTCCAAATCCCTTGGAGAATGGAGTTATCTTTCGCATATCTTCTTCTGTTCATTTATTACTTAGTTCATAGTTTGTCATCTGCAAAAGAGAAAGGCAATAATCTCCACTGGTATTTTTCATCTGTGTTGAGTTGTAGAATTAGTACTTAGCCCTAAGCCCATATTTTTTCCCTTTCCTATCCTTCATACTTGGGGTGAGTGGGAAGGGAGAATCAGGGTCCTCTTCTATCTGGCAAGGAAGTACCTTGAAAAATTAGGTATTTTAAACTTTTACAGAACGTGCAATTCCAATGTGCAAAAAAATTTGCCTTGTGCTTTTAGAAAGAGAAAAGAGGATGACATTATGGTTAAGCAGACCAGAAGCAAAGTGTACCTTCAAATTAAATGTTTAAAAAACAAATGAAAAAAAAGCCCACTCTTATCCAATCCCCTGGACACCTCTTTGAACTGGGTCCTTTTGGCCTGCAAAAGAATCTTATCTTCATAGTTTCAAGGTCTGCAATCTTTTTTGCTCATTTCCTCTAAGATACATTTCACTTTCTCTTTGGCCTCTTCTTCCACTAGAATTAATAGCATCATCCTTTTCTCTCTTTACAAAAAAATACTTCATTCATACAAAAATGAATTCCTTACCCAGCTTTCTTCTTGATACTGTTCACCTCAGACTATCAACAACATTATTATGATTCAACAATAAGCTAAAGAACTTTTCTATTTTAACAAGTAACCAAAAATTTAAGACACCTACTAGTTTGGGGATGAAGTAAAGCCACAGATGGATTTTTTAATTCTTCTAAAATTTTTTTTCCCTTTCCTTATTCCCAATAGATTTTACAATGGCACCGATTAGCAGAGCATTTTGAAATACCACTTAAGGCTTTATCACAGTGGAGTCCTGCCAGTAATAGTCTTTAATTCACTTATATGTGCCAATTCATCTCTGTCAGGATCCTATTAATTTCCTCCCTGTTTTACTCTGTCCCTCGTCCCTATATAATGAGGCACCGTGCTCCCCATTTATGTAACCAAAAAAATTAAAATCTCTTGTAAATGACTTCTGATCTACTGCTTTTAGTGACCAGGCTGTCTCACCATTTCCTCTTCATGTTTAATTCATCCTCTGCAAGCTCATTTCTCTAGAAGACTACAGGAAGATCAAGCAGCCAAATGGTGAACTCATAGGAAAAGTGTGGGAATTCAGGTTAACTGTTTTAACCTTTGGTCCTGCATTGAGGAATACTTTCTAGACTATCATACCTAAGACACACAAACTCATCCAACACTAATTGAATGAGTATTAATGAAAATCAACCTCTTATAATCTTCATTTATCTCTCTTATCAATGGGCAAGATGTCAAAATACCCACAAGATCATCATGATGTATGGGAAGATAAGGAGTTCAGTAGATAGAACTAGAGTCAAGAAGACCTGAATCTAAATTTGGCCTTGGATACTTTCTACTTATGTGATTCTATACAAGTAATTTAACAGCTATCTGCCTCAGTTTTCTTGTGTAGAAAATGAGGATACTTCCCCAACTACTTCCCAAGGTTGTTGAAAAGATAACATGATATAATCTTTGTAAAGCACTTTACAAACCTAAAGTACTATTTGAATGCTAGATATTATTGTCATTCTTACATTATCACAAACCAGAAGAACCTGCAAAAAACATAGGGGAGGGCTATTAAATCAATACTATGGTTTATGCACCTGACCTTTCTGTTGATGTTGATCTGGAATGAACAGAAGGGAACAACTAGAGAAACTGAGAGAGGTGGGCATAAATTTTAGGTGCTGGTATAAAATGATTGCTGCTGGGCTAAACTCACATCTCTCTTAACTTATTCTGCACTTTTCAGAATTGGAGCCAAACACCAGGAGCTACGAGAAAAGCAGGCAAGAGGGCTTATTGATTATTCCACTGGCCTCATAGGACCTTTTCATGATATGGATGATGATGAAATGGATCCCAATTATGCCCGAGTGAACCATTTCCAGGATACTTATGTACCAGCTGGTGTCTACAGGCCATCATCACCACCAAGTATTGGAGCACTCGGCTACACACGGGATGGCCCCCCACTATCTCCAGAGAAGGATCACTTGGAGGGGCTTTATGCAAAGATCAACAAGCCTTACCATCCTCAGACTCTTACTGACAGGTAATGAAACCTTGTGGAAGTTGAAGGTAGTCCTTATCTAGCAGGGGCACAGATGGGCTGTCTGTGTTCAGTGAGAGTGAGAATTGGACATAGTGATGTGGAATTCTAAAAACAAAACAAAAACAAAAACCCTTCAGTTTTCTGAAAATGATACTCAGCGGCTACCCTAGACAAGGGCTGTGTTTTGACTTAACTTGAAGCTGTCAACCATCCAAAAATAAAGCTAACAAATAATAGTAATAAGGCACCACGAATAGACAATAGATGAATTCAGAGAGCAAAGTCCCTGTTGCAAAGAGCTGACAATTTATGCAAGAATATTATGACAGAACTGATAATGACAAACGTTCAAAGAGCATTGGGTTTTTTTTTTCCTCTCAAGAGCCTTACAGTGAAGAGCTTATGCTGAGGGAAGGTGGCTTGAAATCAGGAGTAGGCAAATTAAACACAATGAGTGATGAAATGGAAAGCTGTTCTTTGTGAAGGAGGGAAAGTGAAAGGGGATATTATTAAAAGCTTCTAAAGCAGTATAACTGAGGGCAAATCAGAGGGACATGAGGGGCAGTAAGGGAGCTTTGTAAACAAACAAAAATTCTATGAATTTCATCCACAATAAGAACAAAACCTGAATGACTCTGCATGGATCATCAAAGATATAAAAGCAGATATTCTTAGTCATAGAATAGAATGATGAAACCAAAGATCATTTGTATTTAGGAAGTAAAGATGTTGAAACAGGAGTGTCATTCTGTGTGCTTGACAGAGAGGAATGAAATGAAATTCATTATCACATTTAGGACTCATCCAAGAAAATATTAATCAATCCATATTGTAGATGAGGTCTCCAAATTTTGCACACACTAAATGGGTTGAAATCCTTTGTTCCATTTAACTTTGGTACATTCCAGCACAAGCTAGGAAGAGGAAAAACATGGCAGGTGGTAGCACCAAACTGTGAGCTTTTACTCCAGAGCAAAAAATAAAAAATAAAAAAGCCTTGTTTTTCCAGATTTCTTTTGGTCCTGACAACCACCCAGTGCCCATTAGTAACCAGCTTTTGTGTGATAGCATGATATATTGCATATGTTTACAGTTTACATTTCCCCAGCTGTGTGATATTATGCACTTTCAATTAGGTTGGGGAGAGGAAAGGAAATCATGGCATTTTTATGCAGACTGTAAAGTATCGCTTCACAAGACTGATTACCTTTCAGAGCCTTTCCAATAACCAAGTGGGAAGGAAGGAGCAATTTTTAATCCTTACTGTCAAGCTTCCAGGTTGATAGTATTAAAGAAAGATGGTCAAGTTTTTCTTTGAGGTAAAAAGAAAATATAAATTCCTGTGACTCAGTGATATAGTCATTAAAAGTAGGCTGCTAATTCATAGCCACCCCTTGAATCACCTGTTAGGAGCAAACCATTTTTATTCTCAAGCCATAATATCAAATATATTGTATAAATCCTAGACATGAGAAGATGCTGGCCAGGACTGTGGTCTTTAGAATCTTTACTAAATTCACAGAGGTCACTCCCAATCTGAATCCATCCACTGACAATACTGAAAGTAAACCTTTCCAGTGAGCTTCTAATCCAGCAAACTTACTGCAACAGAAGTACTGATCTATCAGGCCCTCCATGTTTTTCATCTTCCTTGTATATCTGGAGCTTCCTCTGAAGTTTCTTGAAGGGAATTTTAATTTCATCTCTATTGTCAAACTTCTGGATTAACAAAAACTCATCTTCTTCAACACCATTATTCTCCCAATGAGGCAAATCATAGATTCGAAAAACCATAATTGCAGGTGATCCAAAAAGCAAGTCAGTCATGGAAGCAGAGTGGATGCCAGTGAGCCATACCATTATTGCTAATGAAAATTTGCATATGAGAAATGACATAAAAGACATCTACGAGCAAAGATCAGAAAAGGTGGTGAAGGGTTCTGAATTTGTGTTAGTAGGTAAGTGAAGGCTTCCAGCATCCCAAGTAATTTTTCTACAAAGGATTATGTGAGGATGTAGACAAGAATTCTATAGATTGAGAAAATGTGAATAGTTTCCAAGATACACTGATAAAGGAAGGAAACATTGCCATGAAATCCTTTTTGTTTGTTTGCTTTATTAAAGGATATTGCTTTTATATTACAAACATTTCCAGAATATTGCTATTCTCTGAGAGATCTTTTGTAACAAAGTAAAGCAATTAAGCAAAGTTAACAATAACAACCTCATCTGAAAGTGCTTGCCACCTCCAACATTTGTAGCAACCCCTGAACTTCTATTTTTAATTTTTTTCAAATGAAGAGAAATCTATTTTCTCTCCCTCCTATCTCTCACTCCATTGGGGGAAAAAAAGAAAAGAAGATTGCTTTTAACAGATATGCATAGTCAAGCAAACCAATTCCCTTGTTGTCTGGGTACAGAAATATCTATGTCTCATTCTGCACCTTAAATCTATCACCTCTCTGTCAGGAGGTAAATAGTACATTTCATCATCGATCCTTTGGTATCATGGATGGTCATTGTATTGATCGTAGTTCTTACAGCTTACAAAGTGGTTTTGTCTTTATATAGTGTTATTGTTATCGTATAAGTTGTGCTAGTTATTTCATTTCTCATCAGTTTATAAAAGATCTTAAAACTGTGCGTCTTTATAATGTTGACATTATGGTATAAATTGGTCTTCTGATTCTGCTTACTTCCCTCTACATCAGTACATATTAGATCTTTCTATGTCACTGAAATTATCTACTCTTTCATTTCTTACAGCACAGTAGTATTCTGTCACATTCATACCTATTCAGTCACTCTTCTTTCAAGGGAATCACTTTCAGTTTATAGTTTCTTTTGCCAACACAAAAAGAGCTGCTATAGATTTTTTTGTGAATATAAAAACTTTTCCTGTTTGTTTGATCTATCTAAATCTATCTTAGCATAGGTCTCATGGTGGTATCACTGGGGCCAAGAAATCCATTAGAGTTTTGAAAAATAATTTTAATTAACATTCACTCCAGAAATGTATTTTAAATACATCCTAATGAATATGGATTACATATTTGTCTTGGTTTGTAGCGACTATTTAAAAAAACTAAAGCTAAAACCACTTTGGATAGAGAATAAAATTATACTGTCCAGGGAACATAGTAGAATTCAGAATTAGCTTTAAATCAGTCTGATCCCTTCTTACTTCACAAATGAGTTAACTGAGGCTTCGAGAAGATGTGACTTGGCTAAGATCACTAGATTTCCAAAATGTTATTTATAATTATACTTAAACTCTGGTTTTGCTTTGCTTGGATCCTTGGCATTTATTTTTAAATATCATTTTGTATCCACTTTTTGTTCTGTAAGCTTCCCAGTGGCATTTAGCCAAGAAGCAATAAAATTCTAACTTGACTTGGCCATGACTGAATGAATCTGAAAAGGGTGAGTCAGCAAAAAGGTTACACTCAGGAGTAATTGGAGAGGAGGCAGATACCAGAAGGAAGCTGCTAGTAAGAGCTGCCATGAAAATACCCTGACTGGCTCCATGGGCTATAGGATGGAAACCCAGGGGCTACGAATACTTAATCCACTCTAGCCATGTGTACACAATGTGATTCAAGGCAGTTATATCATTTATTTGTACTGAAAGTAAAATTACAATTTCTGTGAAGTAAATGTTCCAAGGAGATGTTATTCTACAGATCTAACCCATTAAAAATTAAGTTACAGCAAGTTGAGTCACACTCAGTTGGATTGAGTGATTTGTCCATTACTGGGTAGCTAGGTGGCAGTTGATAGAGCGCCAGATCTGGGATCATAAAGACGTGAGTTCAAATGTGGCCTCAGATACTAAGTAGGTCTGACCATGAACAACTTACTTTACTCCGTTTGCCTCAGTTTCTCATCTGTAAAATGAGCTGGAGTAGGAAATGGCAAATCCCTCCAGTATCTCTGCAAGAAAACCCCAAATAGAGTCACAAAAGGTTCAATACAACTAATTGACTAAAAGACGAATGTACAAAACCCTTTTCAAATCATGTTTCCTAAAATTTTACAGTATACCAAAATAAGATAAATACAAAAGACAAAAAATTATGATTTATTTATAATATAAATAGTAATCCTCTTCCTCAACATTGATGCTTGCTACATGGTAATGTACTCTATGTTTTTAATAAGTGAGGAAGAATGAGAAATAAGGTAGATAAGCTTAAAAAACATAGATTATAGGATGACATGGATTATATTCAAGAATCCCCTCTGCCCTGGCTGACCAGGGGTTGTTTAGTCTCATTGTGAGCAATTCCAGTGAAGGAGAGTTCCCACCTTTTTGAGGCATTGACATCTACTTTTGGATAGTCCTAGCTGTGAATTTTCATTGTGACTTTATTAAAGCCATTTTAAAAAGTGAAATATATAGATAACATGCTTTTCTTATTACATGTCAGCAAAATCATAGGTTCGAATGAGGATAGAGACAGAGACAGAGAGACAAAGACAAGAGAGACAAAGAGAATGTGTCCTCATACAGGGATTCTTAACTGGAACATCTGAAGTTTTAGTTTTCTCTTCTAACATATTAATAACTATCTCAACAGAATATGCATATCTTTTATAATCTAATGTAT
Organism: Sminthopsis crassicaudata; assembly: GCF_048593235.1. Classification (NCBI taxonomy): domain Eukaryota; kingdom Metazoa; phylum Chordata; class Mammalia; order Dasyuromorphia; family Dasyuridae; genus Sminthopsis; species Sminthopsis crassicaudata. Next base: position 78,162,528 of record NC_133619.1, on the reverse strand, counting down.
TTTATTTTATGCATTTAAAGGCATTCTCCAAAAGAGTCCCTGGGCTTCCCCAAACTTTCAAAAGGATCCATGGCACAAAAATTCCTAAGAACATCTGCCTATATTAAGAGAATATTTTTCTCCCTTTTCCTTCTACCTGTGGATCCTAATTATGCCATCTAGAGCAACATAACATAAATGTGATCATTCTTTTATATGGCAACAATATATATTTGCTGAGGCAATTGGGGTTTAGTGACTTGCCCAGGGTCACACAGTATTTGATCCAGATTTGAATTCAGGACCTTCTGACTTCAGGGCCGATGCTCTATTCACTGTACTACCTAGCTACCCTTAAAGTATGATTCTTAAGAAACAAAATCATAAGATTTTATGGTTGTTCAGTAACTGCAGTCATATCAAATCTTCATCACCCCCATTTGGGGTTTTTTTTTTGGTAGAGATACAGTCTTGTCTGATTCTTTATAATACCATTTCTTTGCAAAGATACTGGTTTGCTATTTCCTTATGTAGTTCATTTTACACATGAGTATACTGAGGCAAACAGGGTTAAGTGACCTTCCTAGTGTCATACAGCTAGTAAATGTCTGAGGTCAGATTTGAACTTTAGAAACTGAATCTTCCTGATTCCAAGCCTAGAGCTCTACCTAACTGTGTCACCCAGCTGCCCTAATTCCCTATTTACATATGAGGAAATGTCAACAGATACAGATTAAGTGACCTGCCCAAAGTCACAAAGTTAGTAATCATCAGGAGCTGGATTTGAATTTGGGTTGTATATGGACCAGACTTAATGACTCCAAATCCACAACTCTGTACCACCTAGCCAGTTCTTTACATCAGAATACATCCCCAACTGCTGATGTTTTGGTAACATTATCTATATGTAGGAAATAAATGCTTTTATACATAAGAATCTTTGGTAGACACCAGGTGGCAGTCATAGAGTGGTGGGCCTGGAGTGGAAAATTCATCTTCATGACTTCAAATCCAACCTTAGAAACTTACTAGCTGTATGACCCTGTGCAAGTCACTTAACTCTGTTTGCCTCAGTTCCTCATCGGTAAAATGATCTAGAGAAGGAAATAAATAGCAAACCCCTCCAGTATTTATGCCAAGAAAATCCCAAATGGGATCATGGAGAATTAAACCCAACTGAACAATAATAGACATAGAAACATACTTTTGCCAGCTTTATTTCATAAATTCGTCATTCACAATTCATAACTAGATGACCCTAAATTTCTTTGCTTTCCAAAGGCTATCATATTTCTTGGATTTCCAAGAGTTTAAGACAAGGTTGCATGATGTTTATCAAGCAAGTAAATTAATTTCCTGTGATAAAAGAAAAACTTTCCAGGAATATCAACTACTTTTTCTGCCTTCCTCCCCCTCTCTCCCCTCCCCGCCCAAAAAAGAAGAGAAGACATAAATGAATTCTTTGAGTCATTAGGCAAATAGATATACAAGTTCAGTCTTGGGTCAGTAATTCAATCATGGGTTAGAGAACTTTTTTTTAGCTCAGAGATAAACTGTTTCATTCATTTCACTAAGTTCTAATGAGATCTTTTGAATATAAGTGACTGGAAACCATTCATTTTCCAGAAGTTTTTAAAAACCCTGAAAATTAATGGTCAAGGAAATCTTGGGCTAAAGGTGCTGAGGGAAAGCAGAAGTGTTAAGAGAAAAGCTTTGGGATGAGGTGTTAATCATACAAGAAAATCCAGGTGTGAATATCACCTTCTGTTCTTGGGGTAAAACAGAATCACTGATATTTCTTCACCAAAAATTTTTTTATTCATTTCCAAGGTTAAGCATTTCATTTAGTAGTAGATCTGTCATGCAATCTAGCATTCTGGGTTCTGTGTCTGCCATAATCCCTTCCCCCAAAAGACCTCTCTCCAGTTTTTTCCCTTAAGTTATTTCATCTTCTCTCTCTCTCTCTCTCTCTCTCTCTCTCTCTCTCTCTCTCTCTCTCTCTCTCTCTCTCTCTCTCTCTCTCTCTCTCTCTCTCTCTCTCTCTCTCTTCCTCTCTCTCTCTCTCTCTTGTGATTTTTCCCTGTTAATTTTATTTCAGATTAATGACTTTTGAGCTCTCACCTCTGACTCTTGATGTAGTGTGCAGGGACTTGAACAGTGAATAAAGTAAATGGCTTAGAGATGTGTATTTTTTTTCAGTTCCAACAAACAGAAGAAGGATGAGCTCACTTCAGTCTGGGAATCCCAGTTATAAGTGTCATCACCATGGAGAATTAAAATTCATCAGTTGAACCAAGCAATCAGGGAATTTTTTTGTCAAAGAATGTATTATCATCAATTTTTAAAATGACTTTTAAACAATAATGAGAATCCTCTTAATGAAAGAATTTCCATGGCTAGATAAGTGCTAATAATAACTGATATACCATTAACTGTACTTTCTTCACATCTCTTCCTCCTAAAATTTGATATTTTCATTTTTTTTCTTTCCTCTGGGATCCCACTCATGGGACTGTACAAATTCTCTTCCCTTGCCCTGGCAACTTACAGTGATACCAAGTACAGGCACCCTTCATTTATAGCTTACATATAAGACATAAAATAATTGGTGGGTGACCAGAGATGATAAATTATCACACCAATCCCTTTTGCCATGGCCACCCATTAGGAAGGATGGAAGGAAAGCTTATCATCTTATGTTGCTCTGATTTGTTTAAGCAACCATTTATGCAGATCCTAGAGTCTAATAACTAGGTCATAGCTTGTGTTTATAAGTGTTTACTAGTTCAAAGGAGCTGAAAGTGCTTTAGAAAACATTCATTTCATAAATCTCTATGACAGCTTTGTGAGGTAGAAGGAAGTGGAAGGGAGGGCTTTATTATTATCACCCTTTTGACATCTAGGGATAGAGGGTCAAAAAAGGAAGAAGCAAAATAACAAGAGAGTCTAGAACACATGCGGCTAGTCCTGTCTCTCAAAATAGGACTTAGATTATGAAGAATTAATAATGATGATGAGCTGTCCTCCAAATCAGAAAGAGAGAGAGTACTGTCATCCGAGATCCTGAATTCGAGTGATGCTTCTTCCTCTCCCTACCTGGGGAATCTTGGACTCCTTTGTCCTTCAGTTTCCTCATTTGTCAAATTGAATTATTGGACTTCAGAACTTCACAATCCCTTGTAGCCCTCTGTCATTCAAGGAGTCTATAGCATATGCTTTCAATCGTTTTTTTTTCTTTTAATTTTTACTCAGCTTTTTTTGTGACCTGTGGTTTGCATAAGTGTACTGGGCCATGGCATATACCTTTTCATTACAGCCTTTGCCTGCATTAAGAATTAATTCCAGAGGGCCCTGCTTATAATTTCTCCATTTAATTCAATGTGTAATCAAGAACAGGGCAATGTTAGGTCAATTCTTCCCCCGTATGTATCTTTTCAAATAATAAATAATCAAGAGAATTGGAAAGGGGCATCAAAAAGATAGTTTCAAAGTTAGCTCTCATAAATAACCAATTTCCTAAATAGGCATTTTAATATTTATATGCTATGGAATTCCTTCCCCCGCCCCTTGGAGCTCTAGCTTAGGACTGATATGAAAAGTATCCAGAAATAGAATGTAAATGCTACCATTTTGCATTAGGCTTTTAATCAGTCCTGGGGAAAGCATCCTCGCTTACCTCCAGTTTGGTAATACTTTGGCCCCATCCTGTCTAAAATGGCCCTGATCTATATGATTTAAATGGGAAAACATGAAGAAGAATCATACAGAATAATAGCTTCTAGAGAGGGGTGTCTGTTGGCAATAATGAAATCAGTATACCATTAACTATTCATGGGCTCATAAGATCATAGATCTAGGGCTGAAGGCCTTCAGAGTTGATCTATTCCAATCTTCTGCTTTTTTATGTGAGGAATCGGAAGCCAACCCAAGGTTAGCTAGTGTCAACAGTGGGATTTGGATTTAAAACTTTTAACTTCAGAGCCAGTGTTGTTTCCACTTGTGCCATTCCAAATATTAAAGCATACATAAAAGAGACTGCAAGGGAGATTCTCTTCTCAATATTATCATTACAAATATGGTAGCTAGGGCTACCTGGGGTAATTAGGGTGATCTCCTGGGGTTCCTGAACCACATGCACACGATCAGCTTGATCCACTCTTTCTCTGCTAATCTTCAGCATCACCATTAGGATTCACAAGCCTATAGCAATCCATACCTTAGATGGAACCAACCCTGGAGAATTAGAATCCCTCAGTATCTTCTCCCCTCCCACTCAGTCAATATGAATGTTTTTGGACAGCACCACCAGGAATAGAATATATACTAGACTATGGGAGAAGATATTATCATGTCTGTGCTAGCTTGTGCCTTGGTGGGCCCCATCAGTCAAGTAACCTTTCAACTTTAATTTTTTCTTTCTTTTATCTGTCCCCCTGAACCTCGGGCTTCAGTTTTTCATACTCCAACTTTGTTTCATCTCACCTTCCAGGAGATGACCAGGCAAGGATCACATGCATAAGTTCATTTGTCTCTTCTGTAACTGGGCCCTAACAATGCCTAGAGAGGAATAGAAATGAATGCAACTTCTTTGGACATGAAGGACATGATAATCCTTATTATAATTATGATTACCACTGTAGCATTTGTATAGTGACTTAAGGAATGCAAGGTGTTTTAGGAATGCAAACTTTAAGGAATGCAAAGTTTGTGAGGATCATTTGATCCTCACAAAAGCTTGTGAGATAATCACTATTATTATCTCCATTTTACAGATAGGAAAACTGAGGCAAACAGAGGTTAAGTGACTTGCTTGCACTCATACAGTTAATGTGTGAAGCCAGATTTGACCCTAGCTCCTCCTGATTCCAAGTCTAGTACACTATCATCATACGTTTTCTGTGACGTTAAAGAAATCTATATACATGCTGATTTCCAGTCAGCCTACTGTTTATGGAATCTAATAACTTATAACTTCCAAGTCTCAAAATTGTGATGCACCAGTGAATGTAATACAGAGAAACTAATATTTTTCTATAACAATCTTCCCAACATTTAAATCATGGAATAGCTGTCAACTTTTATATATTCTACCAGATTATTTCTAATAAAGGATTTTACCAGATCTGGTTATATTGCAGATAAAGAGATAGAGATGGTGAGAGATCTCAGATGAGGAAGCACCCACTACAACTATAAGTCAGCACATTCTCTGCCACTCAAAGCCTTAAGCAAGTGGTCTGGTGCACCGAGAATTTAAATGACTTGCCCCAGTTACACAGATAATATATGTCTGAAGAAAGAACCTTTCTGAGGCTTGCTCTTTATCCACCAGTCTATGCCATAGGCTTATAAGTAAAACAGTTTCGAAATGGGTCTCTTAAAGGATGGAGGAGAATAATATGCATTCAGGTTTTCCCAGGGGCCAAGCCCACAAGGATGAAAAAGGCCAGAAAGTAGGGACTATTGGTAGCAAAAACCCACATGTGACTTGCTCACATGTAATAGAATGTTTGGTTTATTCACAATTTTCAAGAATCACTTTTTATAATTACTACTATCCAGGATATCATTTTTTTTCTTTTTACTACTTTGTCACCAGGTATGTGATAGATACTGTTCAGTTCACCTTGAGAAAGCTGATTGTTAAATTTTCATTGTGAAAATGTAAACCTTGGAAATGGATAAAAATTACAAATAAGGACTTGATTTAATCTTTTGTTCATTGCTTAAACTAACGAAAAAGATAGTGAAAATTTTGATCCTATGCATTGAACTTAAATTTTTGCTGTAGGTCTATTTAGTTTTTCTGAAGAGTTGACGGTTAAACACACTAATGCACCAATGCCCCTAACCCATCCCTGAACCTAAGCCCCTTCACCAGCACTGTGTGAATGTGAATGAGAATTTAGAAAAGAATACAGAATTAGTAGGAACTTAAAAGTTAATCAACAACCAATAATGGATACCAAGCTGCCATTAGCTGGTGGGCCTCCTCTTCTGACATTTCTTTGTTCTCTCTCTCTCCTTTCTTTTCCTCTTTATTTGATACATTCCTCGGCAAAGACAGGGGTTGCAGTATTTGCATGAATTAACATATCCTTTATGAATTTTTCTAACAACAATCTGAGAATGGAGGAACTCAAATGATCTTCATCCCATTTCATAGATAAGTGAACTGAGGGTCAGAGAGGTAAGATCTCCTTAAAGACAAAATCATCAGTTCATTGAACTAGGGCCCTTCTTCCCACAGAGCCCCAGTAAGTGGCCAACAAGCTCAAGCTGATGAATTTATTCGATTCCAGATATTAATAGCTAATAATGGCTTTAGATGTCACTCCTGTTCGTAAACTGTTGAAGATTAATTGCCCTTCAGTGCCTTAACAAAACCATAAGTTAACATGAACATCTCAGGTAGGACTAAGGGCAGTATTAGCAGCTAACATTTGTGTAGCATTTGACAATTTGCTGTGGCTTCCATGCACATTAACTCATTTAATACTGACAGAACTCCTATGAGGTGGATAAGTGAAAATATTATTATTCCTATTTTGCTAATGAGGAGCCTGAGAGTCTTAGAGGTTAAGTTATTTACCTAGAATCACATAATTATATTCCAAGTCTAGTCATGCTCTTTCAGGCATATTGCAGAAGAAGACCTCAAAATGCCATCCTATAAATGGCTACCAAATCTACCTATGTACAAATCATTATTCACTTAAACATGGAACCAAAGTGCATAAATTTTCCAAAGTAGAAGAAGTAATATTTATAAGACATACTTTAGAAGCACTCAGGATTCTCCAGGCAGAAAGAGAGAAATGGGAGAATTATGGTATAATAAACTCTTGTCTTCCGTTTATGGTATAGTAATAGAAATTGTGTGAAAGCATACTTGGAAATCTTGGATAAAAAACAGAATCAACCAAAGAATTACAAAATGCCAATTTTACAAGGAGCCTCAGATTGTTTATGTGCACGTTTGGTGTAAAATTCTTTCATCAACCAGGTCATTTCTGTTTCTAATTAGAATCTTAATGCCTTTGACACCTGCAATACATTCTCAGTCAAAACAGACTTTTGCTTTGCCCAGAGACATGATAACCAAAATGGAGACTGTAACCATTTGTATTCCACTTTTACTCATGCTTGCTACATGTACCAAAACTGCCGTCCCTCAACTCGCAATGTGATTCAAAGAATATTCTGCTATTTTCCCCTGTTTTTCCTCATAGTGTTGTAAAGCATCTTTAATGAGAAACCTTTCCATTTTGCTCCTTCCAGATGCATGGTTTTAGTAGATGACACAACATAATTTTAATCTATACTTTTTATTTATGTTTGCTCTTGGAATTTCTGCATTAGAAGCTAAGACAAATGTCTCAAATTACCATAATTTCCCCATATGTAACCTGTACTATCCTGAAGAATATTACTGCCACCAATCAAATTGATTACATATTCATATTCTGTTCCCTGAAGTTTGGTGTTGAGTTTGATGCTTGCTGTCCAACAAATCACAGATATGAGTCATTCACTGGCTTGGGGGTCAGCATCCTCTGTGTAGCATTATGAATCTACATGGAAATCCTATGTGCTAAAATTTGCACTTGGACCTTGCCTTTAGTTGGCACTTGTAAAATTGCCGGTAACAACTGACTTCCCTGGAGACTGCAATGATCAGGGGCCTGATTGGAGCACAAGTTATTTCAGCTGCAGTGGTCAATCATGTTTGCTCTAAATGTTCCTGCTGGCCTCTTTGTTTGATTTGAACTAGCTCATCTAATTGAAGTCATCCACAGACACAAAAGGGGTTTATTATTGGATTTTTCTCTTTCTGAGTGCTAGGACACATACCAAGAGATTTTTCCATGAATGGTTTTGATTTTACTGTACCTTAAACTTATTAGTTTGAGAGATTGAAGAGATGTTCCACCATATTAGCACTCTTTGCTAGAATTCCATTCAGCAACAATTCAATATGCATTTATTAAGTATCTGCTGTATACATGGCCCTGAGCTTGACACTGGAACCCAGTTGAATATTGGGATATGCATGCTACCTTTCATCATCTAGAAAAGTTGCGATTTGGTTAGAAGCGGGTTTCGGTCCCTTTAAAATAATATGCAGAAGAGTATGAGGGTTAACATTTCACTGCACATTAATTCCTTTTTTAAAAACTGTCATTTAATTTTAAATGCTAATATGCATATGGTTAATTAAGAAGCCAGAATTGGCTATAAGCTTGGTGAGCTCTTAGAGAAGGGAGAGGAAGATCATTACGCTTCTGCTCATGGATAGCTATTTGTGAACCAGCTGATAATGTGCAAAATTAAGATTTCGTAAGTGGCATTTTAAATGAATGGTTAATGGCTGAAGATTAATTAAACAGTCAGAGTTGCTCAGAAGAGAAGCTGTTAAAATTGTGTTTATAGGCTAGTCACTTACATGCTGAAACCAAAATTCTGATGGATGGTATCATCTCTGTTTTCTAGAAGAGCATTTTAACTAAGTTCTTGAGAGGGAAAATCCACCTTTCTCTCCATTGTGTACAGTAGTTAAAGGGTCCTTTGGGGCTCTCTTTCAGAACAAAAAAATTGAGAAGGAGAAAAAGATAACAGGAAAAAGCTTTTATCAATGGGATTTTCCCAGAAATTCTTCACTCAGACTTCATCAAATCCAAATATATACATAGAGAGAGATAAACAGATATGCATAGTAGATAGATATACACACATTTATACACACATATATTTATTCTTTATATAGATGGATAAACAGACAGATACATGTCTAAACACACATATAGGTGTTACACATGTGTATCATTTATGTAGATAGATATATGTGTATGTATATATTGTGTATCTTTACCAAGAGGTTTTAAAGAAGCTACTTTTTCATCCTGTATGAGAAATGTTTAAAAATATATATATTATGATAACTATTTCTAAAAAAAAATTTATAATATATTTACATTTGTTATGCATATATTTTGTAAAATATATATTATACAATTATACTTTTTTGCATTTAAAAACATTATTCTAAGAGGGGTCTATAACATTCACTAAACTGCCAAGGGGGTCCATGACTCAAAAACCATCAAGAACCTTAAGTCCCAAGTTCTTCTTTGGGATCAACTCCACAAACATCCTTTGAATACTCACTATGGGTAAAATACTGTGCCAGGAAATGGAATGGTGCAAAGATAAATAAGATCCTGTCCTAGAGAAATTTGTGGGGAAAGACCACTCGAGTGAATATTCCCTTCCACATGCCTGAAAATACTAATCCTCTTCTGGGGAAAATATTCTTTTAATAGATCTGGCTGTACTACAAGATCCTTGAGTGAAGGGACTATTTCTTACACATTTTCCTTTCTTCTATGATGCCTTACACAAAATAGGCATTCAGCAAATGTTTGCTGAATGAATCATCTATAAATTAGTTTTCTCAAATTGGCTATTTCAGATTATAGGCTCTTCTTAAGTGCCTATCTGGAAGTTGTGGTATATTTTCCTGTAAATTGCATGGGAGTGAATTTTACTTATGCAAAACATCTCACAGCGTTCAATTAATTTTCTTCTTGAATTCATCTGACCTAGCCCTCAGCTTGAAGGCAATATAATATACTGGAAGCAGTAGAAGCCATGAGAGCCGAATTCTAGTCCCCAGCACCACCTCTTACTGGCTTCGTGACCCTAGACAAGTAATTCAATAAAACATCAGAGTCTAAAATCTAGACAGAAATTCAGAGACTGTCTAGTCTAACTTTTAACTTAATATAAGGTCCTCAAAACTGTCATCTTACCCCTACCTGAAGAGTCCCAATAAAGAAGAACTCACCGCCTCCTGAGATAAAGCCCAGTTTTGTTTTGGTTTTTTTTTTTTTTCTAGACAGCACTATCTCTTAGGAAATCATGTTGTTTTTTTCTTACATCAAAACTAAACTTGTCTCTTGGAAATAGCCACTCATTATTCCAGTTCTGTCTTTTGCAAGCAATTAGAATAATTTCCCTTCTATGTCACAGCCATTTAGATACATAAAAACAACCATCACATCATTTTTTGCCCAAACTAAATACCTCTAGTTACTTCAATTCCATTTTGATCTTTATATGGCATATTCCCCAATTCTCTTACCATCCTCAATACCTTCTTCTTCTGAACATACTAAAATTTTGTTAAGTGATTTGGCCAAGGTCACTTAGGCAATAAATTATAGGGCCTTCTTTCTCTAAATCCAGTCTTCTTCCCATGTTCTCTGAAAAGAGTTAATGCCATCTCTGGTTTTCTTTTTTCTAGGCTAATAATAATGATTTGATATTTATAATTGTACTGTAATACTGACTTTTAACACGTCCAATGATAATAAACCCTAAAGACTCAATCTGTTTGACAATAGCTGTGTGGCTCACTTAGACATATTCTTGAGGTTATGTTTTGCCACAGCACCTCAAATCTTATGTCCACTTATTTGCTTACTTACTTATTTACACTGAGTAAATACTTTCTTTCTATGGCTGAAGCTTGATCTATTGCCATATTGATAAACACCATACTCAAGTTTTTCAAGGAAGATCTATATAATTCCTTTGTTCAAAATTTTCTTTAATTTCTTTAATTCTCCTGATCGTTTAAAAATAATATCTGCGTAAAGTTCATGTCCAAAAAACCTTCCATACTACAAAATATTAATAGATTGTAGCTATCTTCCTTTATATTAATTATATCTCTGGTGCTTAGTACAGTGCCTAGCACATGCTCAGTGTTTAATAAATGTTTATTGGATTGATTTGGATTCCTGTCAATCAGAATGGTTCCACTGTATAGACATCGTCATGTCAATTTCCATTGTGACGGAAGTTACTGTTTAGTAAAACCTTGAATACATGCTCATTTGAGAAGAAATGATATGGCATTAGATATGTGAAAAGGTACTTACATTTACTGCAGGAGAACTCATTATTCACACTATTGCAGGCCTGGTTAAAATGGAAAGATACAAAGAGAGAACAAACTAGTCTACAATGGGAAAACCTTTAGCTTTAAGGGTGGGAATGATAGCAAAGCATCCTATTTGCCGGTGGCAGGTAAAGGCCTGAAAATTGTCAGTTTCTGAGTTCCTCTCATGTTGAGTAAGTGTGGATAAAAGCATTAATTGAGCACTTGTAAGCTGAAAGCTTGCTACCAACCAGGGGGCCTAAAGTGTTCGTGTTTTTTTTTTAAAACAAGTAAAAAGAGATAGGAGGAGGTTAGATACTCTGGATTCTCTGAATCACAAAGTAGCCTCCAACTGAGGGATGTGTTTATATGATGGGAGAGTTTGGGGAACAACATTAAATTAGCAACAAGGCCAATCTTAATTGTTATTGATTGCAAAATACACAGATTGGCAAGCAAATGCTGTATTTTCCTCCTCACCTGAAGCAGATTTTGTAATTTCTTCTAGGTTTCAAGTAAGCACTATGCCAATTATAGTGAGAGGATGGGAGGTGACAGAGGAAGAGGAGGCAACCTTTCTCTTTATAAGGGAAAGGAAGTTTTTGATGCACTTGGTGCTTTTTGCTTGAAGGGAGGAAGTGTTGATCTTTTCCTTATTTTCATTGTCAGAGATGCTGTCTGCATCAGTGTTGATAGTTTGACCTCCTTGCTGCAGTTCAGGAGAAGTCTCTTGTACCTTAGCAACGTGTTCTGTCTCCACAGTCGAATGGACAGAAATTTGAATTTTTTACCTCAAGCACTGTTATCAGCCTGCCAAGGGAAGCTTTTTTATCAATAAAAATAAATAATCCATTATTCCCAGAAAACCCCATTCAATTAAGAGTCTAAATATTGCTATTTATTCTTCCATTTTACTTAATGCTATTTCCAATGAAATGCTACATTCTGTCCTAATGCTTGTGGTTTGATTTCACTTTAGCGAAATATTAATTTAATTAATTTCTGTAATAAAAGATAGCATCATAGTTTCTTTGCATCCTTAAAAAGCAAAAACTGTAAAAAAAATCCTATGCTTTTTTTTTACATTTTAAATAAAATTCTATATTTTTTTGGTGAAAATGATAAAAGCACCTAAAAGCATTCACAGTGAAGGTGAAAACAAGGGAACTGTGCTATAAATTGGATGTGATTTATCTGTAAAATTAAGGGATTGGTGTAACAAAGATGTTCTTAATCTGAAGTCTATGAACCTTTTTATTTTTGATAACTCTTTCAATATACCTTTCCCTTTGTAATCCTTGCATTTTGAATTTTCTTCTGTTCTAAATCACTATTGATTAGAGAAATACAAATTGAGAAAACTCTGAGGTACCACTTCACACCTCTCAGATTTGTTAAGATGACAGGAAAATATAATGCTAAATATTGGAGGGAATGTAAGAAAATTGGGACACTATTACATTATTGGTGGAATTCTGGACTGATTCAATCATTATAGGGAGCAATTTGGAACTATGCCCAAAGGGCTATCTAATCCTTTTTGATATCCCTTTGATCCAGCAGTGTCTCTACTGGACCAGTATTCCAAAGAGATCTTAAAGGAGGGAAAGGGACCCACATGTTCAAAAATGTTTGTAGCAGCTCTTTTTGTAGTGGCAAGAAACTGGAAACTGATGGAGACCCATCAGTTGAGGAATGGCTGAATAAATTATAGTATATGAATATAATAGAAAATTATTGTTCTATAAGAAATGATCAGTAGGATGATTTCAGAAGGTCCTGGAGAGATTGACATGAACTAATGCTGTGAAGTGAGTAGAATCAAGAGAACATTATACACAGCAACAAGATTATATGATGATCAATTCTGGCTCTTTTCAACAATGAGATGATTCAGAGCAATTCCAATAACTTGTGATGGAAAGAGCCATATGTATCCAGAGAGAATACTATGGGGATGAATGTGGATCACAACATAGTATTTTCACTTTTATTGTTGTTGTTTGTTTGTTTGTTTGTATGTCTCATTTTTCCCCTTTTGATCTGATTTTTCTTGTGTAGCATGATAAATGTATAAATATATTTAGAAGAATTGTACATGTTTAATCTATATTGTATTACTTGCTGCCTGGGGGAGAGAGGAAGTTAGGAGGGAAGAGAAAAACTGGAAATACAAGGCTTTGCAAGGGTGGATGTTGAAAACTATCTTAGCATGTATTTTGAAAAATAAAAATTATTATTAAGATATACATATTTTTATGAAGATGGAGTCTTCCAAGAGATCCATGGCTCAAAAGAGGCTCCTGGAAGGCAGAGACGGCTTCGTTTTTGTCTCTGTTCCACCACCATCTTTCACAGTGCTTGATCAGAGTCAATAAATATTTATTAAATGCCTGCTATGTTTCAGGCACTGCCAAACATGGGGTTACAAAGAAAGATTTAAAAAATAGTCTCTGCTCCCAAGGATGTCATGTAGACAACTAAGTACAAACAAGTCATATACAGAATAAATTGGAGATTATCCACCCAGGGAAGGCACTAGAATTAAGTGGGGTTGGGAAAAGCATGTTATGGAAGCAGGGACTTGAAAATATCCAGGAAAGCCAGGAGTTGGAAATGAAGAGGAAGACCATTCTCAATATGGGAGAGAGCCAATGAAAATGCTTAAAATAAATAACCCAGATTCTGAATTCAGCAAGAAGGTTAGTGTCACAGAATTGATAGGAGGAGAGTAGAATGTCTAAGAAGACTAGAAAAGTCTGAGGAAAAGTAAGAACAGATTAAGAAGGGCTTTCAGTACCACAGAGGATTTCATATTTGGTCCTGGAAGTGATTGATAGGGAACCCCTAGAGTTTGTTGAGTAGGAGAGGAACATCATCAGACCTGAGCTGTAAAAATATTGCCTTGACATCTGAGTGCTAGATGGACTGACTAGGATGAAGAAAAACTTGAAGCTATGTAAATGAAAAAAGCCATAAACTATTGCAAACATGAGATGATAAGAGGTGGTGGAGGCAGTGTCTGAAGAGATAAGAAGAAGCAAGTGAGAGATGTTAACAAGGTAAGATCAACAAGTCTTGACAACCAATTGGATATGGAGGGCGAGAAAGAATGAGGGGTCAAGGATGATACCTAGATGGTAAGCATGTAGTCATTGGGTAATAGGTAACCTCTACTAATAATAAAAAAGTTAAAAAGAAGAGAGGGTTTAGGGAGAAAGTAATAGGGAAATTACAAAGAGGGAGATAAGGATGGGGGAAAGATAATGACTTCAGTTGGAGACATGTTGAATTGAAGATGTCTAGAAAATAGCCTAAATATCACAGGCAGGTATGTAGCATGGTGGATAGAGTGCTGGTCCTGGAGTTAGGAGGACCTGAGTGCAAATCCATCCTCAGATACTTATACTAAGGCAAATTAATCCTGTTTGCCTCAGTTTCTTCATCTGTAAAATGAGCTAGAGAAGGAAATGGTAAATCATTCCAATATCTCTGCAAAGAAAACCTTTGGGATCATAAAGACTTAGACATAACTAAATAACAACAACAAAGAAGAAGAAATGTCCAGGTCAAGATGTCCATTAGATGGTTGGAGATGAGAGAAATTAGCACTGGATAAGATTTGAGAATCTTCAGCAAAGAGATGATCATTGAATCCTTGGGAGTTAACATTATCAGCAAGTGAAATGTTGTAGAGGGAGAAGAAAATAGGGTCCAGTTGAGAACCCTGTGGAATATCCATGGTTGGATATATATACACCTTTCAATCATTCTTTCTTGTTCTGCCTTCTGGATATATAAAGAATTAACCTAATTCTTCTTCTACTTAACAATCCTTTAGAAATGTGATGATAATTATCATGTGGGCCTCACTTTCCCTCTATTTTGCTCCACCCTTAAGTCTTCCCTTTTCTATCCTTATTTCCCAATCCCATCAATCACATAATTCCCTGGTTCATCACTACCTTAACAACTGCTTTGCTGTGGATCCTCTCAAGTTTTTCAGTGATACCCTTACAGAAAACTGTACACATCACTCCATATGTGACCTGACCAGCACAGAATACAAGGGAACTATTATATCCCTCCATCTGGACCCTCTACTTCTATTAATGCAGCCTAAAATCTCATTAGCTGCTAAGCATTTGCATTACCCTGTTGATTCATATGCTCCTTTTGGCCAGCTAGAATTCCCAGACCTCTTTCACGTGAACTTTTGGCAAACCTAGTCTACTGTAACCTATACTTACAGAATGGATTTTTTTAACCTGGGTTCAGGATCTTTATATTAATTCTAATTAAATTTCATATTGTTGATTTTATCCCAGAAAGACCTTTTTAAATTCTGACTACATTCCAGTATATTAGATACCTCTCTCTGCTTTGTCTCACCTACAAATTTAATAATTTCTTCTCCACCTAAATCAATAATAAAAATATAGAACAGGGTAAAGTCATAGGCCCAAGTTCTGTGGCATACCAGTATAGAGGTTCTATATATTAGAATCAGAATTGTTAAGTTGGAAGAGATCTCAAATATCATGAAGTCTAACTGTACCTCACTGCATGCATTCCCATGTATATAACACCCTCAATTAGTGGTCATAAGGCCTCTGCAAATTTCTACCCTGTAGGGCCAGTCAAAAAAAAAAAAAAAAAAAACTAATCCTTTTTTCTCTTCAGATATTTGATTGAAGACACCTACCTTGCACCCTCCTATCATTTTCTTCTTCAAGTAAAATATCCCCATAACCTTCAACTGATTCTCATTTTGAGTCCTTCCTGATTATGTCCCTCCAAATACATCTGAAATTTTGTCTAGAAATTCCTAAAATGTGTGCCTGAAACTAGACAAAAATCCCAGGTGTGTTCTAGACCTAGTAGAGTACAGAAAGTAGTATCATCACCTTCTTTGGTCTAGCAATGTATGGTATTTCAATTAATTTAGCAAATTAATTTATTTTAGCAATTTCTATTTTCTGTTGCTTTATTTTTTTGTGTTGTTTTTTTTTGGCAGCCTCATCACATTGATGATCCATATTGATTGATGTTACATTGTTATTAAAAGTAATTCACCTTTGTCTAGCACTTTATTGCTTGCAAAACACTATTCTTCCAATAATCCAATGAAATAGATGGTCCAGTCAATAAACATTTATTAAACATTTTCTATGTGTCAGACAGACACCCTACTAAACTTTAGGCAAAGAAAATGAGGGAAGGAGGGAGATGTCCATTTTCATAAGGTATGAATATTATCCCTATTTCTTCAAAGTGAAAGGTTTTGTTTTTTTAACTTTCAAATAGTGTCATAGGTAATAAATGTCAGAATTCCAGATCTCCTCACTCCCAATCCACCTTTCTAACCATTACAATATACTGCTTCCCAACAATTTGGGGGCATAGTTTGATTTCATTTATTCAGCCAATTCGGAGTCTACGTAACCTACCTATCATTAAATTTTCTATTCTGTCCCAAAGGCTATCAGGAGAGTTTGTCAAATTCCTTGCTGAAATCTGTATATTCTATTTGTAGGGTAGGAATACTTGGATTTGAAATTAGAAGAGCAGAGCTCAAAGCCTGGCTTTTCACCTTACTAAGTGACAAGTCATTTCTCCAACCTTTAAATGAAGAGATTGGCTCTTTTATCTCTAAATGCTGTGACCCTTACAGAATTGAATTGCTGTTCAATTACACAATAAACTTAACACAGATTTTTTAACTCTGGTATCCAGAGCCCTCTTTTCTTCTCTTTTTGAAAACTGAGATATAATTTTCCTTTGTCTAGACTCCTGGGATCTCTCCCATTTTTCATAATTTGGCAAAGATTTCCCACAGGAATTCAGTGATTCCAGTTTCATGTTCTTTCAGTAATAGTTGTACTTGACTGGTGGTAAAGTTCTTCTGATCTGTATTCTCCTAACCTCCCATCTGTCTTAAGCTTTACTTCCTTCTTTCCTATGTTTGTTGTACCCCTTTCCTGAATTCTCTTTCTTTGCTTTTGCTTTTAGATACTCTGGCTTTCTTCAAAGTTCAATTACTACCTTCAATGTACTTCAATATTTACTTTGTATATATTTTGTATCTATTGTATCTATTTATATATATATTATATACATCATATTTATGTATTATATATATATATATCCATTTATATATGTACACTTTATTTCTACCAATAGATTATAAGTTCTTTGAGGGCAGATGTTGCTTAATTTTCATTATTTTTAATCGTTAGTGTCTTGAACACAGTAGGTGTTTAATCAATGCTTATTGTTTATTAGATTGGTTGGTTAGTAGAACTATCCAGAAGACTTAAAAAGGTAATTCTGTAACCTAAAGGAAAATACAGATTTGCAAAATAGATGTGGGGTCATCCACAAAGCTATGATAGAGGAAGAAATTGCAAGAGTAGATGCATTCATATTGTGGGATGATTAGCTGTGAGTGACTTTGCTATTCTCAGCAATACAGTGATCCATGATATTCTGAAGCACTTATGATGAAAAATGCTGCCCATACCCAGAGAAAAAACTGATTATATCTGAATACAGATTAAGCATACTCTTTTTTAAACTTTATTTTTCTTAGGGGTGTTTTAGAGAGTTGAGGGAAGAAGATCTATATTTTCTTTTACTACATAACTTTTATGGAACTGTTTTGCATTGCTTCACATATTTTTTCTTAATAAGGGTAAGGATAGAAAAAATGGGAGAAAATGTGGAATTGAAAGGTATTTTTCCTTTGCTGAGGAAATTGGGGTTTAGTGACTTGCCCAAGGTCACACAGCTAGGATGTGTCTGAGGCTAGATTTGAACTCAGGTTCTCCTGACTTCAAGGCTGGTATTCTATCCACTGCACCACCTAGCTGCCCCTGGAATTGAAAGTTTTAAAAAACAAACCTAAAATTGTTCACATGTAATGGAGGAAAATAAAAATATTAAATTAAAAATAAAATTTTAAAATAGAATAGATACATTCACCAGGGGAAAGAATATAGAGAGAGAAGATTAAGGACAGAGCCTTGAAGAATAAGTATTTTAAGATAATGAAAAGAATAGAAACTTTCCACGTAAACAGATAAGGACAGGTCAGAAAATTAAGAGAACCAGAAGAAACAATGTCTCAAAACTCAATAGAGTGTCCAGGAAGAATACACTGGATGGACTTCAAGGAGAGATTAAGAAAAGATCACTGAACTTTGTGGTTAGGCATGTGTGGATAGCCTTCAAGGAAATAGTTTCAGTAGAATTATAGACACAGAAGTGAAATTTCAGTGGGTTGAGGAGTAACTAGATGTGGAAATAGTGACTTCCATAGAGATTATAGAATTTCTTACAAAAAACTTTGACTCTGAAAGAGAAAAGAGATTCCAACTTGAGTAATGAGGATGTCAAGAGATTTGAGGGAAGGATGGAGAATTGTGTAAAATTTTTTGGTGTGCAGGTTGCAGAAGAGCTAATAGAAATGGCAAGATTGAAAATGCAAAAGAGTAAATAGTTATTGGAGAAAGGAATGGGTTTAGGAGAATGGACAGATGAAAAGGGGCCACATCTGCTTTTGAGCCAGAAGAGCAGAAAATGACAGAAAGCACAAAAGGATTTTGGAATGAATTGAAATATTTGCGTGTAGTCACGTGCCTTTCCTTCCATTCTTCTGTACAGTCAAAACCACTCTCGAATTCAATTTGTTCTGTAGCCTGTCCGGCACTAGGTAGGCACGCATTAATTTTTTCCTTGTAAAAAATATCTGTTATGATTTTTCAAGCTTCGAAATGATAGCATCCACACATCTGAAGATGCAATTGATCCTTTCAAAGTGACATTTGACAAAGTGAAAGTTTGCCACTTTTATAGTGAGTTTGCTGTAACCAGACTTTGTTTTCCATGTTCTGTTGTATGTTTCTTGTTCTGTCTCTGTGTCTATTTTTTTTTCCTTTAGAAGAATCAAAGTTCCTAGATGTTAAAGCTGAAAGAAAATTCAGAGACTTCCTTAAGTCAATCTCTTCATTTTACAGATGAGAAAACTGAGGCCCAGAGAGAGTAAGTGAGGTCACAAGGAGTCAGTAGCAGAGTTGGGACTAGAATCCAATTGCCTTAATGCTTAGTCCAGTGCTCAAAAGAATAATCTTTTTTTTTCCTGAGGCAATTTGGGGTTAAGTGGCTTGCTGAAGGTCACACAGCTAGGAAATGTTAAGTGTCTGGGTCCAGATTTAAACTTAGGTCCTCTAGACTTCAGAGCTGTTGCTCTACAAAAGTATAATCTTTTAACAAAAGAAAAACAAAAAAGAATTCAAACTGGGTTATATTCCCACCATGTATATAACTGGGTAACGCATGAGAAATTTGTGAGAATATGTCTAAAATATTAATTGGACAAGACGAGAACATTCAAAATAACCTATTGTATTGTCCATTTACCTCCCATGTGAAATACAAACTCTATTTTGATGGGAACTGTCACAGATAATTTCTGTACATAAAATACAACCAGGAACAGCTTTCGAATAGAGTTGTCACTTTTTATTTAGCAGGTGAGGGACTTTCTATTGTTGTCAAGTCCTCTTTGCAAAAGCATCACTAACAGAATGATACAGACCCAGAGAGAAGAGGAAATAGTCACTCAGTCTATACTGAAACAAAAAAAAAAAAAAATGGAAAGCTTAGTTTCCCTGTCAGTGTTCTTTCTGTGCATGTGAAGGTTCTTTTGTTCATCTGGTCCTCCATGTAGTCAGCTGTGCTTTTATATTACTGGAATTTTATTTCCTTACCCTATACCACTTTCAAAAAGTGTGCCTAGTATTTCTCTACATTGTTCTTCTCTAAGTAGGCTATTTTGTTATATTGGATTGTCATCCAGACATATAGACATCCAAACTAAATTTTCCCTGGATGGGGATTGTTGCCTTACCTCACTTTTGAGATCTTTTATCTTCCTTACACTTCTAACTCATCCTCATTTCATATAAGTGGAGCTGTAACATTCAGGTTTAAAAGAAAAATGGGATTATTATGCTAGTAAATGTTTAACAACTGGCTTTTCCCCAAAAAATGTACACAGGCCACACTTTTAAGTTTAATCTCTAAGTTTAAATTTAGCAGGAACATTTTCTCCATCACTTTCTTAAGTGTAGACAGTCAACAAAACAATAAATCAAGCTATGATTTGTAGTGCTTACCATTTTCAAGCTGTAGGTGCTCACAATGAAAATGTAGCAATAGACTCTCATAATCCAGTGAGCTGTCTAGGGCATTCCCTTCTATGATCCTTCCATTGTTGAAATATTGCAAGTTTCAAAGAGTTTTACACCTGGAAAGAACCTCAAAGGTCACTTAGTCCAATCTTTTCTCCTACTATCTCCAGATCTACATCACTCTCCACAAATCATTCAGTGCTATTTGAAAACCTAGTAACAAGAAGATGCTGGATATTAACCCCTGAAGGCATTCCAGTTAATTTCAAGCATTTGGGAAGTTCTTTCCTTAGATTAAGCTAAACTCTGTCTTCCTGTTCCTTCTACTTATTGTCATTCACCATACTGAGACTGACAATCCAACTATTATCAATGTCATTAAAAAGGAGAGGGAAGGAAGGGAGGTTACAAGGAAATTCTGATGGGTTTGTTCTCAATTCAAAAGAGTAAAACATTTCCTACTGATGTGGAGCTTATTTTCTAGGAGTAGGATGAGAGCAGAACACCACACAAATAATATTAAAAATAGTTGGATAGGCTCTTCCCTTCTTAAAATTCAGAGAAAAAATGAGTACCCACACTTGAAACACATGTGCTAGAAGCAAAATAAAATTAAATCAAGTCAACAACACTTTCTCATTTCATGGAACAGCATGTGTAAACCATTGGATAAATACTACAACCTTTATGGGCAACTTGTTACGGAAGAATGGCCTAACCCTGAGCTAAAACCCTTTTTCTGATCCAGAAAAGAAAAGAAAGTACCCCTCTCCCTCTGGAAATGAACCATGGAAGAAGAATAAATATGATAGGGGAAAAGGAGAAAACTGAAAGCAAGACCTAGAGCTAGATCTCAACATTGCTAACATTTCCTGGTGTAGTTCAGAAAAGAGAATTCTGATTTGGGAAGGTGGGTGACTTTCTCTAATTGTTTCCCATGATAGACTTCAGACTCTTCTACTAAGAAATGCATTCTCTTTTCCTGAGTCATATAAAGGGGTCTGCTTTCATAAATTCATATATCATCCATGGCAATGTGATACATTTCTAACTACAACTTAATTTTTCACAGAACTGTTATTAAAAATACAAACTTAAAAATCTATTTATGATTCACAGCTAACAGAGTAATGAGATTCTGTGTTGTGGTAGCTGTCACATTTTGCCTAAGCCCCATTGTGTCTAAATGTTAGCTATCTTATTAAGCCTTATTAGAGGATTTCACAATAGTGAATTGTTTACACGCTGCTGGTTCTCCACTGTCTGACAGTAAGGCAGCTTTCACTCATTAATGGCGGTGATATGTCACATTACTGAAAGTTACTGAGCAAAACCAACTAGCATACAGGACTAATTAATTGAGAGTTTTCAGTCCTAAATCTTTCTCAAATGTGACCTTATGTATATTTAATTTGTACTTCAGCATATAATCATAAAAGAAAAGAGCTTGCTTTCTTTTATTAGATATAAATGAAAAGGACTATACTTTTGTAGTTAGATATTTGTTCTCTAGTCTAACTGTGCTCTCCAACCCCTCCCAATATGGTAAAGTTAGTCAGTAGAATGAAGATTTTCACATTGCTACTCCATTTCTCCATTACACATTGAGAATGGTTCATGGGGTAAGAGCTTTTTCTTCACCCTACAAACCTTTCCCTGAATTCGGTAAGTGGTATTTGGATACCAGTCCCTCACATCTTCTCTACATGAATGCCTGGTTCAATAAACAGGTCTCTTATGCATCCAACCAAAGCCCAATTTATTTTGATCCTTTCAATTTGAATTTTTTCCAATATAATATTCTTTCTTTGAAAAGGAGGAACTAGAAGAATAAGACTACTCACAGCAGATAGTGAAAGAAATGTTATATTAGGGTCCAGGCATTACTATGACAACACAGCCTTACTCCATCACCACCACCACCATCAGACACTGTTAAGGAGACTCCTTTGCAGTATTTAAGATAAGAATTTTAATTACATATATATGTATATATTATCATATATACACATATATATATGATATTGAAAGCTCACACCTTATTTGCTAGTGTCAGAGCCAGTTGATAGACAGCTAAGTCAGTCTCTTTTTATAGTCCATTTCTAAAATGAAACTATAAATTTTGAAGCTGGGCTTCATCATTGCAGAGAGAAAAGCTTTTGCAGCCTATTGTTGAAATATAGCATTTTCTAGGATTTATGAGGTTCAGATTCAGAAAGATCATTTGCCAAGCACTTAAGGCTGGTTTTGCTGCCCTGTGCTTTTACTCTTTTATTCTCCCCCTTCCCCCTGCAAACACAAACCCCATCCCCATCCCCTTCCAAAAGCCATTAGAAATGAAAAATTAGGAAGAGAATCTTCCTTGATTGTATACAAATGTCAGCCCAAGGGGTGGGGGCAACAATCATAGACATTTACAGTAAGAAGGTTTCCCTAAACAAGAGTGCTTCTTTGCAACAAGCATATTAAGTCAACCTCTATTAGGAAAATGCTGGTGGTGCTTGTAACATTTGTATTTTTAAATATGGGTCCAGGATTCTTGAAATTATATTATATGCTTGGTTCTGTGACTTGATCATATTCCCATTCAGCTTGTTTTATTAGTGTTCATTTTAAGTAGGAAAAAATATATTCCCTGTAACTTGCGATCACAGTATCTGTCAAGAGGCTGAAAATGGAGAAAACTGCCAGACAATGTCAGATTTATTAACAGTTCCTGAAATCCGAAATTAATGCATTTCTTTGTCTTTGAAGAGTTCAGTGCCCATGTGCTGTACTTATCCTAATGGACAAGTGAAGGAAGGAACTCATCAATTAGCTCTCTTTTACAGCAGCTTAGGGTCTCTACAACACATGTAGGGAGGGCGATTGGCTCACCTAGATAGATTTCCTTCTAATTTGTACATTTTCACAGAGAATGACTTAATGGAACATTTTTTTCTAACAACTATATTATGTAAAATTGGAAAGAAAAACCTTTTTTTCCCTTCTAGAAATATTCATAGATAGATAACCTGCTAAAATGGTAAAGTTATAAGACTGGGGTATAGGAAACCTGACTTTGAATTGCTCCTTTACCCAGAGCTAGCTGTGTGGTCTTGGGCAAATCATTTTACCTTTATCGTCCCCAATTCCTAATCTGTAAAATGGATTGGTGATGAAACTAGTTGATACAAAAGGAACTTCCCCATTTTAAATTATTATGATTGTAGGAATTTCAGATTAGTTTGTGAGATTTTTTTAGATGTTAAAGAGTAGTGGTAGCCACAAAATGGTAGGTACTGATTATGTGAGCTTCTGCTGTATTAGAAAACATTCCCCCTCATATGCAATGTTATTTCTATGAAAACATAGCATCCTGTAGTTTAAAGAAATTGAATCAGTTTGTTAGAATTACAGTTGTGTCATTCTGTTAGTCAATATATATTTCCTGTGTGCCAGACATTGTACTAAAACTCTGTAGCTACAAAGAAAGACAAGAACATATACCCTACCCTCAAGGAAATCACATTCTATCTAATGTGGGGACTACAGGTCAATAGATACATGCTAGATCTATACAGAGTTAATAGGTCATCTAAAAGAGGGAAAGGTATGAATAATTTGGAGAAACAGGAAAGACATCTTGCAGAAAGTGTGATTCAAGCTGAATCTTGAAGGAAGCCTGGCATGGAGGCTCCATTCCAGGCAACCAGTGCACACTTACAAAGTCTCATCTTGATTTTTATCTTGCCACTGTACCCAGATGGTTCTGGAGGGGAAGGTGAGGCAGCTGACTTTGCACTACTCTCCCTCACTTAAATCCAATTCATTTGCATATCATGGTATCACCTCCTTTTTGCCATGGTCCACTTCGAGAATGAAGGACAAACTACAACAATGAAGTGAAGAAATAAGAGTGTCATGTGGGAGGAATGCCAAATAGACCAAAGAAGCTGGATCATAGAGTGTGGCAACAGCTTTGTAAGGAGATATGATGATTATGGAGTATATAAGAAAAAGGATCATAGAATAGGTAAGAAGATTGGAAAGTAGGAAAATAGAAAAGTACCAGAGTATGAAGACTTTGAAAGATAGGTAGCTGCTGACTTCCATCCTACATCAAATTTTAGAAGCTTCCCATTTAGAATCTTAATTACCTATCAAGTACATTATGCATTACTCTATTTACTAATCTATCTCCTAATCTCATTCTTCCTCGTCTCTCATTTTGCGATTATGATTTTGTTTTCTTTTTTTCTTTGGCACTCTGGCTCCATAAGCAAAACACCTGTCACCTTGCTGTTGGCAATGCAATTTACATGGCCTTCACAACAGTTTGGTTGCATTTGTCAGTAAAATCCAAACAAGATGGCCGTGAGAGGGTATACACCAAGCAAAATTCAGAGCCACTTCTGGAGTTCACATTTTGAATAATGATTATCCAGTGATTTCTGACTTAATGTCTTCCTAGTGCTGGTTTTTTTTTTTCCATTTAAGAGGCAATGTACTAGAATAATCCAGAAATGCATCACATTTCTTCCATATACAAGGGACATGCCAGGATTATTGCCTAATTAGTTATTTAATATATTCATCTGAGCAGATAAAAACATTAACTCTGAGCGTGATTTGTACCTTTTTAAAGGCATCTTTGTGAATATTGTGTTTGGTACTTAGTAATGTCTGCAGAGAAAAGCATTGCCTCTGAATTTTTCATATATTCCCTCCCTTTGCCATCCTAGCTGCTGCCGCCCACTAAATTTGAGTCATACCTCACTCGAGTAAATTCTCTTTTAATGTTCAGACGTTCTGAAGAGTGCAAGAGTAAGAGATATCTTAAATATCCTCTGTGCAGAAACTGAAGGCTTTAGTTCTAACAAAAGCTATAAAATGGTTATAATTTTTAGACAATTTTTGAGATAAATAGATGTCTGTCCTGTCAGTCTGAATAGCAAAAAGGTACACACAAAGGACTTTGGTTTAGCCTCCTTTTCTTGGTATTTTGTTCTAGGGAAGTCCAAAAGTAAGCAATTTCATTTTCTGTTTCATTTAGAAATACATGCCCAAAATTTGAGCATAGCAATATGTAGAATGCTATTTGGATCTAGATGATATGTGGAACACTGGGAAGAGAACTAGGTTTGAAGTTAAAAAACAGGTTAAGACCTGTCTGTTGCTTATTATCTGTATGATGTTGGGTAAGTTACTTCTAAGCCCTAATTTATTCACCCTTAAATTAAGTGAATTCAACTAGATGGCCTCTAAAACCCTTTTAGTTCCAGATCTATGATATTTTTATTCCTTATCTTTAGGGGGTAATACAAATTGATAAGTCAGAGATGAAAAGAATTGATTTTTGTTGCAAAAGGAAAAAAATAACAGACATGGAAAAGAAAGCTTCTTGTTCGCCCTTTGATTTTTGTGGTTGAATTATTTTCAATCATGTCCAACTCTTCATGATTCCATTCAGAGTTTTCTTGACAAAGATACTAAAATAATTTGCTATTTCCTGCTCCAATCTATTGTACAGATGAGAATACTGGGGCAACCTAGGTAAAGTGACTTGCCCAGGTTCACACAGCTTGTAAATGCCTGAGGCAGGATTTGAACTCAGATCTTCCTGATTCTAGAACTGGTGCTTTATCTATTGCACTAGCTAGCTGCCTCTTTCCTTTTGATATCCAAAGTATCTAAAACTTTTCAGCTCTCCACTATTTTAAGAAAAGATGCATGTAAAAGGACACTATGTATATAAAAGGTACTCAAAAAGGCTTTTGATATGACATGCTTTGTTTGGAATGAGTATGCTCACCCCTAACAGTGGCTAAATATATATAGTAGATACTCAAAACAACTTTTGATATGACATGCTTTGGAGTATGGCACTCCTAAATGTGGCTAGGTATATACAATAGGTGCTCAAAAAGGCTTTTGATGTGACATACTCTGGAATATGGTGACCCCTAATTGTGGCTAGTTGTGTTCAGTAGGTGCTGAAAAAGGCTTTTGATGTAACTTTGGAGTGAGTATGGTCACCTCTAACTGTGACTAGCCCTAAATAAAATTGTAAAATTAGGCAGCGATTATACTTGGTGCCTGCAACTATGCTTTTAATCATTTTGGTTCAACTGACCCTCTTCTGTTTTATTTCTTACTGAAAACTTCTCTCAAATCTTTCATTCCCATACAAATTACTGATCATAGCAAAAAGGCATTTGCATTTTTAACAAGGTTTGCTTCTTAACCTAAAGGAATTGCCCCTAATAGTGGGATTTCAGGCATGAGCCAGCAAGTGGGAGAGGATTCAGTGGAACATCAAGGGCTTCCCAGCTCCCCTAAAATCACCCACATAGACCTACCCAACATGGAACATACACAAGTCTTGTTCTTACCCAATCCTGGCTATTTTCTTCTGCAAGTCATCATCAAAACCCTTTCATATGAGTGATATTTTATTCTGAGCGTACCCAAAGGTAATTTGGGTTGATTGGGTGTTGAATGATTTTGTCCAGTTCTACAGGCATAACTTCATAGACACAGTATCACGTTCCTTTGATTATCACATAGACTCTATTTATGTAGCCACATTTGATTTGACAGCAAGAAGCTTGGGTCCTGATTTTGGGATGTAGCTGATTCTGCCAGATGCCAAGGATGGCATCTTCATTTGGCAATATAGAAGCTGCTGTAGTCCTCAGCTACTTTGATAGCTAACTAGCAGATGGTCCACTGGTAGATGAAGAATTCGAAAACTTTATTAATAAAATATTTTCCATTTGACAGATAGAGTGTAATAGAGATGAAGCTAAAGGGCAGGCGGGCATCAGCCTTTGTGAAATGGACTCCCTTGCAGTTTCTGAATGAGTTTCATCTGGGATGCTTAGGTGGCTATATTTATCATGGAGTCACATGAAAAAGGGTTTCAGGTAACAGGAGTTGTTTCAGAACACACGTTTCTACAAGCATGAATAAGCCATGCACACCATAACTTGACTGGGCTACTCCTGTTACAGGAATGAATAACACCAAGATGCTATAGTCATTACAAGCTCAAAAGCCAAAGGAAGGCAGTGGAGCATGTGAAAAAACTTGTTGAAACACATGTTAAACAGTAAAATATCTGAGCAGGACCTGGGAATGCCAGTTGGGAAATGTGGCAGGATAATACATTGGCTAGAAGCCATCAGAAATGAATTTAGCATGGGACAGAACTTGAGGCAGAGAGCAGACAGATTTATCAAGTACAGGCAATAGCTAATATTCTAAGTGAAGTGTCTTGCCATAGAAACGATATGAAGAAATGGATTAAATCTCACCATGTTAAATCTCACCTCTACCATTTGATTCTGATCATGACATTTAATCACTCTGAGCCTCTGTTTCCCCATCTATAAAATGTGACTATTAACAGCACCTATCTCACATGTGAAGGGCTTTACAAACCTTAAAACACTATAAATTTCAGCTATCCAGTTAAGTAAATATTCATTCTGTCTGCTATGTGTGAGGCACAGTATTGGGTATTAGGGCAGCAAAGACAAAAACAAGCCCATATTCTACTGGGAATGAATATATACATATCAATAATTACAAAGTAATTTCAGAGGGCACTAAGAAGAAAGGGAATCAGGGAATCAGGAAAGGCATGGCAAGAAAATGTTAGTTTTGTCAGTAAGGAGATACTGATTCCTTAGAGAGAACAATTTTATTGGAGCCTGAGGGACAAAAGTTGAAAATGGATGAGAGTTGAGAAGACATAAGTAATGAGAATAGGCAGTTTTGTTAGCTGGTCTGTTGTTTTCCTGGGCTTTTGTAAGAGAAGGAAAGGTATAGATTTTTAGCAAGGTTGAGTCAGTGTCGTGTATCAAAAATAGAATTCTGGATTTGAAGCCAGGAAGACCTGGATTCAAATTGTGACTAATTTTTACTAGATGATCCTAAGCAAGTCATTTTATTGAGCCTCTGTTAATTCATTTGTATAGTGAGAGTGTTGGACTAAATGGCCCATACCATTCTTTCCAATTCTAAATCTGTAATCTTGCTATGGCCTGGGAGATTGGTAGGATTAAGTGAAGGCTTTTTAAAGATGGAGATAATGTGGAATTACTATAAAAGGCAGGAAAAGCAAATGAGGGGCCAAAAATCCCAGAGCATATTGAAAGAGATGGGGTGAAAAGATCAAGAATACCAACAGAGGGGTTGGTATTGGTAAGAGGTAAGGTAAGAATTGGTAAGAATTTGAGGTCATGAATTGGAAGAAGGAAGCTACAAACAGCCTAAATTTTTTCAGTAAAGAATGAGGCTGGGATGCTGCAGGAGAAATGAGGGATATGGGCCAAGTGCCTCAGTTGTTGTAGGATATGCAATCACAGTCAATCAGGGAAAAGGAAAAAGATTAATTACTGTGCTACAGGTAAAGCCCAGCTGAGATTAAATGACATAGATGTATATGGGACTCAGTCAGTATGATTATATAACTTCTCCCAATAGTGCCCCACAGAACCAGAGAAGAGGAGAAAAAGGATTGTGGAAGTGTTCCGAAGTAATGTGTTTGTTTGAAAGAGATGGGAGTGCCTGTAGGACAAAGGAGAATTCTAGAGTAGAGGAAAATTTAAGGCTGAACTGGTGAACTACCGTAAGTTGTTGTTTGTCCTTCGTTCTAGAAGAGGACCATGACATGAGAGAGGTGATGTCATGACATGTATGTGAATTGAATTTGAGTGAGAGAGGGCTATGTAAGATCACCTGCTTCATTTTCCCCTCTAGAACCATCTAGGTTCAGTGTCAACATATAGATCAAGACAATTCGAGATGACCTTAGATGAAATGGGAGACCATAGCCTTTTTAAGCAAAGGTCTTCAACATCATGCAGTAATTAAGACTAGGTAGCCGTTGAGACAAGAATCTCCTCCTTGGCTTATTCCAAAAAATCTAAATAAATAAATAAGTGAATGAATGAATTTGGGAGGGGAAGAGTCTCAGGCTTTCAGACCCAAACAGAAATTACTGGTATTTATATTTAGTCTGAGTCAATGAGAACCCAAACAATGACCTAATGGGGCTTGACCTAGGATCTATTGGTGACCAATTAGAATCAGACTGGTTTTGTTTTAAGGCATGATTCTTTTATTATTATTATTATTATTAAAGTTTTTTGTTTTTCAAAACATATGCATGGACAATTCATCAATATTAGCCCATGCAAAACCTTGTATTCCAATTTTCCCACCCTTCCCCTACCCTCTCCTTTACATGGCAAGTGGTCCAATATATGTTAAACATGATAGAAATATATGTTAAATCCAATATATGCATACATATTTATACAATGATCATGTCACACAAGAAAAATTAAATCAAACCAGTGGGAAAAAAGAGAGAGATAGAGACAAACAAAATAAAATGCACGCAAACAGCAACAAACAGTGAAAATGCTATATTGTGAACCATGCTCAGTTCCCACAATCTTCTCTTTGGGTGTAGATGGCCCTCTTCATCACTAAACATTTGGAACTGGTTTAAATCACCTCATGGTTGAAGAGAGACTTGTCCCTCAGAATTGATCATCATATAGTTGTCTTGTTGCTGTGTATCTCTGGTTCTGCTCATTTCACTCAGCATCAGTTCATGTAAGTCTCTCCAGGCCTCTCTGTATTCCTCCTGCTGGTCATTTCTTACAGAACAATAGTATTTCATAACATTCATATACCACAATTTATTGAGCCATTCTCCAATTGAAAGATATGCACTCAGTTTCCTGTTTCTGTAAAGCATGATTCTTAAGGAAGAAATTTAGTCAGTAAACCCAGCTATCTTGGGAGGATTATTGACTACTGTAGTTACTAACTACTATAGGATTACTAACTGTAGGTTACTGACTACTGTAATTACTAACTACTGTAGGATTACTAACTGTAAGTTACTAATTACTATAGTTACTAACTACTATAGGATTACTAACTGTAAGTTACTAATTACTGTAATTACTAACTACTATAGGATTATTAACTGTAGGTTACTGACTACTGTAATTACTAAGTACTGTAGGATTACTAACTGTAAATTACTAATTACTATAGTTACTAACTACTATAGGATTACTAATTACTGTAATTACTAACTACTATAGGATTACTAACTGTAGGTTACTGACTACTGTAATTACTAACTACTGTAGGATTACTAACTGTAAGTTACTAATTACTATAGTTACTAACTACTATAGGATTACAAACTAGGTTACTGACTACTATAATCACTAACTACTGTAGGATTACTAATTGCAGGTTACTACTATAGTTACTACCTACTGCAGGATTACTAACTGATTACTGACTACTGTAATTACTAACTACTGTAGGATTACTAACTGTAGGTTAGTAATTAGTGTAGTTACTAACTACTATAGGATTACGAACTGTAGGTTACTGACTTCTGTAGTTACTAAGTATAGGTTACTAACTATGTAGGGTATTGAAGGAAGGAAAGAGAAATGGAAGCAGTGTGCGAAAGAATAGAGGAAGCAGCAGAATAAGTGGAAGGCTATGGTAAAGACTAAAAATAGATTAAGGGTGGGATGAGATGGCATTGGGGCATATCATGCATGTGTCTAAAATGGACAAGGTGCAGAACATGGGACGGGGGGAAATGATGAACTGTGAAACAAATGTATTTAGGGAGATATCAACCTATAAGTTGGAGATTCCAAGGAGAAGAACAGGGGCCAGGGATCTATATCCTTATAATAACTGTATACTTGCATATTGCAAGCCTGCTTCCTATAGATCCTTTATCTTTTCCACTTTAGAGAGAGTTGCTGTTTTCTCCCTTTTCCTCTCTTTTCCCAACATCTGAATCAAATCCACCCTCACATGCTTGACTTCATTTATCAGTTTCTGTTTTCTTTTTCTTTACCTCACTTAAAGGAATCAAATAATAAATGAACATTAAACACTTACTATGTTACAGGGAAACACTGAGCCATGCTTTATTATTTTCTAAGGTGAAATAATCCCTGTCTTCAAATCCCTACCTCAAAGATAGAGTTATGCAACATATATTAATAAATGTTTGTAAAATAGATAAAAGATAATGCTGTGGGTCACAAACAGTGAAAAGTGGGAAGGGAAACTTTGGAAAGGCTTTCTATAGTACATGGCTCTTCTGCTGAGCTTTGAAGGAAATTAGGGTGTCTAAGAGGCAAAAGTGAATAGAAACTGCAACCTGAGAATAAGGAGACAATGGCTGTAAAGGGATGGGAGGCTGGATTATAGCTTGTGTGAAGGGGAATAAGGCTTAATAAGGCTGCAAAGGTAAGTTAGGGTCAATAGAGGAAGGCTTTTTAAACCAAACAAAGGAGATTTTGTTTGATCCTAAAGGTAATAGGGAGGAAATAGACACCGTCAGACTTGTGTTTTAGAAAGATCATTTTGGCAGCTGTATAAAGGATGAATTGGAGTAAGGAGATGTTAGTCAGGAGACTATTGCAATAATTCAGGCAAAAGGTAATGAGGGACTAAATTAGGATGGTGATTATTTGAGTACAGAGACAGGGCTATTATGGGAGAGGGTGAATACAAAAAAAAGGACTAAAACCAACATCTAATAATTGGATACATGATTGTATATCACCACAGGTCCCTCTGTGCAATGTTCTTGAGTTGGGTCAGGGGAAGAAGGGTTAGAAGATTATTCTATAATATTATTCCATCCAGGTTTGTTTTAGGGAATTGTATTTCTAGCAAATCCAACAATCCACAAGCATGTATGAAGTGACTACTACATATCTACCACTGGCCTCGTCACTAAGAATATGAAGTCTTCAATTCTTGATCATCAAAACAGCCAAACTGCAACACTCACTGGGAAAGGTCTGGTCTCAAGGGTTCTCACTGCTTATCCCATTCTTCCCATGCCAAGACAAGGATAGAAGGATGCTAACTGATTCTGGCTCTCCATTGGGCCTCCTCCAGTAGATCAGGACTTACAATAAAAAAGTTGAGATACAGCTGGTTTTATATAAAGGCAGGGCTACTGCCACCAGTGTAGAGAATTTCATAGCTCTCAGCAGCTGTTACATAAAGAAAAGCTTCCCTCCACCCCTTTCTCTGGGCTCCTCTGGGCTTACATCTGTCTTTCCAGCTGTAAAGTTGCTGAAATCTAGGGTACAAGGTCCTGTGAGCTAGAGGGAGAAGAATGTAAATAAAAACAGCACTGTCTAAGTGTAAATGTTGCTGTGAACATATATATATATATACATATATATATATATGTGTGTGTGTGTGTGTGTATACATGCAAAGACATATACATATATAATATGTCTATATATACATATGTATGAATATATGTGCTTGTATATATATATATATAATAAATCTATTATATTTATATTCACGTTTAGATTTATATACATATACAAACATATGTTTATGTACATACATATGTATATATCTTGCTGCAAACCTTAATATCATTAGTCATGTATTTTAATCAATATTGAGCATACTGCATGCCCATTCATATTCATATGGAATGAAGGGGTTTGGATTTTGTGATCTCTAATAAACATTGATGGTGTGACTAGTTTGTACTAAACATTCAGTATGTTCCATCAAAATGGCAGCTCTAATTAGGTTCCTTGAATTAGCTAATGGATTTTGAGAAAGATAGCTTACAAAGCTCTTACAGCTGTCCAAGATATTCCTGCCATGGCAGAAAGACAAAAGGCCCCTGGAAGCTACAGCCTTTAAAGCGTTAGAAATGCAGCTGACAGTTCAAAAGATAAATTACATTCATATTTTTTTCAGTGAAAGTCCTAATACTGAATTAATGTTATTCCTGTAGTGATCATCCATTAAGAACTCCATCCTATTATAAGGATGCATCCTGACCATTAGGTCCCATCTTATTTTCCTTTAACACTGCACTCCTACCCCGCTCCAACCCCCACCATCCTCTTATTTCCTTCAGCTTCTCAGATATTTGGAATGCAGAATAAAATGCTTCTTCAAAAAGGAGGATACTAATCCTTCCTTTTCCCAAGGTAAAACTGAGGAATTTGCTTAAATATACTCATTTCATTCAAAGGAAATCAGTTTAGGCAACAAGTAAGGAAATGATAGAGTGAATCAGTTTAAGCCTTTTCCACCACCATCACCACCCCCTTACTAGCTCCAACTCAGGTCATGTATATAATTTGGAGAGGCCTCTTCCTAGGAATAAGTAGATTTGTTTAATCCTATATTTGTCTCGGAGATGGTTAGGCTATAACTGGAGAGCCATCTCTTAACTGGATCTATATTTTCACTTCTTTCATTTTTTTGTGGAGTTTAGAAAATAATAAACTGTCATCCAATGCCCTCTTCACCTTTACTTTCAGTGGGTTTTTTTTCTTTAATAAATAGCGAACTAGTGACATCTGGATGGTTGCACATAATTTATCTGCAAATAGGGAAGAAAAAAATAGTTGCTAGTTGAACAGACAGTAATAAATTAATTGTTACTGTACCCAATGGCAAACAACAAAATTCAGGGTAGAAATAGATCCTGGTTTTCAGAATGGAAAACTGGGGATCAGGCCTATATTTTAGATTGGGAACTTTTCATTGGTCCTATAACTGCATCTCAGATCTTCATTAATAAATATCTTTTCATCAACCATTTATACAACAATCAATATTTTATATCAGTCTACCCACGAATCTTTAAAAGATATGTTTCTTGTGTAAGACATTTCAAAAAAATAAAATAAAACAATTCAGTAATATGCCATTGACTCTTAGTTATCCAGGGACTGATTGTCCAATGTGAAGGTTATCCAGGCTCTTTCATATCACTTCCATTCACTGACTGCCTGCCTTTTGACCCTTTTTCTGCTCATTAGCACTCCTACCAAAGTGTGGGAAGGATGAGAGGGAAAATGCAAAACCCACACCAGTCAGTGTTGATGTTATTTACAACTCTTGTAAAAACCCTTGGTGGGAGATAAACCAAAACTCTTGGTTGAAATTTTGTACACATACGCACATGCATATGCATAAATGTATAGACCTGTGAGGCTTTCAATTTATCATGTTCTGATGATAGCCCATTACTATGGATAATTGAGAGTTGACTATTTGTACAAAATGCTGCTAATAAAGCTGCTGCAACTACTGAAGAATCAAGAAACAACACCACCCCTCTCAAAAAAGGGGGTTGATACGACTTATAGATTACAAATTGGACAGCTGCTTTGCCTAGCTTCCATACAAATAAGAAGGAGATGGATTGTTCTAAGAAGTGCCAAAAAAAAAAAAAGGCATTCAATTATTCCTAGCACATGACTTTATCATGATGAATAAAAGGCATAATTGACATCATCTTTATTGAAGAAACCAGCAACTGTCACACTGTCAAGAGGCTGATGCAAACAGCAAGAAAGCATGTTTTTCATTACTTCTACCATGTATTGTTTATAGAGAGTTCAATTGTCGTCAGCCAAGGAGTACCTAATCTCTCTTCTTCTGACCCTTCTAAGATTCATTCACTTCCCAGATCAATGAGACAGCAATAAATTGCCCACATGCCTGATGTTCAGATGCTACCGTCAACATGCCGGAACCATTCAATGCTTATTTATCAGTTACAATTTTGTGATGACAACTTACCCCTAATGTAGAACTGAGCATACAATAACAGCCATTTTCCAACAAGAATGGGTTTGGCTGATGTTTTTTTCTTTTTTTTTCTACTTCTTAATATTACTGAAATTTCCATTTCTAACTTATAACTATCATTCAGGCTATATGGATGGTGTCAATGCTAATAGTTAAATAAGAAATAGATTTTGGTCTTTAAAATTTTTTACTTTCCAAAGTGAAACAGAGGCTAAATTTCCCATGTTGTTCTATAGTAGTGACAGCCAACTCTGAGGTCCAAAAAATAGGGAAGTACGTGGCAACAGAGTGTTTCTAACTGAATTGTCTAAAGTTTAGATGACTGGACCATCTGCCACCAAACACAGGAAATCATAGATCCATAGAATTTTCAAGATGGGACGCATCTTAGAGAACATTTAGGTAAACTACCTCATATCGCTAATGATGATGTGTTGTGTCAAAAAAAGACAGACAGGAAATATTAGATTTTTTTACAAACCTAAAAACTATAAAAAGAATTATCAAACAGTTTTTTTAAAAAAACATAAAATTATTTTAGTGTTCAAATAACTTATGTTTCTCTATTTTATGCATTTGCCATGAGGTTCTGCCATGCTCTCAGAAATCTTGATAGGATGCTTATTATTCCCCTGGTGTGGGGTTAGAAAAAATCTGAACTGCTTTTATAAAAGACTCAAGTAATCCAAAGGAGATGATGATTTAAGCTGTTTTCTATCCCATAAGCTCCAGATGTCAGAAGGGCAATACTGATATTATAGGGTCACTGCGTCTCACTTTACGGTCAAACAAATGATAGTCACATGCTCCTTTTGGAGTTTGTGACCTTTGGGGGATATAAGTGGTTATAAGCCTCTTATACAAATCTACAGAGTTGAAAGGTAACCATTTTTGTGTGGATTGAGTAGTTCTTATAGTTCCTTTAATATAGAAGGGCAATTTAAAATTCATATAAAGATGTTGGAAGCAATGAAAGGGTTTAGATAGTTCAAAAAATAATCTGATTAGGGAAAAAACTATATTTAATTGATCAACTTACCACTTTGTGTTTTTCTTTAAATATCAACATTATTGTATCAAGTCCAAAATGTATTGGCAAAGAAAAACAATAATTTTCTTATAACTTCTAAGGTGATTTACATTATTATTATTATTGTCATTAAATATTGACAATTTTATTATTATCAATATAATTATGATTGTTGTTGTCATTCAGTCATTTTTCAGTCATGTCCAACTCTTCATGACTTCAGTTGAGGTTTTCTTGGCAAAGACACTGTAGTGATTTGCCATTTCCTTCTCCAGCTCATTTTACAGATGAGGAAACTGAGACAAACAGGATTAAATGTCTTGCCCAGGCTCACATTGCTAATAATTGTCTGAAACCACATTTGAATTCAGGAAGATGAGTCCTCATTATTTCAGGCCTGACACTCCATCTACTACACTGTTTAGCTGCCTCTCAAATGTCATATGTGCTATCATACTAGCTATATGAAAATTAAGACTTTCACCAGTTTTATTTAGGAATTTTATTGCAGGACTATGGATTATTTAATTTATATTTCATTAATGTATATAAAGTTGGAGGGTAGTTCATTCATGGCTAAAACTGTTTTCCCCCATCATAAACTGACTTTCTTGTTTTTAGGCAGAACTCTGGGGCCCTTGGTATTCAAAAGATGAGGCTTCTTCTGACGTGTGTTTCTCTTAAAAGTTCCTTCAAAATGTGAAAAACTATGTCTCCTTTTTTTTTAAGTTGACATCATTTCAGTATCTTCCATAATTGAATTTTAAAATTTTGCCTTTATGCTAAAGAGTAAGCTCAACAAAGTTTTATTTTCTTTCAAAAATTACAGTCAGTTAAAATCTAGATGTTTGCTCTTTGATAGGAAATCCAGTTGGCCATAAAACAGCCCAGGTTGGTCACTCAGGAGAGGTAACTGATTTGTATCATGTTAATAAAGGAGGCCAAGATTTTAGTATGCCCTAGAAAGTCCCCATTGTCTCAGGGCCTTTGAACGTGGATGCTTCTATTTCTTATGTTTGACCATGAAAGTGATATTCATCTCTAAATGTTAGATATATATACTTGAAACTCAAATTTATTGTGTTTGCTCTAAGCTTAGAAGATGATAATTTTATCTGTCAAGTCCTGAAGTTGTCAGTGAGAATTTTTCTGACAAATATATGTGGTGGAAAGGGGAAGATAGAAAGAAGAGAAAGGAAGGGAAGATAGGGAGATAGGAGAAGAGGAAGAGAAGGAAGAAGCTGGAGAGAGAGGAAAAGAAAAGAGAGAAAGAAGGAGAAGGGGAAAAGAAAGAGGAGAAAGAGAAAAAGAGATGATTTGTTCAAGCATGTTAGGAATAAGAGAACAGCTGAGAAGCACAGTGGATGGAGTACCTGACCTAGACTCAGGAAGATTCATCTTTCCAAATTAAACTTTGTCCTCAGACATTCCTATTTGCCTCAGTTTCCTCATCTGTAAAATCAACTATAGAAGAATTGACAAACCCCTCCAGTATCTTTGTCAAGGAAATCCCAAAAGAGTCATGAAAAGATAAGCACAACTAAATAACTTAAAAAATTAGAAATAAGAGAAGTTCACTTTTTCTTAAACCTTCTTTAGCTCAATGTCTGGGAAATATAAAAGATAAAATGATTAGAGAAGTATATGATGGTGAAAATTTACCTTTTTTATCAATGAGTAAGATGGTATAAGTGGATAGAAAAATCCCCTGGAAGTCACCCCTCTGACACATAATAGCTGTGTCATCCCAGGCAAGTTGCTTGAAATCTAATGATCTAAGCACCTTTTCTAAGACTATAAGTTGCCAAGAAAGTGCCATTTTTCACTGGTAAAGAACTTGCCTCTCCTGGCAGTTTCCTCTATCAATGAAATCACAAGGCAAGTCCCTGTCCTCTATCATTATTTCTCTCCATTGTATTTTATTTTAAATGGTATAGTACTTCTACAAACCCTATACCTTTCCAGGTAAGAGAAATATGATCTAACTGTAGTGGAATAGGTATGGTAACATGTATATTGTTTTTCTGAACCCAAGTCCTCTTTGCCTTGTCCAAAATAGCTTTTCTTTACATCTCTGTACA
Source organism: Sminthopsis crassicaudata (assembly GCF_048593235.1). Classification (NCBI taxonomy): domain Eukaryota; kingdom Metazoa; phylum Chordata; class Mammalia; order Dasyuromorphia; family Dasyuridae; genus Sminthopsis; species Sminthopsis crassicaudata. Next base: position 78,124,657 of record NC_133619.1, on the reverse strand, counting down.
TTTGGTATATGCAAAAATGGAATAGATATAGAATGCTTCATTTTCTACCACCTCATGCTTTTAGGAAAAGAGTCAACTTTGTTTTGAAATCTTTATACTTAAGAGAAAATAGGAATTATTATGAGAGGTATTTGATCAGTTCCATTCTTACCTTGACCCCCTATGCCCCAAACTGTGTATTGTTAGCAAAATTGGCAAAATGACCAGAGACAAAGTACATTGCATGCTTATTCATAGCTTTGAATGTCATGTAATTGTATAAATTACTCAAAAATATCACACTGAGTTTTGAAGAAATATATTCGAATACTATTCAAAATAAAAATTATCCAAAGGGACATTTTATGAGTAATAGCCAAATCAGCTCCTACAAGTTGCAGACAGCCGGGAGGTCATTGTGCGGTATCATAATAATACAATTATGTATTACATGCTTCTAATGGTAAGTTGAAGCTGTGAATAACAGCTCGTGTATTGGGTTATGAATAACACTGTCTGTGTCAACCACGTGGAATTTTTGGCACTTTTAAAGAAATTACGGCAGTAAGGCCAAATGTTATATAATAGGAGAGAGCCTCTAATGCCGCATGCTACTTATGCCTAGGTAGATCAATGACTTTTATCAGCAGAGGAGATGGCATTGATCCTGTGACAGTGTTCAATTATGGCAATCGATCACATGGGAGAAAACTGCACTCCACTGCCCTCCAGGAAACAAGAGGCTTAATGACTGCCACAAGTGCCAGAAGGAGACCTCTTGGGCCCTCCTTGACGTTACCAGTAGGATTGGGAGACTGCTCCTATATGTGTAATTGGAAGGGTAAAGGAAAAGAAACTTGGTCTTCCCTGCTAATGCAAGTAAAACTAAGAGATCTGGGCCGAAGGACAAAACAAGAGAAGCAGACTTAGTGAGAAGAAAGGAAATACAGGAATATGTGGAAAGATCATCAAAATCAAAGTCAGGAATGCAAAAAGGGCCATTCAGATTAGCAATCTGGGGTCACTGATACAGCATATCAGGGCCAAGGAAAGTTGGGGAAATACTGTGTTTCAAGTTAATAGTGGCAGAGAAATAATAAGGCCAACAGCACTTATAGTACCTACTGTGCCAATTGTATTATTATTCATTTGCTTCAGTCCTGTGCAACTCTTTGGGACTCCACTGGAAATTTTCTTGGTAGAGATACTGAAGTGGTTTGCCATTTCCTTCTCCAGTTCATTTTACAGATGAGGAAACTGAGGCAAACAGAGTTAAGTGATTTGCCTAGAATCACACAGCTAGGAAATGTCCAAAGTATTCAAAGCCACTATAAGTCTACCTACTGTACCAATTAGCTGTCTAGCACTCTCCTGGGTACTTTAAAACATTATCTTATTTGATCCTCACAATGACTATGGGAGATAGAAGCCATTATTATCCTCATTTATATTTAAGGAAACTGAGATTAAGTGACTTACTACCACCTCTTTTTCAGGAGATAGACAGCATGCTTCATCACTAGTTATTTGGAATTATGAGTAATCATTGCATTAGTAATAGTTCTTTTAAACATCAAAGTTGTGTTGTATGATGTTATTGTATAAATTGTTCTCCTGATTCTGCCTATTTCATTCTTTATCAATTAGTAGAAATTCAGAATGGTTCATTTAAAAAAAGATTAAGTGACATCCAATATTACAACAATATTTGGCGTGAGATTTGAATTCCAGTCTTCCTGGCTCCAGGCTCAACCAGTTATAGAAAAAGTGCCTATAGATCTTCAACAGATGATTGCACTTTATAGTCTCCCCTCCTCTACCTGACCCTGATACTTCTCAGTGGACTCAAAGAATATCATAGATCCGAGACTCAGGAGAAATGGGTCTTGACTCTGTCATTCCCTTACTACCTGCTGTTTAGTAAATTGCAAACCTTTCTGTACCTCAATAAAGACAAAATGAGATACTATTTGTGAAAGTTATTACTGGTGATAGGTGGTATTAGTGGTGGTTTTTCTGATGGGGTAAGTGGTATGGTTGTGCTGGTAGTAGTAGCAGTAGTAATAGCATTCAGTTTTCCAAATATCTAGTTACTCAATTTTTGAGCATTTCTTGTGAATCAGTAATAAACGAATCTTAGTTGAATTCAAATTTCCTCACCATAAAGATATTTTAGCAGTCTAGAGAAATCCTTGACCCTGCCTGCAACTCAAAAGTCCATGCATGAAGAACCAGCACTTTAATGAAGGCCTGACAAATTGCATACAAGTATGTAACTCTATGTTAAATGACAGGTTGTCATCATCTTATGTGACCTTGCCTGTCATACTACATAGTGTGGTTAATCTATTCACTGTGGGCAAATTAAGCCAGAAATGATTTCTACCACCAATGTGAGCTTCCACACCAATGTCACACAGAGAAAATAACAGTGACAGCCTGTCACTGAGGCTGAAGCCAGAAACCATGCCCACAGGTAGTGGCAGTGAATACTGAAAGGAGTTGGCAAAATTCATCCTGAAATTCAAATCACAAGTTAGAGTCATTCATTCATTCATTCGTTCATTCAATTGTTCATTTGTTCATTCATCCATTCATTTGATAAACATTTATTTAGTACTTCCAAAGCACTTAGAAAAGATCTACAGATTCAAAAATATATATTCTCTATCTTTAAGAGCTTCTGCTAGCTTTTAGTTTCAGATGGCACTGGCCCCAGCAATGAAAACCTTCTTGGCCAATGTACTTTTTGGAAAATGGTAATTCTCTGTAAGTAATTGGGGGCAGAGGAAGGCAAAGTGCACTACTTTCATAACCTCTTTGAATATTCACAGTGGGTCTAATCCAAAGCTATCTGAAATGAAATGAAATTTGAATAATAGTTATTAAATTCGTTTTAATCTAAGGGAGCCCAAACAAAGTAAGTACATCTTTGTGATGAAATGTTAATTAGTTGGAAGTATCAAAGTAAATGCTATGGTTATAGTTTTCACTGAATCTGAAATACTTTGGAATTAATGATACTGAACGGAGCTATAAAGGACCCTTTTATGCTTATATTTAAGAAGAAGAATAGTGGGATTGTTTATTATTCCTTGCCTCACCCATAACTCAGTGAGTTTACATAGCACTTAACAATTTACAAAATGTTTTTTCTCCTAGCAATCTTCAGACATGTGCAATATTAGTTTTATTATTACCATCATTATTATTGTTGTTGTTGTTTTCAATTTAAATATGGGGCAAGCAAGAGTAAAAACTACTTGCCCAGGCTCAAAGACCAGATTCATTCCATCCCAGGTCTTCAGACTCCAAAAGGATTTAGCATCAAATGCAATGTTTTCTGCATTACCACAGTGGAAAGTAAGCAGTTATCTTCCGAAATGTGCCTGTATATATGCCAACAAAACTCCTCTTCCCAGAACCTTGCTTTGGGCTCTGAGAAGAGGTCACAAAATAAGAGTGAATGTGATTAAATTCTATTCTATAATCAGCCATCAGTGACGATGAGCACAACAGTCTGTCAGGTGTTTTGAAAGCCTGACTTCTACTTTTGAGAAAGCCTGATATGGTCTTTCTAAAATGCAGCTCTCTCTTGTCCTGCCAAATTTGAAGTTAAAAAGCTTTGATCATCTTTGAGTTGTTTAGCTAAAAAAAAAAAATCAAGTTATGTTGACAAGTATTTTCCAAGAGTACAAAGGTGTTTTTACTCATTCCACATTGCTTTATAAATGCCAGAAATGATTTTTAATCATCAAGCATCCCCGATTCTATCTTTTAATAAATATGAAGAGTTTCATAACGTTGTATGTAGGGTGAACCCAATAACAAATTTCTTCTTTCCAAAGAGCATCTGCACTTAGTACAGAGTTTATCATATGTAAACGAGTCTCTGAGTAGTGAATTCCTTTACCCATAATATTATTATAGAATTTAAATGGTAAGCATTAAGATTTCCATCTTTGTAAAGTTGGCAAGCAGTTTGAAAGCTAGAATTAAAATTTTAAATTATCTTGACAAGAGAGTGGTTAAAGATTGATAGGAAAATGCACAAATTTCAGAAAGACCTTGTCAGTGTAGTTAGGAATGAAAAACTAATTACTAATAGAAATTAAGGGGCAGAAAAATAGATACAAAATCAGGCCTAGAAGTCATGACAAACCACATTTAAAATTTATGTGTTGGATACAGACATATATTAGAGAAGTCTAATATTAAAGGAAATAATTCTTTCATTACACTCAGAATTTTAGCTTAACATTTTAAGAAAAAGAATGGAATATTGGAATGGTTCCAGAAGGCAATAATAATTGGTTCTCTTCTCAAAGAAAATTGTGGAGAGTGGTATGGAATATACAAGGGGAGAATATCTGTATGTAGTATTGTATGTATTCATTAGTTTTTGTTCTTTGGTGGTGTGAGGAGAAAGGAGGGGCTGCACGGTTTGTGTTTGCTACATGTGTGTTAGAGCTTTCTCTTCTAAATTTTCTTACCAAGCCTTATTCTCCCAGCTGGTAATTGATGACCAATTCAGAATCTCTGGAGCTGGTCCAATCTTCCAGTCCAGCATGGATCTCTCATCTGCCCAGATTTCTGGGTAGAAAATTATTGTTCTCTTGCTCAAGGAGAATAGCAAAACATCAACAAGAATCATAGTTTTTGTTTCTGTATCACTTTATTGTTACAATGCACTTTTAGAGACATCTTCTCATTTGATGTAGCATGTCTAGGAGTTAGGTGGCACAGCATCCATTATCTCCACATTAAATATGGGGAAACTAAAGTTTCGAATCCTTAAATAAACCCAAAATTCAAATTGTCACTGTTCCCTGTGTAAATTTGGGTAATCTCTATGAATATCAGTTTCCCTATGTATCAATTGAAGTATTTAAACTAGATGACCTATAACTTGCTTTCCAAGCCCATAATGATAAGTTTGTGATTCCATACCTGGTACATAAAAAATATTTGTTCTTATTTTGTCATTTCATTCATGTCCAACTCTTCATGACCCCATTTGGGGATTTTTTTGTGGCAAAGATACGGAACTGGTTTGCCATTTTCTTCTTTTCCAAATGCAAAAACTGAGACAAACAGGGTTAAGTGACTTGTCCAGGGTCACACAGCTAGTAAAAGTTTGAAGTCAGATTTGAATTTAGGAAGTTGAATTTTCCTGAGTAAGCCTATACATTTCACCACTTAGCTGCCCTAAATATTCTAATTAGTCAATTATAAATTTATAAGATGACTTAATTACAAGCAACTTATGTGAGATATGCTTATATTCACACATATGCATATGTATGTTTGTTGATTACAGTATCAGTTTTAGATTATATACTCTCAGATCAGGTCTTTACCATATATGTATAATTTTTGGTATAATTAGCACAGCACCATCTACAATAGGATCATACATTTAGAGCTGGAAGAAATCTCAAAAGTATTCAAATTTAACCCTACATTTTACAGATCAGGATATTAAGGCTCGGGTCTTCTGACTTCAAGACCAGCGATCTTTCTTCTATACATTGATGCTTCTCATGAACAGTTTTTACATTTCTTAGATGTCAAGCTGATTTTAAGGGCTGTTAGGTAGCACAATGGATAAAGCACCAGACCAGGAGTCAGGAAGACCAGAGTTTAAACTTGAATTCAGACACTTACTAGCTTTGTGACTCTAGGCAAGACACTTCCCCCTGTTTGCCTCAATTTCCTCATCTGTAAAATGACAAAGAGAAGGAAATGGCAATTGCCAAGAAAATTCCCAAAAGGAGTCACAAAGAGTTGGATGTAATAAAAAACAACTGAACAATTAAAAAAAATTACCTTCTCCATCCCCTAAGATATATACTAAGAATATACTAATATCATTCCATTGGTATTATATTAAATTAGTGTGCTATATATAGTGAGAAACCAAAAAAAAGATACATGTGTATTTACCATTTATTACTTCATCTATTTTAACATACTCTAACTCTTGAGTAAGTGAGAGTATAAAGAGGCAAGAGAATGTCTATTGAGTTTGGGTTGGGTTGAGTCTCTCACTAGAGACTTATGCATGAGGTCCTTACAACTTTCTTTAAAATATAGACATGTGGGAAAAGGTGCCCCTTGACAATAGAAAGTAAGGCATTTTATCCTTAGATAGTTTTTATAACTTTTGGGGGGGTTTTCATGTTTTCTTCTCTGAGGCTGGGCTGCTTTTCTGGGGTAAAATAGGCATGTTCTCACAAGCTATAGGGAATTCTCTGAATTCTAAATAGCTGAATTTGTTTTCCTTCCTTGTTCCCTATACTTGAGAACTACAATCTGATCAAACCCATATTTTTTAATTTATGTATTTATAGGCATATGGGAGAATGGTTTACAGGCAATGTATGATTTTTTCACTACAAATATAGGAAAATTGTGAATTTTTTTTTAATATTGCCTTATCAGTTTCTTACTTTTTTTTATTACTGATGACTTCATTCTGTTTGAATTCAATGCTTCAGTTTCTTTGGGGTAAACTAATAGATTATGTATGCGATATTTGCACAGCATTGATTGAATTCATCTGGTGAGTTTGAATGTGGTTCATATATTCACGTAATTGTCAGAAGCCAAGTTGAAATTCAGAACTGTTGCATGAGCATTGGATCGGGAATCTTATTCATCTCACATTACTCAACAGTGAGTGAAGCTATTTTATAATATAACATTACTTTTTTATGCCTGTCTATGGTTTAAAAAAAGGAATATTGGTTTTTTCTTTTTTTTTCTTAAATATTGAGGGAGGTTTTTGTTGGCTTTTTTTTTAATAAAACACTGCAGTGAAGCATAGTAGGAAACTATTTACTTGTGGTTTGGAATGATTTTTAACATGTCTAAATAAAAAAAGGATCTGCAATATTGGAGGTTTGGTTTTTACCAGAGAAATAATGGGCAACTAAATTAATAAGCTTTCGTGAAAAACCTTTTCCTGGGTACTTCCTCATTACTTTGGATTAGAAATAGAAACTATGGCCCTGCCTTCTTCAAAGTCTTTGTAATCTAAATAGAGAACACTCCTCTTTTAAAAGATCTGAGCCATTATTTTTCCCACTAAGATTCACAGATATAATTTGCATCTCTTTTTGGCAATACCAAGATGTAACCAGGTTGGTGCCTTTAATGGGGCCTGCTGTGACATTTGTTGTTTAAAAAGTGAATATAATAGATGCCCTTTCTCTTTGTCCATTCCCAGCCTCCAATTCTTGGCTTCTAAAAAAAATCAAATATGAAATCTGGGAGCTTAATAATATCAATAGCTGAATAGTACTAGAGGGTTTCAAAGCATTTTACATACATTATCTTATTTCATCTTAATGACCAAACTGAGAGGTAGGACGTCCAGATACTCTATTTGATAGATGAGGGAACCAAAGCACAGAGAATTTAAGTGATTTGTTCAAGATCATACAAGCAAGGTCTTCTGATTATCAACTGTTTCTGTTACCCTAGAGAGGCAGTATGTAGAACTGCTGGTCTCAAGGGTCAGCAAATCTGGTTTCAAGTCTTTGCTCTGACACTAATGATGTGATGTTAGCCATCTCACATAATTTCTCCAGTTGCCTCATCTGTGAAGTGCAGATATACCGATACTCAGTACCTCTTGAGGTTTTGATGAAGAAAGTATTTAGTGAACAAGCTATACCAGATGTCCCAAAAGTCTTAGTGCAGTCTTTTTTTTTTCCCATTTTCATGGCTTAAAACTGGTCTAAAACTTTTGGAACACCCTGTATAATTTTGGTTTGATGATGTCATCAATTTTGTTTTTATCCTTTTATGATCCGACCTGTTCCCTAATGAAAGGAAATTCTGTTCCCTCACTCACCTTTTGACTGGTGTGACATTTTAATTTCTCTTTCCCACACCTGCCTTATTATACTTTGGGTCAGCAACCATTCTCCTCCCCTATCTTCTATGATTAATTCTTCCTCTTTATCTTAGAGAACACAGAGAAGCAGGCAAGGTAGAACTGAATTAAGTAAGCTTTTTGGAGGATGGAGCCTCCATGAATGAAAGGAAAAATGGAGGAGAAAACAAGCTATGGGGGAGGCATAGAGGCATAAAGTATGGACACGTGGCAATTTGATTTTTTGCCCTCAGATTACCTCACTTGCTTCACATAAATGCCACAGCTCCCTGGTTCTGCTTAACTCTTACATTCTAAATTTTTTATTTTTGCTTTTTTCATTCCTTTCTTAGCTTTACTTCTTACCCCCTAACCTGAAAATTCTGACTCTTTTATTAAAAGGTAACTATCTCACACTAATAGACTTAAGAGACAAAATGGCATAGGATTCAGAAAGATATGAGATCAAGTTTATATATACTGATTTATGTATCTTGTACATTACAAGCAACAGTTAATTATTCTAAAGTAAAAATTTTATTGGTAAAGGATGTTTATGGGAGTTACCTACATCAGTGAAATCACAAATCCCAACAAACAAACAAAACAGAAAGAAAACAAAGAACTGTGTAGGGAGCCAGTTTAACTTAAAAGATAGAAACCCAACCCTATAGTTAAGAAGTCCCACCTTTGATACATATTGTCATTGCTAAGAAACCCCCAGAAGGGTTATGAAGAGTTGGATATGACTGAAAATGACTGAAAAACAACAAAAACTATGTGACCATGAGCAAATTATTATCAGTATCTCTAGTAACTTTCTTTTTTAAATTTTTAAATAGTATTTCATTTGTCCAAATACATGCAAAGATAGTTTTCAACATTCATCTTTGTAAAACTTTGTACTCCAGATTTTTCTCCCCACTCTCCAAGATAGCAAGCAATCTGATATAGGTTAAATGTGAAATTTTCTAAACATATTTCCATATTCATCATACTATACAAGAAAAATCAGGTCAAAAAGGGGGGGGAAACAAGGGGGAAAAGCAAATAAACATCAATAAAATAGGTGAAAATACTATGCTTTGAGTCACATTCAGTCTTCATAGTTCTCTTTCTCAATGGATGGCATTTTCCATCACAAGTCTATTGGAATTGCCTTGAATTATCTCATTGTGATTTAACTTCATTTAAACTTCTTTTGCCTCAGTTTCCTCATCTGGAAAATAGGATATCTAGCTTCCAGGAAGATAAATAGAAATCAAATGAAATAATACATGTAAAGTATTTTTTTAAAAACCTTAAAATGTATGAATATTCACTATGATTAATTCTAATTTAATCAATATTGTTATGTTAATAAATGTTATTAATTTTCTTACTTATATTTTCCCAGATAAATGAAATTATAGATTTGAACCCTCCCCCCCAAAAAAGGAATGGACTTTTACAAATCCATAGGGACTTTCATTTGGAAAAATAAGATAATTGTGCAATGTAAAAATATAGTCAAGCTCTCTAGTTATCTGATCATAAGAACATAACGTTAACAACTTTAATCTCCATAAGAGGTCAGGATATTAATTGAATATCCCACTCAAGAAGTATATATTATTTGTAAGCCTATTTTAAAATTTTGCATTATTATTTTTATCTTTTCTCTGCCTTGCTTGAATGGCATTATGAGACCTTCTAAATTCACACAGGCCATCTCTATAAAATTATAAGCCTTTTTGACAAGTAGAGCAAAAAATCAGATTTTCAACAGTGTTGTGCGTTTGTGTAAGCATCTTTTCATGAAGTCATTCATTTTCCAGTGGCCGCCCCACAAGTGGATGTGCCGACCGAATCCAGAAATTACGCAAGGAATACCACCAAGCCAGAAGAGAAGGCTTTTCTTTATACGAAGATGAGGAAGTAAGAGCAAGGCCTTCTGATTATGAGCAGCATTGGGTAAGTTTCTGCCTGGTCCTAATTACAGAAGTCTTTCTTAATATAAAAGTTGTAAATGCACTGTACTCTTTAAGGAATTTTCCAGTTTCTAGCTGTATCAAGTTAGCTTAACGACTTGGGTTTCATAGACATGGAAATTCTGCAGACAACACCCTGACTTCTCATTGGAATTGTTTACATATATCAAACCACACTAATCTACAGTAGTTCCTTTTAATTGCTCTCATATTTAGCCTACTGCCACCACCATTGAACTTGTATACTTGTAGATATGGGTAGAGTATATCTCCACCTCTTTAGCAATACAAGGAAATTACTCCCTATCTACTGCATCTAAGTTTTTGCCTTCCATATCTTGGGTCATAGGACTTTGAGTAATCAAGAATAGATAATGCAAATAATCCCATCCTCAATAATAAGTAAAAAAAATAGTTGAAGTGAGTCATCAGAATTAGTGAAAGAAATATAATTTTTAAATAGAGGCGACATTGCTTGCAAGTATTACATATTGAGTTTATAAATTGACTTTTGAACAATTCACATTATGATTGCTCTAGAATCCTGGAGCCTTTGTTTAGAAGTAAGCAATATTTTCGATCAGAAAGAACTGTGTATGTCTTGTCATTTCAAATCCTTTATCTTTCAGGGGACAGGAAGATTTATCATAAAATTCCAGATGGCTGTCTGCCATAGGTTTTGTTACATGAAGTGGCAAGGATATCTCTCTCTCCTGTTCTCTTCCTCTGCTTTCATGTAATGTAGGATAAACATGGCATTGGATATCCCAGCAGAGTTGAGACTTCTGGGGAACGAATGATCATATTTTAATCATCAAGTCTTTGTTCATAATACCTCCAGCTCCCAACTTCTTCCCAAATCCCCCTTTTCCCTCCTCCAACCCCAAAGTTTCCTATGTTGTTTTTAATTAAAAGGCACTGGTGTTCTATAATTGGTGGGCCCCAAAACACCAACTCAGAGAAATTAATACTATTGGGGAAGGGAGGAGAAACAAAAGAAATGTTTTCACTTTCTTCATTAATAAACCAAAACAGAAGCAGTGTCCTTGTAGAGGAAATATAGACTTTCAATAAATCATAATCCCACCCATCATTATTGAGTTTATACTTTGGGTGGGGGTAGGGGATCAGATACGAACACAGGCAGCTACAACATATAATATTACTTGATGAGCACATTAGAGAGTTTAAAAACAGTATTTTTATGTTAGAAACCAACAGGCAGTGATCAGAGATGGTATTTCTGTTAGATGCTAGGAATTCAACAGCAAAGGGAAAGGAGCTCCTTCCAGGCCTGGGGAATTGTATAAACAAAGTCATGGAGATATATTGCTGAGATCACACTTTCAGACCTAAAAGCCAGTCTAGTCTATATCTCAGAGCAAAATTGAGCCTGATTATGTACATGTTTTCCTTTAATTTTCATTTTCAGAGTATTTACAGAGTAAATGCTCTGTAGTAATATCACTAAATAAACTTGAGGTTTGGTTTTTTAAAGACTAATTTTGGCCTCATAATAATTATGCCAGAGGAAATTCATTGACCAGATGGACCTCTTTAAGTCATGAATCAAATAGCAGTTCCATCCAGTCAATATATCCCACTAAGGACTAGGGATCTGACCCCAGGTACTTAGAAAAGGGGTTGGCACTTTTAAATAAATAAATCATAATTGCTATTAATTTTATTATAAAAGATGTCAGAATTGAATAGGTTTATTTTTTCAGGAAAAAACACAGAATCTGGAGTCTTGCATAGAAAGGTATATGTAAAAGGACAAGCCTTACTTAAATTGGTCCCCTTTAAATAGGGTTAAGTTACTTAGGTATAGCATAGAAAAGATATTTAACAACGACACTGAAATATTTAGCTTAGGTAAACAGTGCACCCTTCTTGCCTTAGCAGGGGACTGTGTGATAGTTCAAGTGGTCTTGAAACATCGAACAAGGCTGACAGACCTAACTCTTTATAGGGCCTTTTTGTGACCTAAGAAAGCAGGAAGCATGGTTATGCTGGGAGAAGCTCTTTTTTGTGTGTGATTACTTAAAAATTAGCCTTTTTTAATTTTTTTTTTACTGAAGCTTTTTATTTTCAAAACATATGCAAGGATAATTTTCACCATTGACCCTTGCAATCATGTTCTAATTTCCTCCCCCCTTCCCTCCACCACCTTCCCTAGATGGCAAGTAATCCAAAATATGTTAAACATGGTAAAAAAATATGTAAATCTGATATAGGCATACATATTTATACAATTAATTATCTTGCTGCACAAGAAAAATCAGGTCAAAAAGGAAAAAAATTAAGAAAGAAAATAAAATTCAAGCAAAATTCTTTGTCAAGAAAACAAAATTTTCACTTTTAAGGAAGTAAAAATGCTACATTATGATCCACACTCATTTCCTACAGTCCTTTTCTCTGGGTGTAGATGGCTCTCATCATTACAAGTTCATTGGAACAAGCCTGAATTGTCATTGTTGTGAAGAGCCACGTGGGAACAGCTCTTAAGTTTAGGAAAGCCAATTGTTAAATTTCCATTGTGAACATTTAGACTTCAGAAATCAACAAATGATACACATCAGGACTTGATTTATTGTTTTATTGATTATTCAGACTTAATAGAGTATGAGGATAGTGTTAATAATTCGTATTAAACTTAAAGTGTGCCATGCACACATTTTTTTTCCTTTTCAGAAAGTCAGTTATTCAACATTTACCAGCATACACTTGCTAGAAAGCTACATCACCATTGCAATAGGCAGCCAGGAAGCTGCACCAAGGGAGGCAAGGCTTGAATCTTGGCTCTCTAGACCTAGAGAAAACTTTGTCACCTTTCAGGGGAAAACTAGAGTGATGGGAACCTCATGGATAGTAGTCTTCTCACAGACTGGTGAACATTCATCTTTGATCACAGTTTCCTCATTGCCACAGAAAAGAAAAGAAATGTCACAGCACAAGCCTTGCTTTAAATTAGAACACAAAGCCAGAAGATGATTCTCTGAATTGAGCATCCTATCTCCCACCTTCAGCATTTGTATCATCTCTTCCCCAGTACAAAGTGTCTACTAATATCCACCTTTCAGATACGCTTCTCATATTTTCCCCAATTAGAAGCCTTCTCTCCAGATTTTCTTGGAGAGCACTGTTTACATCTGTATTCTACCTCCATTTCATCCTATTTAGGATCTCAATGATCCAAGAATATGTCAACAATTAATTAATTAATAATAGTTAAAATTTACATTATACTTTAAGATTTGCACAGATCTTTACATATTTAATTTAAACTTAACAAGCCAGTAAGAGTTATTATTGTCCCCATTTTACATATGAGAAAACTGAATCTGTGAAGAGTTAATTGATTTTGTGTCACTCCCCCTCAGTGCCTTGCCCTGGCATCTTGGTGATTAACAAATATTAGAAGCTAAGCACATTGAGAGTAGGATTGTTTCTTTTTTTTTTTTTTTTTTTTTTTTTTTTTTTTTTTTTGGTCTTTGTAGTTACAGAAGCCATCCTTGAACAAATGCTTGTTGATTGGCTCATTGATAAAGAAAAAGTAATGAAGTCAGGGAGAGCTTTGGGTCATACTGTGTGTGTGTGTGTGTGTGTGTGTGTGTGTGTGAGTTTCCCATGCTTTGAGCAGTTTGAACTTTGTCAAGAGTGGCCAATGTTTCTGTTTCAAGGAAAATAAGTTTTCTGTCCAGCTGGATTCTAAGACATTGCATCCTCACACCAGAAAGCCCACTGTCATAAAAGAAGAGAGCGTTCATTGTGCTGGAGGTTTTCCAATATGTATCTTTGAAATCACAGGCACTCTTCCCTCCTCTCCCCCCCTTCCCAAGCTAAAGAAAAGCATTTGTACCTTCTGCCCAAGAATTAAAAAAATAAGCCTGGGAAACTTGACCATAATGGTGCAACCCTCAGGGGCTGCCAATATACTGCTTGAGCCTCTTGTAGAATCCTGGGGGGCAAAGGACATGAGAATTCACATTTCATTCCTGTCAGTCAAATCCTTCCAATAAGGCAGAACTTTGGGAGCCAAGTACGGTCACTATTGAAGAATACTAAACTCTTCAAAATTATCTGATAAATAAAGGTCATACAATACACCTTTTTTTTTTAAATCAGATGCTGCCCACTACATCTCTGTGGATCCAGAAATGGGCACTGAAAGCTCACGAACTTATGTCCATCTGATTAAGATGACCCTCAAGTGTCCTTTCACTGACACCATAACACAACAGAATTTCTGATATTCTGACTGGGACAGGGGGAAAGGGGAAAGAATTATCTCACAATGTACTTAAAAAAAAAAAAAAAGGATAAATTGATTAAAAGTACCCAATAGGCTTAAAAGCCAGTATTGTGAGAGAAAGTGATCTCATGACAGGCAATCAGGATCCATAAATGTTTTAAAATGAGGTCAAAAATTCATCTTAAATAAGGCTGCTATTCTATGTCCCTCCCTGGGTTGTTCATTTTTTTCCTCTGTTCTTCTTTGTTGTTTTCTATACAATTTTTAAACAAGAATTCATTCCTTCCCATCTCTGTTTCGCCCCCCCCCCCCCCACATTCAGGGCTCAAATTCGGTGATGTGGTTTTTTTTTTTCCTTTTTTCTAAGGAGCCCCTGAATTATTCAATTCACTCTTTTAAAGTAGATAAATACGCGCAGATTGCAGTGTTTGTAAAATCTCACTTGAAACTTCAAGATCCTTTTCAGTTGGTCTGTTGGGGAATTTGTTGTTTCATTGTTGGTTTGTTTTTCCTCCTGCTGTTTTCCTGTCTGTGAAAAGCTATGGAGCCAAAGTCACAAGAATTAGATGGTGGCAAGTGAAATAGCTTAACATGTTTTTATGGGCCCAATTAAGCAGGCTAGATATGCTAGCTGTGAAGTGTTAATATTTGCCAAAGGAAAAAGAAATACCTGTTATCTTTGTTAGTATTTTATTTTCTGGAAAACTTGTTAAGATTGCCACAGTCCTTTGACAACTGGGTGCCTTTCTTACTGGAATGTAAAGGCTTGCTGTTTGAATACTAGAAAAACAAATAACTTATGAGTAATTGGAGAAATCAGTAGAAAGTTTTTTATTTTTTTAGAATTTCTTCAATAAGCAGATAAATTGGAAAAGTGTACATAAATGAGAGGTATATAGATGTGTGAAGTTAGAAGGGAGAGTGTGAGTCTAACCATGTTGAGGGGAAAATTGGATTTTAGTAACTTATTTAGTTACTTAGGTTAGTAAGCTAATAACTAATGTGATATTATCAAGAGATGCATGTTGGGATAGAAGATAAAAAGTTTTCCTTAGAAGCAGGGAGGGCTTTGGGTCATACCATATGTGTGACTCTGGGCAATTCAATTAACCTTTCAGTGCCTCTGGTGTCTCATACAAGTTGCAGAGTAGGTACCGATATGGATTAGTCCAAGGGCAAAACTCATTAAGCATTCTCTATATCAATGAAATCACAAGTCTATTCCACATCTTTAAAAACAAAACAAAACAAAACAAAACAAAATAAAAAAAACAACAAAAAAAAAAAACAACCTCTTATAGACTGTCTACAGAGTTTTTTAGCTATAGCAATTCTGGAAATATAGGTGTGATCCTAAAACCAAAAAGATCCCAAACCAACACCATGTTAGAGCCTTGGAATCCTCAAGAATGATATTGTAGAATTCATTCATAGTTTTACATCCTCTAGTCCCTTAAGGTCCAGCTTCTTAAACTGTGGTTCATGACCCCCACATGGGTCTCACAACTGAATGCAGTGATAAAATTATAATTTATTATCAGTCAATGTTTAATTTACATACTTATGTTTTATACCTATATATACCTGGGATCATAATAATTTCTTGGGCAAAATGGGATCGCAAGCGGAAAAAGTTTAAGAAGCCCTGCCTTAAGGTAATTATAACCTCGATGTAGAGATGATGGGATGAATAAACTAAATTCCGCTTGCCACATTTTAGGAAGAACATTGGCAAACTGGATCAGGATGGGGGAAGAACTGGAGGCCATGCCCTAAGAACATCCAGAGAGATATTTAGCATAGGGAAGAGACCATTTAAAGATTATAAAATAGCTTTCCTCTGATACTTGGAGAGCTGCCTTTTGTCTTCCACAAAATTAAAGAACTGAGGACAAAAGCTAAAATATTTCCACTGTATATAATGGAACTCTTTCTAATAAACAAAACTGTCCAGAAGGCAAATACACAGTATATAGAGATAGTGAATTTCTCTCACTGTTCATTATCAGGCAGGCTCTGCTTGACCACTTGTAAGGTATTCTCTTGTAGAAAATTATATCTTATACTTTATGTTATTATATTATATTATATATCTATATTATTGTATATGTAATATATTATATATTATAATGTTTTATGTTATACCTTATATCTTTTATATAACATACATATATATAGTATATCTTATATCTTTCCTCACTCCATTTCATCCCCCACTTAGTTACCAAAGTGATTTTTCTAAAGCCTACATTTATGTCCCTTCCCTTCTCAATGAGCCTTTTAGCAGATCCCTATCACTTTCAGGATCAAATATGAAATCTTCTGTTTTATATTTTAAAGGTCTTTATGAATTGGTGACTTATCATCTTCCCAGTTTTTTTAACATTTCACTTTCCTCTATACATATTATGCTCCATTTACATTGGCCTAATTGCAATTCTTAGAGGACCACAATCTATCTTCTATCTATATGCATTTGCATTGTCTGTGCCTTTTACCTGGAATTTTCTGTCCTCTCTCTTCTGCCTTTTAGTTTCTCAAACATGGTTTTCTTCAAACCTCCACTCACCCTATATTTTCCTAGTAGTCTATCTGATTAAAATGTAAGTTCCTTGAGAAACAGGACTACTTTTTGTCTTTGCATTCCCAGTCTGGCACAAAGTAACTGTTTACTAAATTATTTGTTAGCTTGCAAACTGATGTTAGATTTTACAAAATGCTTTCCCCATAACAACCTTAAGAAATAAAGGTACAAGTATCGTTAACCTCGTTTACATAGGAAGAAACTGAGTCTCAGAACAGGGTGGTAACTTGTTACAGCATCACATTAAATATCAAAATAAAAATCTAAAATTAGTATTATTTCCATTTTGCCATGTTGCCTCTAAAATCTTAAAATGATCATTGTAATTCACTTTTTAAAAACCCTAAGTGATAAGTAAAATTTGATCATCTATATTTTTATTATAAAGCAAGAGGTTCTCAGTCTGGAGATGTATGAATTTAGATAGTGAAAAAAATCTCATTTTAATTTCACTATATTTAAACTGAAATATAGAATTTCTATTTATTGTGAATGTAAGTAATAGCCATTATTCTAAGAAGGAGTATATGGAATTCACCAGACTAAGGACACACACACACACACACACACACACACACACACACACACACACACTCTGAAGTAGGAGGAAAATAAAAGAAATTTAAAGAGAAAAAAAATTCTGGTGTTATGTTTATTATTAAAAGATTTCATTTTTTTTTGTTTTCTGGGATAAAATTAAATATATTTCACTCATGGAAGTCTTGTCTTCTTTTCAATATTACTCAAAGTTTGGTAGAAAAAAGAAACATTTAAAAGGAATCTCTATTTTGCAATGTGGACGTGTTATCTTCCAAAATTTAGTTTTTAAGTCATTTGTTTGGAAATTGGAATATATTTTCCAAAAAATGAATTTTCTAAATGGATGGTTAAGTTTCTATCCCACGAAAGCATTTTTAACTCATAACATAGCTGTACTATAAAACTAATAATACTTACCATAAAACTAATCTGACAGTTTATTTTTTTAATTAATAATTTTTATTATATATATATTTTTATAATATTATCCCTTGTATTCATTTTTCCAAATTATCCCCCCCTCCCTCTATTCCCTCCCCCCGATGACAGGCAATCCCATACATTTTACATGTGTTACAATATAGCCTAGATACAATACATGTGTGTAAATACCATTTTCTTGTTGCACATTAAGCATTAGATTCCGAAGGTACATGCAACCTGGGCAGACAGATATTAGTGCTAACAATTTACATTCACTTCCCAGTGTTTCTTCTCTGGGTGTAGCTACCTCTGTCCATCATTGATCAACTGGAAGTGAGTTGGCTCTTCTTTATGTTGAAGATCTCCACTTCCATCAGAATACATCCTCATACAGTATTGTTGTTGAAGTGTACAGTGATCTTCTGGTTCTGCTCATTTCACTCAGCATCAGTTGATTTAAGTCTCTCCAGGCCTCTCTGTATTCCTCCTGCTGGTCATTTCTTACAGAGCAATAATATTCCATAACCTTCATATACTACAATTTACCCAACCATTCTCCAACTGATGGACATCCATTCATCCTCCAGTTTCTAGCTACAACAAAAAGAGCTGCCACAAACATTTTGGCACATATATGTCTCTTTCCGCTCTTTAGTATTTCTTTGGGATATAATCCCAATAACAGCAATGCTGGGTCAAAGGGTAAGCACAGTTTGATAACTTTTTGGGCATAGTTCCAAATTGCTCTCCAGAATGGCTGGCTTCTTTCACAACTCCACCAGCAATGTATCAGTGTCCCAGTTGCCCCACATCCCCTCCAACATTCATCATTATTTGTTCCTGTCATCTTAGCAAATCTGACAGGTGTGTAGTGGTATCTCAGAGTTGTCTTAATTTGCATTTCTCTGATCAGTAGTGATTTGGAACACTCTTTCATGTGAGTGGATATAGTTTCAATTTCTTCATCTGAGAATTGTCTGTTCATATCCTTTGACCATTTATCAATTGGAGAATGGTTCGGTTTCTTATAAATTAGGGTCAGTTCTCTATATATTTTGGAAATGAGACCTTTGTCAGAACCTTTGTTTTTAAAAATATTTTCCCAATTTGTTACTTCCCTTCTAATCTTGTTTGCATTAGTATTATTTGTACAGAAACTTTTTAGTTTGATGTAATCAAAATCTTCTATTTTGTGATCAATAATGATCTCTAGTTCTCCTCTGGTCATAAATTCCTTCCTCCTCCACAAGTCTGAGAGGTAGATTATCCTCTGTTCCTCTAATCTATTTATTATCTCACTCTTTATGCCTAAATCATGGACCCATTTTGATCTTATCTTGGTATATGGTGTTAAGTGTGGATCCATATCTAATTTCTGCCATACTAATTTCCAGTTTTCCCAACAGTTTTTTCCGAATAATGAATTTTTATCCCTAATGTTGGTATCTTTGGGTTTGTCAAAGATTAGATTGCTATAGATGTACCCTTTTTTGTCCTTTGTATCTAATCTGTTCCACTGATCTACCGGTCTATTTCTTAGCCAATACCAAATGGTTTTGGTGACTGCTGCTATATAATATAGCTTTAGATCAGGTACACTTAGACCACCTTCCTCTGAGTTTTTTTTCATTAGTTCCCTTGCAATTCTTGACCTTTTATTCTTCCATATGAATTTTGTTGTTATTTTTTCTAGGTCATTGAAATAGTTTCTTGGGAGTCTGATTGGTATAGCACTAAATAAATAGATTAGTTTGGGGAGTATTGTCATCTTTATTATATTCGCTCGGCCTATCCAAGAGCACTGAATGTCTTTCCAATTATTTAAATATGATTTTATTTTTGTGGCAAGTGTTTTGTAATTTTTCTCATATAATTCCTGACTTTTCTTTGGTAGATGGATTCCCAAATACTTTATACTCTCAACATTT
This sequence comes from Sminthopsis crassicaudata, assembly GCF_048593235.1. NCBI lineage: Eukaryota > Metazoa > Chordata > Mammalia > Dasyuromorphia > Dasyuridae > Sminthopsis > Sminthopsis crassicaudata. The sequence goes on along the minus strand of NC_133619.1, from coordinate 78,105,096 downwards.
GTTTGGAATGGAATTTCTCTTTGTATCTCTTGCTGTTGCATTTTGTTAGTGATATATAAAAATGCCGAGGATTTATGTGGATTTATTTTGTATCCTGCCACTTTGCTGAAATTTTGAATTATTTCTAGTAGCTTTTTAGCAGAGTCTTTGGGGTTCTCTAAGTATACCATCATGTCATCTGCAAAGAGTGATAGTTTGATTTCCTCATTTCCTACTCTAATTCCTTGAATCTCTTTCTCGGCTCTTATTGCCGAGGCTAGCGTTTCTAGTACTATATTGAATAGTAATGGTGATAGTGGGCAACCTTGTTTCACTCCTGATCTTACTGGGAAAGGTTGCAGTTTATTTCTATTGCATATTATGCTTACTGACGGTCTTAAATATATGCTCCTGATTATTCTAAGGAATAGTCCATTTATTCCTATACTCTCAAGAGTTTTTAGTAGGAATGGATGTTGGATTTTGTCAAATGCTTTTTCTGCATCTATTGAGATGATCATATGGTTCTTATTAATTTGATTATTAATATGGTCAATTATATTAATAGTTTTCCTAATATTAAACCAGCCCTGCATTCCTGGAATAAATCCTACTTGATCATAGTGTATTATCCTGGAGATGATTTTCTGAAGTCTTTTTGCTAATATCTTATTTAAGATTTTAGCATCAATATTCATTAAGGAGATTGGTCTATAATTTTCTTTCTCAGTTTTCGATCTACCTGGTTTAGGTATCAGTACCATGTCTGTGTCATAAAAGGAGTTTGGTAGGACTCCTTCATCCCCTATTTTTTCAAATAATTTATATAACATTGGGGCTAATTGTTCTTTAAATGTTTGGTAGAATTCACATGTGAATCCATCTGGCCCTGGGGATTTTTTCCTGGGGAGTTGATTAATAGCTTGTTCTATTTCTTTTTCTGAAATGGGACTATTTAAGCAATTTATCTCCTCCTCTGTTAATCTAGGGAGCCTATATTTTTGGAGGAAGTCATCCATTTCACTTAAGTTATCAAATTTATTGGCATAAAGTTGGGCAAAGTAACTCCTTATTATTTCTCTAATTTCCTCTTCATTGGTAGAAAGATCCCCCTTTGTAAGACTAACAATTTGATTTTCCTCTTTCTTTTTTCTGATCAAATTTACCAAAGGTTTATCTATTTTATTGGCTTTTTCATAAAACCAACTCTTGGTTTTATTTATTAATTCAATAGGTTTTTTACTTTCAATATTATTGATTTCTCCTTTTTAATTTTTGTATTTTGTATTTCAAGTTTAATTTTTGGTTGGGGGTAATCTGACAGTTTAAAGGTTTAGCCTAGAGAAGAAATAAACATTTATTTACCCTTTCCTAAGCACAGAATGGCCCTAGGGAAAAATTTTAATATTTAAATATTTCAAATAAATAATAAAAATTTTAAATATTAAAAATTAAATACATTAATTTTGTCTTTAGCACCCTCCCACCTCCTTTCCTGTGTCCCTTTCCCCAAATCCCAATATACATCCCTCCTATAAGGTATCATTTTTCTGGCATAGACTCCATACCATAACAGAACATAGAGCCCACCTCCCCACAAATTTCATTATAACTTATGACCTTTTCTTAAGCTACCCCTATCATAACACCTTTTCCTGCACTACAACAGATTTCAACCAAATTAGGAGGAAAATGAGCCTATTTCAAACAAATTTGTTTGAACCTTCTCAAAGATTCTTCCATTTCTTAAAAGAAAATATTTTTCAAAGCAATTAAATCGATAGTCGATATAATTTTTGGTACTTGAAAAAAGAAAAATGAATCAATTCCTATGAAATGAGAGAAAATATTTGGAAGCAGGGGACTGTGGCTCAAGTCTGTTCTCCTAAGCTGTTCTTGCTTTTAATACATTTTTCTCCCTTTCTCTACTTCTAAATTCAAACTTTACCTAAAGGCTCCAGATTTTCTTTTCTCAGTGGTTCTCAAAAGAGGTAGTGCATTGAGGGGGGAATTAGGGAGTGTTGAAGCAGCATCCATTTGTATTCATATGGAGAATTTGTGAGTTGGCTGTTTGTCTTTCAATAATTGACTATATATCTATTTTTAAATACTTCAAAACTCCTGTCTTCAGCTACTTGAATTACTCCCTAATTCTCACTATGTAACTTTTCTCCAGTCCAAGAGTGTTGAAAGATATCCAAATGGATGCACTGAGTTTCATCAGTTCTCTGTTAAGATTTAAATAAAATCATTCTTGCTCATGCTATAGCCAAACAGCCTGGCCTACCTTTGGCTCCACTCCAAACCTAAATAACAAAAAGGGGAAGGGAAAGTTCAGAACTACATTATTTTTCCATAATATGTCAAAAAAGTTCTATGTTGTACTTACATTAGAATGAAAAAAGAACTCTTTGTGCTCTTAATGAGCAATTAATTCCAGCTTCAGGATGTTGAGTTTAGAATAGGTTAGGCACCCCCAAACCACAAGCGTTTGTGTTGGATCATGGTGAAAAACCAAAATTCCATCTTCTAGAATAATAACATTCTTTTCTTCTAGTGCAATGGGAGAAATGACAATTTTATATAATATGAGAAACCATAGCAGAAACTCCTATGAATTCCAGATTTCCTAAAAACTCTCAGAATTGCTTAAAGTCATGCATTTTAGATAATTACAGGGAAAATTCTGGGAAGAAAAAATAGTGTTTTTTTCTACTCTACCTTCAAATGAATAGGTATGAACCCTGAACAAATAGAGATAAAAAATACTATATGTGTGTATACATAAATCTATATGTAAACTTACTAACTTTAATGAGGGTACAAACTCCTTATGAAACTATATTTAACTTTTAAATTTAATGCCTTAATAGTGTCCTAGGAAACATGAACTTCCTTTGCTCCAGTTCCGGTTGTAATTAAACAGAGTCTTCCAATGCTTACTCTAGTTCTTTGAGTTTGGGGAGCATTTTGGCTTAAATTCATTCTGGAATGTAATAATACCTATCCTTGTCAAATAGAAAAATTGAAGTATTAGGAAAACATTCATTTTTCTGAACGAGACAGAGAAAAATTTTTTCTGAACCAGAAAACTTCTGAAATGCTAGTAACAGAGAAGTATTGGCATTGGGTTCTCTACCAAAAGAAATAATTCTGGGAAATAGTTTTATAAAATGTGCCAGTCCCTGGGACTTTAAATCATCTAAAACTTTCTCCTAATTTCTTCTTTTTCTTTTTCATCGCCCTATTTATCAAGCTCTGGTCCTGCTTTGCATTGCATTTGTACTAAGTACAAAGGTTGATGCAACTGAAATTGAATAAAGCAAGAGTGAAAAACTTTGCTTTTCATTCGTTCCAATAACTGAACTAAAACGAGAACACGTAACATGCTGAGTTATTAAAACCATTGGGAAATGTTTTCCTTTCTCCTTTCTTAAAATAGTCAAATACTTCTGGATTAACTCCATAATTCCTCCTGTACAAGAGCCACCTCATGCCAGGTTCCCTCTCACTCTGCCTGTTACCAGATGACTCTCCCTTCATTTGGGGCAAAACCAAACGAGAAAAGAAAGTCCATGAAGCCAATTCATTTTTTCCCAACTTACATGCAAACATACAGCAAATGTGTGACAGCTGCTACCATCATCCATAGGAACATGAGCAGAGAGAGAGGGTGGCGGCGTTGTATTGGAGGATATTAATGTTTGGAAGATTTCCCTCAAAGAGTAGCAGTAGGGAATAAGGCCGAAGACATTTCACTTCACAAGCTGATGTCTCTTTTCTAATGAACCTTCTGGCATGCTTTCCAAGAACACGCTCCCCTGAAACATGTTGGGATACCATTGCTTTTCAGCATTTTGTGCCCCATGGTGCTAATTGCCAGATTACCAGATTTGTGTCTAACAGCAGCCCTCCATTTTCATTTTCATCCATTTCTTTCCCTTGCTTCATCTATTTAGTATGGAAAGAGTTTTTTTTTTATTTTCCATGCACTCCTTCTAAAACTAACTCCTAAAGTTTAAATGTCCCAGGAGCATTGCCCCAACAGTTGGGGAGGGAGAAAGAGAGAGGGAGAGGAGAGGGGGAGAGAGAAAGAGATGGGGGTGGAAAAGAGAGGAGAGAGAGAGAAGGAGGAGAGAGAGAGAGAGAGAGAGAGAGAGAGAGAGAGAGAGAGAGAGAGAGAGAGAGAGAGAGAGAGAGAGAGAGAGAGAGAGAGAGAGATAAGGAGGAAGTGAGGAAAGGGCAGGGAGGAGAGGAGGAGGGAGAGGGAAAAGAAGGGAAGGAGAAATAGAAAGGGAGAAGGAGGGAGAAGACAGACAGACTAAGATAGAGAGAGAGGGGAGGGAGAAAGAGAGAGAGAGAGAGATAGACAGATAGAGAGGGGAGGGGACATATACCGGTTGGACTTCTCTGACAAAGTAATGAGAGTACAGAGACACAAGTTGGATAGGTAAACTAGATACCTGGTACTGAAGGACAGGTCTGATGCAGGTGAATCTGAAAGTGCAGGTTTGGGATTGGAATGAAATGAGACACTTAGAGGTCATGTAACACATAAGGTGCTTAACCTGAAAAGGGTTTATGGGTAGATTTCAGGCAAGATCAATGAAGTTGGTTAACAAAAAAAAAAAAAAAAAATACAACTTTATTTTAATTTAATTAATTTCCTTTTGCAGTCTTACGAATTTTATTTTGTGCGTTTAAAAACATTATTCTGAGAAGAGCTCCATAGTTTCACCAGACTTCCCAAGGGGTTCAAGACATAAAAAAGATGAAGAAACCATTATCAAAAAGCAAATGGAGATTTATTTAACCACAGTAGGGAAAGGATAGTCAGCAAAAATAAAGCACTGTTTAAGGAGATGAAGCCACATTCATTTCTACCATGCAAAAATTACTAGAACCAACAGGGTAAAGTGACTTTGACAGCACTGGGACATTACTGGATCTAAGGCACACTGATTCCTTGTGGATTGACCTCCTTTATATCTTTACACCACCAGCAAGATAAACATAATAAGTACTTAAATACTTGTTAATTGACTGGCTATACTCTCCAAGACAGATTCAATACATTTTAATGAAAAACTAGTTTAGCCTGCAAGGGGATAGGGCCCTAGGAAGAGGTAGGCAGTCCTCAAGGCAGGATCCTGCCATATATGGAGCATCTAAATTAAGGAAATCTTGGATCTTTTTGAATATCTGAATATCATAGAATCATGCTCCAATAAAAGTTTATCGGCATTCTGTTGTCCAGATGCCTATTAAATATGAGTTGGACTAGATGATTTCTGAAATTCCATGAATTGTGGTAACAATAACCAATAAGAATAGTGGCCAGTTTTTAAAGGTATTTGACATTTACATGAGTAATTTAAGAAAATGTTATGAGATTTAAAAGTTCAAAATTTTGTTTGCCTTGATCTCTACAATTATTTGAGTGGTAGGTTGAGGGTTTTTTTTTTTTTTTTTGATATCTTAGGACATAAATTGTCTTCGAAAATGATTTTGTAACTCCAGCAACGATGTATTAATATGAAAAAAAAATAAAAACCCAATGTACTAATATGACTGTCATTCCACAACCTCTCCAACATTCATCATTGCCATTTTTTTGTCATCTTTGCCAATTTGTGGAGTAGGAAGTCTAACCTCAGAGTTGTTTTGATTTGCATTTTTATTTTGATTTGGAGCATTTAGTTGTAAATACTTTTCAATTCTTCTTTAGAGAACTATTTGTTCATATTCTTTGACTACTTAAGTACTGGAGAATGGTTATCAGTCATGTATATTTATGGTCTATTTATCTTGGATAAAATCCTTATTAAAGAAATTTTAAACAAAGAATTTTTTTTCCTATTAAACCATTTCTTATCCTAAGTACATTAATTTTGTCTCTGTAAAAGCTTTTTAGTTTCATGTAATCTATTTATTTAAAATTGTCTCTATGGTTTTTTGTGGTTTTTTGTTAGGTTTTGGGGTTTGGTTTTTTTTTGGTTAAGAATACATTTTCTACCTATAGCTGTGAGAAATATATAGTCTATTCTTATTTTTTTCTTAGCTTGATCTTTTAATATTAAGGTTGTAAATCCATTTAGAATATATTAAAGGAATATGTTGTAAGGTATTGGTCTAAGCCTAATATCTGACAGATTGCTCTGCTTTCTAGTTTTACTAGCCATTATTAATCAAAAAAGGAGTCCAACACACACAATTTATGTTTTCCACTTTATCGAACAGTTATGTTCTCCCTCTCTCTGTCTCCATCTGTCTCTCTTTGTCTCTCTCTGTCCTTCTCTCTCTCTCTGTCTCTCTCTCTGTCTCTGTCTCTCTCTTTCTCTCTCTCTCTCTTTCTCTCTCTCTCTCTCTCTCTGTCTCTGTCTTTGTCTCTCTCTCTCTCTTTCTCTGTCTCTCTCTCTCTGTCTCTGTCTCTGTCTCTGTCTCTCTCTCTCTCTCTCTCTCTCTCTCTCTCTCTCTCTCTCTCTCTCTCTCTCTCTCATCTTATTTTTAACCTATACCAAGTGGTTCTGATTACTGCTTCTTTATAATATAGTTTCAGGTCTGAAAGTGCAATTCCCTCTTTATCCATATTCCTTTTCATTATTTACCCTTCCCTATTATCTCCAAATTCTAGGTTTTTTGTTTTTATAAAGTTCAATTAAGCATACCCTTGGAAATTTGATCATTATAGCATTAAAAGTGTAAATTAACTTTGGAAATATCATTTGTATTATATTATTATGGCCTAGCCATGAGACCTGAATATTTCTCCAGCTATTTAAGTTGTTCTTTATTTCTTAAAGGAGTACTTCATAATTGCAATTACACAAATCTTTTATATGCTTTTGTAGGTCAATCCTCAGATAGCTAATGCATTTGTAGTTATTTGAAGTAAGATTTCTCTTTCTATTTTTGCTTCTTTGGTTTGATATCATTATATTGAAATATTGTTGGGGGGTTTTTTGTTTGTTTTTTTGGGTTTTTTTTTGCTGAGGCAACTGGGGTTAAGTGACTTGTCCAGGCAAGTGGGGTTAAGTCACACAGCTAGGAATTAAGTATCTGAGGCCAGATTTGAACTCAGGTCCTTCTGACTTCAGAGCTGGTACTCTATCCATTAGCTGTCCCAATATTGTTGATTTTTGAAGATTTATTTTGTAGCCTGCAACTTTGCTGAAGCTGTTGATTGCCTCAATTAATATCTTCACTGATTCCCTAGGTTTTTAGTATGTAATAACATCAGCAAATGGAGTGATTTTATTTTCATCTTTCCTGTTTTTATGCCTTTAATTTCTCCCTCTTGCCTTACAGCTGCTGTTGCTTGTATTTCCAGAACTTTATCAAATAATAGTGGGGAGAGTGAGTGTACTTGCTACATTTTTATAATTATTAGGAAGGGTTTTATTGTATCACCATTGCATTTAATCTTTGCTTTTAGTTTTAGATAAATAATGTTTATGATATTTTCTAAAAGGTACCTTTAAGCCTATGCTTTGTAGATTGATCCTCTCTGACAAACTAATGGGAATACATAGACAAAAATAACTCTTGCATAGGTAGACTAGATACCTAGTATACCTGGATTTCAGCGGGCTACATCCTGAAACCCGTGTTCTTTAAACAAATACTATTTTCTTGTGGGTACAGAATACTCTTGTATTATTTGAATTTCATTTCCTTTGCATTTGAAAGTCTTCATCCTGGTTTCTGGTAGAAGTTGTTTTCAATTTGGATTATTAAATTTATCCACTATGTGTCTTAGAATTTTAACCTTTTCTCCTCTACAGGGAATCTATGATCTCATTCAACTAGTATTTCATTTTCTATTCTTAGAAGTTCTGAGCAGTTCATTCCTCACCCCTGCATTATGGTATTAATGTAAAAGGCTTTTTTGTTCTGTCTTCCTCTTCTGAGAGATCCTTAGTTTTGTTTTTTTTTTTTTCCCTATACATCCTATTTTTAAGATAAGCATGATTTGTTTGCATAATAAGAATAGTTTTCTTTTAAATCTCATTGGTTTTGCTAGCATTCTTCTATAATGTCCATTACTTCTGTGTATTTGCATCCCCAACCTATTGTTTTATGTTTTGTATCTTTTGGTGAGAGTTGCCATTGTAAATTCCAGTGTTTTGTTTTTTTTTTTCCATTCTGCCCATTATCATTGTTGTGCTGGCAATAAATTCTATTCTTCTTTTTCTCATTTCTCTTTTAAACTACTAAGAAATAGCATGTCTTAGTTCCATAGTGTTTTCAAATTCCACAGAGTTCTCTATCTCCTAAAGTATTTGGATATTTTCCCTTTATTTTGCAGGATTTATTCATAGATGGTTAAACTCATTTACTAGATCTAAAGGTTCCATTTCTTTCTCCTATTCATCAATTCCCTATTGATTTATCTACGTATATTCAAGATCTTTGAATTTTCTTTTTCCTAAAATCTTTGGTATTTCAGGAATTCTCTCCCTTTATTTTCCCCTGTTGTTCACTGTCTGACTCTTTCCCTTTTGATGATAGTTTCCTTAGGGGCTGGATCTGCATATATCTCAGCCTCTTTCTCATTGAGCAATTCATGGTTCACCAGCTTAGATCTCTACCCTAAGTGATTTTTTGATAATTAACTGACCCCAACTAGAGCTAACCTCTTTCCTTTAGGGTTAGTGGTGTGACACATCCTCCAGATACACATAGCAACCTTTTCCAATCTCTTGTCCAATTTAGTCTATTCCTATTTCTCTGGCCTGGCAGAGAAAAGCCGTTCAGATAGCTGTCATACTAGTGCAACTGAAAATGATTTCTATCATTTGTGTCTCTAACACTGGGGGTGGAGGGATGTGGATTGAGTTCTATTTCAAGCACAGACATGCCTTGCCCCTTTCCTTTGGTTCCTGGCCATCCTGCAGAAATCTTGTGCAGCACAGACTTCTGGCTCCCCAATAAGTTTCTGCCTCTGGAGTATTACCATGGTGCTGGCTGGCTATCAAGGTTTAAACAAACTTCCCCAACCTAGAGCACGGATTTCCATTGCACTGAAGAAAGGGAAGGGAGACCAGAATATAGGGCTAAATTTTGTTGCAGGCCAATGTCATTTTCTTATAGGATCTTGAGTGCTAAGTATGTCTTTCCAGCCAGTAATGACAGAAATTGGGGAGGGGTACTAAATTTGCTCACAATAGAAGTCAGTTCATAGCTTTGTTTCATTTTTTTATTCTTCCTTTGGATTCGGGATGTCCTAAATCATGGAGATAGCTAAAGTTGCTTTATGATAATTTCTGCCTATAATGTTCATTTTGGAGAAGTTTGAGAAGTCAGAGGGAATCAGAGAAAATGTCTAGTCCTCCATCTTGCTGATCTTGCCCCTATTCACTTTCAGCTATGCACTTTAATTTAAACTAATTAGAACCTATCCCTTAGGATGAACAGATATGTGGTCATGCTCTTTACTGTGTTCAATTTTAGACTCAATACCTTGCCTGGAGTATTGTTATTCTCCTTTAGAGTGAACTGAAAGCCACATCCTAAGACCAGCAGGGATCTGGGCTCTCATGTCTATCATGTACCTAGCAGGATCTCTGTTCCCAGCACCAGATTAATAGTCTACTTAACTCCTTCTCTACCCAAGTGGGCTCTACAGCTTCATCCCTTATATATGCATCACCTTTGTTTTTAAATTTTGAGTCTCTCTAATTTTCTTTCATCACAGGGGCAAGCTATTGTCTTTATTAATCCTTCAGGATTTTTTTCAAATGCAAATGAACTGTTCAAGGTGCCCATAAATAGGTTACTCTAGATGGCCACTCAAAATCTGAAAAGGCAAAAGCCTAAGATATCTGCCACGAATTCTTACTTATAGTCTTGACTTTGAAACAAAATTATCTAGTAGAGGCACTATTAAACAATAGAATTAGGTAGTTTAGAAACAGATTTAAAATATTTTTATTAGGTACCCACTGATGTTTTTCTTTAAGGCTGACTAACATTGGCCATGTTAATATCCACAATATTTCAAAACACAGGGACTTCCTTTTCTTGAACTCTCACATATAATAGATTTGTTTCCAAGCTTATCAAACTCCCAAATAAAACTTGTAACTCTAACTTGATGGTACTGTGTTAATGTAAGGCAGCTATGAGATGGCTAGTGGCCCGATGGATAAAATGATAGGAATGGAGTCAGGAGACCTGAGTTCAATTCCAGTCTCAAATATTTACTAGCTTTGTGAGATAATATCATTTAATCTCTCTTTGCTCCAGTTTCTTCACCTACAAAATGGGGATGAAAATAGGTGCTATTTACTTCCCAGGATTGTTGTCGTTCCAAAGATCAAATGAGATAATAATTGTAAATTAGCAAAATGCCTCTAGCATTGTTGTTCAGTCCTTTAGCTGTGTTGGATTCTTCATGACCCTGTGTACCATACAATCCATAGTGAGTTTTTTGGCAAAGATACTGTAGTACTTTGTCATTTCCTTCTTCACTGGATTAAGGCAAACAGACACAATTTGTATTAAATAAAAGCTTATTTCATTCTTTCCTTCCTTCCTTCCTTCCTTCCGTCCTTCCTTTTTTTTTTTTTTTTTTCTTTTTTTGGTTTCGGCAATTGGAGTTAAGTGACTTGCTCAGGGTCACACATCTAGGCACTGTTAAGTGTCTGAGGCCAGATTTGAACTCAGGTCCTCCGAACTTCAGGGGTTGGTGCTCTATCCACTAAACCACTTAGCTGCCCCTCTCTTCCTTCTTTCCTTCCTTCCTTCCTTCCTTCCTTCCTTCCTTCCTTCCTTCCTTCCTTCCTTCCTTCCTTCCTTCCTTCCTTCCTTCCTTCTTTCCTTCCTTATTCCTTCCTTCCTCCCTCCCTTCTTTCCTTTCTTCCTTCCTTCTTTCTTTCCTTCTACCTTTCTTCCCTTCCTTCCTTCCATAGAATGAAAAAGAACAATAGAAATGACAACCTTCAAGTTGCTATGCAAAAAGAATCATTTGAGCCCAACAATTATGCTTTTTGGAACTCTTAAAAGAGAAGTGGCATGGTACATGCACTAAAAGATACCTAAGAAACTAAGAACTCAACTTCACCAGACAGGTAGGTATTTGTCTTATTCCTAAATATCTCCAGGGTAAGAAAAGTTCTAACTGTTCTGATGAAATGGGCTGTATTTAGCACAATTTAATTTCATTACAAATGTTCTTTTCTTAAATTTAGCTTCCTTAGCTATAAAAATGATTTATATTGAGGAGTATGCCTGGAAAATAGTACGCCTCTTTTTCCTCCCAAAATGTTAGCGCCTCATTTTTCTTCCAATGTTCTATGATAAAGTGGAAGGCAGTGTGAAACTTCTAGATCGGTTTTCTCTAAGATTCAAGGAATGAAAGGTCCCCTGCAAAATGCATTAGTGGAACTGCCTGTTTGGCTCCATCTCAGCCATAATTCTAGCACTGTTGAGTTTAAAATGCCTCCAAAACACGAAGGACTGGAGTATTTTTTCATACTGAAGATGTGAAAAATAATTAGAAGGTATCTCTGGGTGTGACTTATGAGCAATTATCTATGAATATATAAAAGTTTTATTTTCTCTGTCAAGCTACATCATTATAATTATTTAAAATGAAAAATAAAATCCCTGCCACAGGCAGGGAGAGATTGGGTGCATAACTTTATTAATTCTTCGTCCAAGGACTGTAATGCAGATGCTAATCTAATAACAGAATCACATTTATAATGCAGAAGAAAATCCAAGCTGTGAGTTTAGAATGGTGTAGTGAGATTTAAATGGTTCTAGACAAGACTTGTCCTTTCTCACATTGAACTAACATTCACCTTTTATCTCTGTAAACAACTAGAGTAACAATGAGAATTTCAAAAAGGTCCTGCTATCCTTCAATGATCTGCCATATTCTCTGTACTCACTTCATCCTAATCCTGGAAGTTCCATCTATTTAGTTAGAACTCACCAAAATATGGCATTCTACCCTCTTATACTAAATCTGGGTCAAAGTGTATGTGTGTGTGTGTGTGTGTGTGTGTGTGTGTGTGTGTGTGTGTGTGTGTGTGTGTGTGTGTGTGACAGAGGGAGGGAGGGAGAGAGAGACAGAGAGAGGAAGAGAGAGAGAGAGAGAGAGAGAGAGAGAGAGAGAGAGAGAGAGAGAGAGAGAGAGAGAGAGAGAGAGAGACAGAGAGAGACAGAGAGAGACAGAGAGAGACAGAGAGAGAGACACACACACACACAGAGACAGAGAGAGGAAGAGAGAGACACAGAGACAGACAGAGAGAGAGGGGGGGGAAGAGAGAGACTGACTTATTTATCTAGCTTAAAATTAATTCTCTTTCAGTGTTGGTCCCACTCTTATCTTAGTGACACTGGTCACTAAGACTGGGATCTTTCCTGACTTTTGTCATATCCATTGGTCAGTTCTAGGTAACATAATGACTTTGCAATTATTTGCCTTTTTATACTTACTAGGTTTTGCTTTACATATATATATATATATATATATATATATATATATATATATATATATATATATATATAAAATAGAGATAGTAATCGCACTTACTTCCCAAGGTTGTTACAAGGATCCAAAGAGATGCTTTGCAAACCTTTCTATCATAATCTCACGATGGCTGACTCCTGACTTCTGTTCCCTCAGGACTCCAAATTTCAGCCTCTGATATTCCTCACCCCCCACTGTTCATAATGATATAGATCATTGACTCCATTGGATTTGAAATAACTGTCACTTGTCCTATCCCAACTGGATTGAAACATATATTTTGTTTGATTATATATAAGCACATAGTGGATGCTTAATAAATGTTTATTGACAAATTGATTGACTTGTACTTTCCCTCATTCTCTTCCCTATCCCAGCTGGATTGATACGTATATTATGTTTGATGATATATCTGTTTTCCTGTTGTCTTCTCCATTAGATTTAAATTCCTTAAAGGCAGAGATTTAATTTTATCTCTTTTTTATCTCCAGTATTTAACACAATATCTGGTGCATAGTGGATGCTTAATAATATTGTTTGATACTAATAAGCTTCAGTTCTGCTTCTGACTTATTTTGCCTCATGTCTATCCAATTTTTGTCACACACATGTCCCAGATAAACATATTTCTATTTATACACCTATGTTCAGACTTCTGTTCTCCACCCAATCCCATGGATCCCCATGACCTCCTCTAATCTGACCTGCCCTATTATGGATCAGGCCCACTCCTGAGACATGCTTACATTTGAAACTCATATTTATTTTGGAGATTTTAAAACAGGGGTCATTTGATTTCTTTTCACATATTGTGGTAAATATAAGTAATCAGAAATAAATACTATTACTACTAATACAAATAACAGCTAATATTTACATAGAACTTCACATATGTTACTTTAAAATATTCCTTGAGAGGTGAGTAAACTTCCAGGGTCGTACAGTTAGAAAGTCTGAGACAGGATTCAAACCTAAGCCCAACACTCTATCCATTATGCCTCCTCGGGGTCTCAGAGTGAGAAAATAAAAGACCAGTGCCTGGTATGAGTGTGCCAGGATTATGAGTTCCCATAGCTATATCACACCTATAACCTGCAGTGGGGTACATAACCTGCATATCAACATAAGCATCTTAATTGGACATATTTGCCAACTTTCTCTGACTGACAAACACAGACATAAGCCTGAGCATTGTCTGATTTAGGAAACTTAGTGGTTAAACCTATTTCCATTTTCAACTTCTTGGTAAAATCATGGAATCATCTATATTTTCAGTTTTTATGAAGAGAGTGGGCACAAAATTGTAATTCCTTCATACTATAGCACAAGCTTCCTGAACTTGAAAGAGAACTTAAAATCATATTTTAAATAAAAAATATAGCTATTTACCTTTATTATTAAAAAAAAAAAAACACTTGTCATAAAAGCTAAAGAGCTGAATTATAATCTTGCCAGGGAAAAAGCTATGATTTTCCAGAATAGCTATAGAAAAATCCTTGAAGTAGGTTTTACACTCCTTCTTACATTAATTATTATCCTCATTATTAACATTTATATAATTCTTTAAAATCTGCAAAGCACTTTACCAATATTATCTCATTTTATCCTCACAATGACCCAAGCAGGTGGGTGCTATTATTATCCTCATTTTATAGGTGAGAAAACTAAACATGAGGACCCAGACCCCTAGTCCAGGTATTCTATTTATTGAACACCTAGCTGCCTATTGAACACAGGGAAACCCTGGATCTCTCTACTGCAAGGAGAGGACCAGTTCTTTCTACCACCTCTCAGCTTTTCTCAACACCTAACATGTAAAGTTACAAACATACCAATTCCATATGAATAAGAGAGTTACATAGTACACACAACAGAGAAAGATATTTTATCATTAAAAAAAAAACCCTGCAAACAAGTTGTTCAGACGAATGGACTTACATGTACAATATCTAAAGAAAGCACTGAAGGATATATTAATGTATAACCTATTGGTTGATAACCCTAGAGCAGGTGACCTTATGTAACCCCCTGGATAGATTCCAGGGGATTTGTGAATTTGTGGGAGAAGGGGAAATACATCTTTATTTTCACCAACTTCTAACTAAAATTTAGCATTTTCTTCATTTATTTAAAGACATTATTCTGAGAAGGGGTCAAGAGGTCTCAACAGACTGCCAAAGGGGTCCATCCATGACACAAAGAAGGTTAAGAATCCCTGACCTAGAGAATAATGAGATCAGCAATGTCCTCTCTCATCAAGACTTTACCATCTATTCTTTTTTCAACATTCCAGTGGCCCCACAATCCTTCCTGCAGGATAAATCTCAGCCCGATCAAATTAGACCTTCACATTCTGGGCTTCTTCATTGATTCTATCCCTTCTCCTCTGTAATTTTTTACCCACATCCTTCCAAAAAACTTCCTTAAAATATCTCCTCAACTTTTGTCAACCTTCCTCTGGATTGTAGATATCAGTTTACCACTTGGGCTGCCCTTCTGTTATGCATTTCTCCTGCTACATTTCATTGCATTTTCTGTACATTCTTGATTGTCACCTGCATGCTACTTTTCACATGCAAGACATCTTTGCTAAAACACTGTAGCTAACTTGCCACTTCATCTCCCATTTCTGCACTTTTGTTCTGGCTAACCCTTACCCTTAAAATATGCTCTCACTTAGCCCCCACCTGTTAAATCTTCTACTTTCCTTCAAAGGTCAACACAAGACCTATACAGCACCTAGTACATAGTAGACACTTTTACTGTTGTTATTGGTTGAAAAAAAATTAGTTAAATTGAATTTTGATTATCCACATTGATAAATTGAGGCACAGAGTAAATTCTCTTGAAGCATGTGGTATATTAGAGGCAAAAGCAGGACATGTAAATGTTGACTCCTAATTTTGTGTTCTTTCTATGCTTTGCCTTCTTCCCACCCATGATACAAAATTATATATTTGACAAATTAGCCTGATGATGGTTAGGGAATACTAACTAATACATCCCTGTTGACATTTTCTATTGCAATGAAGCTAATTTAGTTATTGTCTCCTGCATCTCTTCAAGTAGTTTTACCTGACAGCTTGGCAATTAAACCTATAGGGTGAGTGTATCGACATGTGTTTTCATAGATTAATTCAATGTATGTTCATGAATTTTGAAATAATAGATATAATGCATGGTAGCATGACCCCACTTGAGCATAAGAAAAAAATCGAATCCAACATATTTTAATGCAAATTTTACCTTTGTAAGTGGATGACCTGAAAGGAAAGAGTTTCCATAGTAACCTAAGGGAACAGCATCACCTGTTTATCATAACTTCTTCATGAAGAGAATTGGGGGTAGATTGGGGATAGATGTTGAGATTTGCCAGGAAAATCTCTGACAGCATTCTCTGATACAATACTTAGAAGATTTTGCTTTATTTGTAATTAATTTAGAAAATAAACTTTCATAATTAACTGCTGTAGTACCCAGTTATGCTGGCCAGACAGTCCACCAGTGGATTTTTCTAATTTAATCTGTCGAAAATGACAAACAGGCCATCAACTTGAAAGAACCAGATTAAAAATGAACACTCACAACAGTTCTTTCCCACTGTTTTTCTCTTTATTTTTCCCCTGCACTTCAGCTTTAAGCATCACTGATATTTTTCAAAGCACTTAGAGGTTTGGAGGTTTTTGTTGTAGTTGTTTTCTTGGTTCTCCTTTCTACCTCAGAAAATGTGATGTAAAAGCTGCCCTCTTGCTAGCTAAGCTCCCATATTGTGAAGATCTCACAGAAAAAGGAAGGTATTGATTATTATTTCACATTAACTACTGACATTACAGTTTGAGCTGGTGGCTTTTTGGAGGTGCCATTAACTAGGAATGAGTTTGACATCCAAGAGCCATTATAAAATTATTTTTTTTC
This sequence comes from Sminthopsis crassicaudata, assembly GCF_048593235.1. Classification (NCBI taxonomy): domain Eukaryota; kingdom Metazoa; phylum Chordata; class Mammalia; order Dasyuromorphia; family Dasyuridae; genus Sminthopsis; species Sminthopsis crassicaudata. Next base: position 78,088,721 of record NC_133619.1, on the reverse strand, counting down.
TTTTCTTACAGATGTAGCTTGTACTTATAAAAAAGCATATTGGAAAGCATGTCTACAAGCACTGTCTTTTTTTTTTCTCTCTCTCTTTTAAGGGTCATTAGAGTAAAGAGCAGATGCATAAAAGTTTTGAGGAGTATTTCTTTGAAGTGCTATCTTTAGAGTCAGCTAACTGACAAGACTATATCTATAGGCATGGGTATGGGACTTATGGGGAAAGGATGCATTGACTACAATTACCCATCTGGTACCCATCTGGCACCAGCAAATAAAAGACAATACCAGATCACAGAAAAATGATACCAACTGCTTTCTTGGTATAAGTGAGCAGGGGAAGGTGCCACCCAACAGCAGTGCTAAGTATGAGCAATGTTATCCATTAGGGTATGCAGATTTCTACCCTGGAATGCCATAGCATATGGAAAACAAAAACTAGACAAACTTAATCTTACAGCTACAACTTGTTAAATATTAAACCAAAACCATCCTGCCATATTTAAATTACCATTGCAGTTCAGACAAAAAGTTCTTTCATAGTAATATTGAGGCAATCCCATGCTCAATTAAATAAGTATTTATTGAACTCCTAGTATATGCAAGGTCCTGTGTTAGGCCCTTAGGGCAGTAAGACAATGTAGAAAATCAGTCTCTATCCTGAAAGAACCTATATTCTTTAGGATCCTTGGATAAATGGAAGATATTGACATTGGTCCAATGTATATGTGAAATCATGGAGGAAGAACTAAGTTCAGATGAACCAAAAATAGCCATTTTATGACTGTTTTTAAAATCAATCAATAAGCATTTATTAAGAGCCTATTGTGTGCCAGGGAGATAGTTTTTGGTTTATTGTTGTTTTTTGCTGTTATTTAATCTTTTATCTCTTTGTTTCTATTTTTTCCTTCCTCCCTTCTTTCCTCCTTCATTCCTTTATTTTTTCTGCCTTTCCCTCCCTCTCTCCCTTCTGCTTTCTTTTCCTTCTGTCCCTCCTTCCTTCCCACCCTCCTATCTTTTTTCTTTTCCCTTCTTCCTTCTTCATCTTTTCTTTCCTCTTTCTTTCCTCCATTTCCTATTTCCTCCTCATTCTAAGAGTCGGCATTCTGATTAGTAGAGTGGCTAAGTGTTCAGAATTTAATAATAGAACTCTGAGAGATTTAGTGCCTTCAGGCAAGCCCTTCTACTTCGGAGGACCTCCAACAGGGAAAGATTGTTATAGACAGTGAAAGGAGCTCTCTCCTATGAGACTGCTTGTCCACAAGAATTGGCCTTTCACTATTTCTCCTACTTATTCTACAATATTGTTTTCTGCCTTGCTCTGCCTCTGCCTCCATACCAGGAAAAGAAAGTTATTCAAGTCAAAATTAATTTACATTAGAAAGTCCAAAATAGTACCTATCCCACACAGTAGTTATGTACATCAAATGGTATATACAATGAATATAAAGGGCATTGTAAAAACTAGAAAACACTATATAAATGGAAACTACTGTGAATAGTAGTGATAACAACCTGTAGCTCTATTGTAGTTTTCTTTATATAGGGTAAGCAAAGGTGAACAAAGAAAAGGTGATTTTCTCTATCTTACAATTCAGGTGAATATATCCATAGATAAACCAGACTATCTAGAGTAGAGCCAGGTAAATCTGAGTTCAAATTCCTACCTCAAATTCTTATTTGCTGTGTAGCTCTGGACAAGTCATTTAGATTCCATCAGCCAGTGTCCTCATCTATAATTTAGGGATATAAACTGAGCACCTATCTTGCAGAGTTGCAAATGAAATAATATACATAAAGTGTTTGTGACTCTTAATGCAGTATATAAATACTGGCTATGATTATTATAGACTTATTTACATCTCTCTCAACTCAGCCTAGAAAAATACAGAGGGAGGGTAGGGGAAAAGTAGGAAAGGAGAGAGAGAGGGAGAGAGAGAGAGAGAGAGAGAGAGAGAGAGAGAGAGAGAGAGAGAGAGAGAGAGAGAGAGAGAAGGAATGATTCTCATGAATTTACATGTAGTAATCCAGACAAAATCCAGAGAGGTCATAAATCACAGAGATGAAAAAAAAATCTCTGATTCAATAGGTAGAGGAAGAACAACCATTTAATGCCTATCTTTTTGTACTTCATAGAACATATTATGTTTTTGATAAGAAATAAACAATGACAAAATTACTGAATAAAAATATCCAGTGTAAATGGCTAAAAAATAAAAGATTGTCATTTAAAAATACCAGTCACACAGATATATAGCATTGTAAACTACTTAGGGACCCCTAAGTACCTTGTAAGCACCTTATTACCAAGATTGCTAAAAGAATGCAAAGAGATAATATCTATAATTTAATTGTTCCCTCAATTACACATAATTGCAATTTTAAACATTATTTTTAAAATTTTTTGAGTTTCAGATTCTCTTCTAGCTTCCCTTCCCTTTCCCCTCATTGAGAAGGCAAGCAGTTTTATATAGGTTACACATGTGTAATCATGCAAAACATATCTCTATATTAGTCATGTAATAAAATAAAATGCAACCAAAAAAAAAAACAAACCAAGAAAATGTTTTTTAAAAGTATGCCTTAAATCAACTGATGCTGAGTGAAATGAGCAGAACCAGAAGATCACTGTACACTTCAACAACAATACTGTATGAGGATATATTCTGATAGAAGTGGAAATCTTCAACATAAAGAAGATCCAACTCACTTCCAGTTGATCAATGATGGACAGGGGTAGCTACACCCAGAGAAGAAACACTGGGAAGTGAATGTAAATTGTTAGCACTAATATCTGTCTGCCCAGGTTGCATATATCTTCGGATTCTAATGTTTATTGTGTAACAAGAAAATGATATTCACACACATGTATTGTACCTAGACTATATTGTAACACATGTAAAATGTATGGGATTGCCTGTCATCGGGGGGAGGGAATAGAGGGAGGGGGGGTAATTTGGAAAAATGAATACAAGGGATAATATTATAAAAAAAAAATATATATATATAAAATAAAAAAAATTTAAAAAAAAAAAGTATGCCTTAATCTGCATTCCAACTTCCTCAGCTCTTTCTCTAGAGATGGATTATATTTTTATCATAAGTTCTTTATAATTGCCTTAGCTGATTATATTGCTGAGGATAAGTCATTCATAGTTGATCATTAAACAGTATTGCTGTTACTGTGTACAATGTTCTCCTGGTTGTGCTCATTTCATTTTGCATCAGTTCATGTATGTCTTTCCAGGTTTTTCTGAGAACATCCTGCTCATTATTTCTTTTAGCAAAATGATATATACCACAACTTATTCAGACATTTCACAGTTGATGGGCATCCCTTCAATTTCCACTACTAATAGAGCTGCTATAAATATTTTTGTACATTATAGGTATTCTTCCTTTTTTATCTTTTTGGGATACAGATCCGATAATGGAATTTCTGGGTCAAAGGATTTGCATAGTTTCATAACCCTTTGAATATAGTTCCAAATTGCTTTCCAGAATGTTTGAATCAGTACACAGTTTGACTGACAGTACATTGTCTTAAGCACAGTCAAAAGCCTGAGACAATCCAATACATACTCTAGGGAAGGAACCTGATATGTAGAAGCTGTAAAAGGCATGTCTTAATATTCTCTTTGATGCATGTTGTGCATTTAAAAACTTTCATGCAGAAGCAAACCAAAGTACAATTTACTTCTTCAAAAAACTTTGTTTTGAATTTTTTCACAGTTCAAAATTTTGATGAGATAATATTTGTAAAGCACTTTGCAAACTTTAAGAATTATATAAATACAAGTTATTTTATTATTAAGTTAATTATGTTGAAGGAAGATTTAAAATGCAAGATTGGAGGAATAAGATTTAAAGGAAGAAGGATTATGTTTAGAAAGATTAGATTTCAATAAATGACATTCTCATTTGGTGCAAATGATGAATTCTATTTAGTGATAATAGTATTTGACATCAAGCTTCATGTTTCCATTAGATTAGAATAAATTGCCATATTCTATGTGTAATTTTGAACTGTGGAAAAAATTTTCAAAAAAAGTTTAGTGAAGCAATAAATTGTTTGTTTAGATTCTATATGAAAAATTTCAAATGTACAACATGCATTGGAGAGAATATCATCAAGACATGTGCTTTGCTTTTTCTAACTTCAAAAACTCAAGTTCCTTCCCTAGAGTATGTATTGAGTTGTCTCAGGCTTTCAACTATGCTTAAGCAAGAGATATTTTACCCCTCTGGTCCTCCATTTCCCCATCTCTAAGATAAGGATGTTGAACTAGATAATTTATGAATTGCTTCCCATTTCCAAATCTATGGGTACAATGACCAAGAATGAGACCATATCACCAGTCTGTTCTTCATTAAAGACAATTAAGAAGTAGAATGAACAAAAACAAATTATGGGATTAACCATATGAGAAGCCACCCAGAGAGAAAAACACAGAGCAGGAAATGGTCTTATGAAGCCTGGGCAAAGGAAACTGATAGCCTCCCAGAATCTAATCTCAGAGACACTGAGCTCCTAAAATATAAAGGATCTCATCTGTAAAACAACATGTTTCTCCTGTTGTACTTCTCATCTGTATTTTACATTTCTTCAGTCATGCTGCCTATATTAAGAAATCTTTGCACTCTCTAAATCCAATTCATTAGTTTTCCTTCATGGATAAGAGGTATAGCATTACTAATGAGAAAAAAAAATAAGATCTGAGCTAATCAGCCTTGGTAAATTCCAGTCTCGCTCAGTATTGTCATTGAAGTTTCATCATGGTATTGGGAGGGGGAAGGAAGGATACTGGAAACAAAGTCGACATTCGATGTCAGGAGCAACAAAGTCTGAGCTCCATTGTTTATGTGCTTTCCTTCTTTCCCAAAGGGGTAGGAAAAAGAGTAAGGAACATTTAATTGTTCTGTAAACTGATTGACAAACTAGCGACCTGGATGATATGGCTGATCTTTTCTGTGAAATGCCTCAGAAACTCCTAACAATGATCAGCAGAAGCTGTGATTTGCACATCCTCCACTTGGTTTTTATAGAGAAGGGGAAGGATGGTGTGATTATTATCTCTCTTTTTTTCTCTAAGAATGTTTTCTTCACCTCCAGGGAAATGCATTCTAGCAGCATGAGCACAACTATTAATCAACACTTGTAGCAATAATCAGCAAGTGAAAAATAGTGACCGGAATCCAAAAATGCACTGGCATAGCTGCCTTTGGAGTTTTCCCTTTGTGATCATGCCTTGGCATTCTAACGTGGATAATTTATACAAAATTAATGTTGGCACCTTCGGAGGTGCAAAGATTTATAGAAACAGCGTGTACTTCTTCATCCATTTCAGAAAAGAGAAATAGTTTCTGGTCATGATGGGTAATATTTTAGAGCCTTTAAAAATATACTTGCTATCCTCATAATCTTTGTAATAGGTTTGGCCAGCTATTCTATTTGCATTTAAAGGTGACTGTCTCTCCTGAATGGCAAAACCATTCCATATTTCCTGCTTCATTATTTCCTAACATTTTCACTAGAAGTGGGTGTGAGGACAATCAAGAATGCAGAAATAACTCAGTTCCCAAGACTGTTTAGCACATTTAGATGCTCTATTAGCAAGATGGCCAAAAATGGTACTCTAATATTAGCGGGACTGTGAAAGTAGCCGAATGTACCACGCATTAGTTGGGAACAGCTGTAAAAAGAGTCATGATCCTATACAAGACTGATAGCATGAGAAAATAGTGAGCTGCCTCACTATTTTGGACACCTTTCATATTTCATGTTAATGACACAAAGAACACAGGATTTGGAGACAGAGGACCTTGATTCAAATTACAACTCTATCTTGTGACCTTCGGCTCTCCCTGACTCTCCTCTCAAACCTTAATTTCATCCTCTGTACATTGAAGAGATTGTATTAACTGACGCCCAGGGTTTATTCTAGCTCCATATTCTGTGGTACTCTAAAATAGGATCAGGTCAAAGTAATTTCAGTCCCAAGAGGATATTGAGATTTTTCCATTGACCTTTGCTTGGACTTGGTATCAGGGATGCATATACTTTGGGAAACAGAAAGGTCAAGTAGAAGTCTAGAGAAAAGTAGTTAGGTGCTATCTCACATCTACAGAATGACAGAAGGGTACCTACAGGTTCATGTAACATGAGCCCTTTCTTTGAGGGTTGCTTCTGTCATTAAAATCAATGCAACTTAATTAAAGCAAATTATAGATAGATACATCTATAAATAAGATATTAAAGTGTGCTGCTGAATATGATAATTGCCGCATATTTAGCAATCAGCGTGTGTGTTCTGCGTTTGCCAGGAGGGATTTCTTTCAGTGGAATCAATGGAGCTTTATTAAAAACCATCCAAATTAGAGGGAGAAATGATGAGTGTTATAATAACGCAAAATCACTGTTTCAACTTCCATTGCAAAGCAAGGAAAGCAAAATACGTCCTTCTTTTTCATGCAAGGAAAATATTAGAAATATCCTTTAAAAAAAACCTAGGTATTTTGAATTTATAAATTTTAATTTTTCTTCATTCTATTCCCCCAAAAGGAAGGCTGAGAGAAAATAACAATCATAAATAAAACAATTCAATGCTAATACTGAAGTGTGAGGAACACTTGAGGGCTTGCTTTAGTGAAGCTGGAGAAGGTAATAAGAAAAGAAAAACATATAGTATTTATTTCTATGCAGAATTCCAACTTGGTTAGCTTCTGCTACCCATTCCCTAGAGTTGTTTTTAATATTTTCATAAGTATATTCAAATTAGTCATCTTTGAAGGATAAAAACTTATTTTGGTTTTTACCTTTTCTTCATTTTCCTCTCCCCCACATGCCAAAAACCCTCCATCATGTTGCTGAAAATTAAGCTCAATGATGCACATAATCAATTTGACCATTTCTGGTAGGTTGTACAGAATATGTGCGGGTTGTAATTGCTTGCTTCCAGTCTACTACATTGAAGATAAGAGACATTATATTCTGGTCATTCACATGGTCTTACAATTAGAAGTGACAAAGAACCCCCACATGACTATTAAATTGAAAGAGCTAGTGATTTTTTTAAAAGAAGAGAAAACTTTGTTCTGAGCTTCTTGATTGTGTCTCTAGATAATGTGATTCCAATGAGGGATGAAGAAAAATGATCCTTCTCTACTCTTTTATGATAATGACCCTGCTGCTGCTCCCCATGTGAGGTATAGATTCAGCTAGGCTGACCTGTACACAGGGTCCATGGTGGCCCTTGAAATTAGTACCTGAGATGGACTTGCCCTGAAAGTCCTGGAGAATTTAAAAAATCAGGAGGAGCCATTAAATACCAAATGGCTGTTATAATGGTATCTACCACAACAGTTGTTCATTGCAAGGGAAGTGTCTGTTTTGGGAAAAGAAGCCCATAGTGCCCTTTGATCACAGAGGTGAAATTGAAGTACCTGATCAGCAGTGTTTTATCATTGTTGTACAATCTTATGACACTTTAAATATTATCATTGTAACTGATTGTAAAATATTGTCTTTGTAACTTATTGTAGCCAGAGGTGTGTGTGTGTGTGTGTGTGTGTGTGTGTGTGTGTGTGTGTGTTTATATATATATATATATATATATATATATATATATATATATATATATATATATATATATATATATATATATATATATATATATATATATATATATATAAAGAGAGAGAGAGAGTGTGTGTGTTACTGAAGCAATGTTGATACCATTAAGTCTTATCTCTGTGATTTTTCCATGGTTAGCACCCTTTCTCTCTGTTTAGAATAACAACCTTCTCATACTTGGGGGAAAAAGAAAACAAAACTAAGCTCATATGGCAAACAGATAAAGCTCATTTCTACTTAGCTTAATTTTTAAAAAACTCAAACAAGTCCCAAAATGATGATTAGAAAAGAGCCAAGACCTATTACCATTCATCTTTGAATCTTCTTGGATAATATTTTTATATCTTAGTAGATAGTTAATGAATGCTCATTGATTTTGAAAATGATCGAGAATATACTCAGAAAAAAAGCTTTAAGTTGTATTAAGACAAATTCTTTTATAAACAATTCTTAAAAGAAGCCGTAAATGTTCCATGGCACCTGTGCTAGATTCATGAAAGAAAAATTTCAGAAAGCCAATTAGTTCAGAATTGTTATTCAAAAATTCAGAAAGTTAGTGTTAATTCAGAAACATTCATTCAAAAATTCAGAAAGTGAATTTAGTTAAGGAAAATGGGGAAGAGGTCAATAAAGAATTATTGAGATTACATTTGTTATAGAGCTTCTAAGATAAAAAAAATTAGGAAGGAGTAAAGGGGAAAGTTTGATTAGTAATTTGGTTAAAAGAGAAGACTTCAGGATAGCCCCTTCAAACTGATTGTATTTTTTAACACATCAAATTAACCCTGTTTGAATTAGGTTATGTACTCTATGATTCAGTAATATTGGCCTTCTTACAGCTGCTAGTTTATGATCTCTTTTCTTCCAATCTTGTGCCCTTTCAGAGATCATTCTCCCATTCCTGATACTCTCTCTGCTCACTTCTGCCTCCAGGTTTCCCTGGCTTCCTTTCAGGCTCAACTCCTATCTTCACTAAGAAACCAAGCTGTGTTCCTTTAGGATTCCCCAATTTCTTTCTCTGCTATCACTCCCACTTATGATACATCTGTGTTATATTGAGAGTTGTTAGCAAGTTATTTCTTCATTTAGAGAGTGAGATTCTTGAAAGCCGAGGCAATGCTTTTGCTTTTCTTTGCATCCCCAGTGCTTAGCACCAAGGCCAGCATACTGACTACTAAAAACTGATAAGGGATTGTTGCCCAATAAGGGAAGTGACTTGGTAGAAATCAAACAAGTAATGAGGAGTACCTCGAAGATTTGATCCCAAGTCCTCCACTCGAAATTTAATGTTTTTCTCATCACCCTGGCTCCCTGCAACAAATATTAATTCTGTTCCTTCTCCATGAAAGGGAGGATTTGTTACTGCTTTCTCATTTCCTAGGACTCACTCATCAAATAAAGGAAGGGATTATATTTCTAAAGTTTACAAACTCATTTCTTCCAAACACAAAGAAAATCCTATTAGAAATTTCAAAACAAAATTACATTTTTTGGTTTATCATTCCACATTATCTGCCACTCTACATCTTCAGGACATATTTTCTAATATTGGATGCTGTTCATTCTGATTTAAAAGTGAAAATGGTGTTATAGCCAAATTACAGAGAATATGACCACAATTATCACAATCTTTGGTTCTAGTATAATGGGAAAGATGCTTAGCAGATGAAACCAGTGAAAAGAATATCTAAATGGGACCTGTTTTGAATGGTCCAACAAATGCTTTGCATATAAATAGAGACGGACTCTGAGAGCTTCTGGGTACTTTACCTATATTATCTAATTAGTACTCCCTTTGAAGTAAGTTCATTCTGCCTCAGTAAATTCTCCCTTAGGTTTAAGACAGGTTTTAGCTCATCTACTACTTTCCTCTATCCACTTGGTTAATAGCAGAATGGTTTGGGCACAAAGAGGTCTGAGGAGGAAGAGGATGAGGGAAAAAAGGAGAGAAAAAGGAAGGCAAATGAGGAAGAGGATGAAAAGCAGGAGAAGCAAAAGAAGCATTTATATAGTGCTTTTCAATTTACAAAGCAATTTTCAAATATTGTCTCATTTTATCTTTACAACAACACAACAAATGAAGAAATTAAAGTTAAGGGAAAATAAATGACATGCCCAGGATTATATACCTAATGCTATATGATATGAATTCATCTTTTTGACTCTAGTCTAGCACTCTATCTGCTGCACCAATAAATCTCAGAAATCAATAGTTCAAAATAGAGTACAATATTGACTCACTTTGTCTTTTGTCTTAACTCTTAAAAATTACTCTCAAAAAAAAACCATCTTTTGATGTTTTAATCCATCTCATTATAAAGGTTCCTAATAGTGCTATATTATGCTATTGGTAAAGGAGTGAAAAGAAACCATAAGGTGGAAACTTTTAAAAACTAATGTTAACTAATGTTAAAAAATTGTTTTACATGCAACTGGAGGAAAATAAAATACTAAATTTACAAACAGACAATTCCAAAAACAAAAACTCCATTGTATTGTTCAATAAAAATTAAAAGTTGCTCCATAAAGATATTTTAAAACAAAAAAAAATGAAAAGAGAAATCAGGGTAAGTCTAATAGATCTTGGGCAGCAAGACCATACATTAAAAAAAAAAAACCTCATCACTGAACTTAAACAGGTATAGTTTCCATGAAAGCCTAGTGGATCAAGAAGAATAACATTTTCAAGATGTTTTACATTGTTGAGCTGTTTCAGTCATGACCCTATTTTCCTTGACAGAAATACTGGAAGACTTTGCCATTTCTTTCCCCCATTTGTTTTACAAATGAGAAAACTGAGGAAAACAGTGTTCAATGATTTGCCCAGGATCATACAGCTACGAAGGGTGTCACACATATTTGAACTCAGCAAGATAAGCCTTCTTGCTTCCAGGTCTGATGCTTTATTTCCTATATCTCTTAGCTGCCTAACTGAGATGTAACCAACTCAAAAGAGATTATAAATGTAATTTTTTTTGCAAACTTTAAAGTAGCATATAAATGTGAACCATTATTATCATGTTGACATTCTTCTCTAGTGAGTATTAGAGTAGTGTCTATTTAAGATAAGAAATATCAATGACAAGGTCACACAGTAAATAGAAGAGCTAGAATTTTAGGACAAATCTCCTGACTCTAAATCCAATGTCCTTTCCATTCATGTACTCCAGGGTGTTTGTGATTTCCTTGATGAGAATGTTCCCACCAATAATGTAGAGCAAAATTCATTCTGTATGACTCTTGTGCACGTCCTTTTATAAGTTCACTAGAGGAAGGGCACCATGTTTGAAGCTTTGCTTCAGTTCTTCTGACATTGCTAGAATGTCACTGGTATAGATCAGTTCTCTTGTGTTCTCACAATGTAACTAATCCCACCTATTTTTTTAATCATACAGTCATTAAAAAGATGCTCCAGGATATTTTGTGGTTCCCTCTTTTGTTCTCCTCTTTTTCCCAAATGTGATGAAGTCCAGAGAGACAATTAGATGAAAAAGCTATGAGGTCTTATTAGGCTTTCACTACTGTATTCATTAATTTGAAGAAAATTTTATATTATTATTTGTTCGTCCCTTTACCCCTATTAACTCTCATTCCACTCATGTAATAATATGAGTTTTCATGTTGGTTAATATTAAATATTTTCACTGATCACTTCCTTTCCCTTGAAGGTTTTCAAGAAGGCACTCTGTTTATCAGAAACTTTATACTGAAGAAAAGCATCCTCTATCATTGATGGAAATTAGGAGGCAGGTGGATTCTCTCCTTTGTGCATTTAGAATGGTTTGATCTGGATGGATCTTAAAGAAGAATGGTTTACTTAAATTGTCCACAAGAAGTAAATGAATACTATTCATGTGGTAAATAAAATATAAAAAGTCTAATATTTAGGATAAAAATCTTTTTTTTCTTTATTTCATTCATGAAACCTTGTATATTACTACCCAAGGCCACCAGCAAATTAGGAAAATATTTTTTAAGTAATTATATCTATCCAAAAGTTGGAATGAACTGCATTGGGAGGAAGTTATTTATTTCTCCATCACTGAAGATATTCAAATGGGGGTTGTATGAAGATTTGTGAGGAATTTTGCAAAAAGTGTCTTGCATGGGTACACATTGGACTGAATGATCTCTGAAGACCGTAAGGGTTAAAAGGCCTCTAGGAGCAAGGAATGCAGTTCAAGGTATGTGGAAGGACCTGAGGGATGAGAGGTACCAAGGTGCAGGCGAGTTCTATGTGGAGGATCTCCCTCTCAAAGCTTAGCATGCCTCCCTTCTTCTTCTCCGGCCAATCCTGTTATGCCAGGTTCCTAGAGGACCTCTCCTTCCACCAGATATTCAGGGAGGTATAAATATATGCTACCTAAGAAAAAAGTTCTTTTTCACTTCACCCCTACCTCCTGGTGGTCTGTCTCTGTGGGATCTGGATTAGTGCCCGAAGTGTAGCCTAGCAGTGCCATTGATGGATGGACATTAAGGGTAATTCTAAGGGGAGCTACAAGGTTAGGGTAGCATTAAGAGACGCTACAGAAGACCTTTATAAATCTGACTCAGAAATATTAATAACTGAATGTAGGATCAATGTGACCCAGAGGTCATATGATGCAGAGGGAAGTTTCTTCCATTTTTTATGATAGTCAGAGGACCCAGATTCAAATTCTACCTCTACATAAGGGACTTTAAGCAAATTAATCAACCTCACTGGATTTCAGTTTTGTCAGCTAAAATATGAGCAGGTTGTATTAGATGATCTCTAAGGTCCCTCCCAGCTCTGGGATCTCTGATTTACTATAAAATGTACAGACAAAATAGAATTTTAATATCTAATATTTTATCTCATACATATAGATGATGCCCATCTATGCTTGTCTATCCAAAGCTACTCTTATTCATATCCTCCCATAGCTGAGCCATGGTAGTTTATTCAACATGATCAGGCCTTCCTGATCCTTGTTTCTCATCACAGAGATGCTAAGAGAACACTCAAAACCATCCTCCTGTTGTCCCTCCCCTCACTCTGCCATGAAACCAACTGCTTTTTAAAACATCAATTTCTCTGATAATGTCCTTTACTTTAGTTCTTCTTTGGAATTTCTGTCTAGTCTATTCCCACTCATCAATCACCTCTCCCTTGCCATCTTGAGTGATACCCATTTTTTATTCTTTAACATTATTATGTTCTAGGTTTTCTACCCAATATCAACAATTCAATTAATAATTGTAAAAATTCAGTCTTGTATGGGCCTTGTATTTGACTATCCATAGTAAAAAAAATGACCTGAAAGAAGCCCCATTTAGGTAATTCTTGATGTATTCCCCCTCTCTCATTTACACTATCCTTGTTGCAACATAACAATTGTCAAAAAATAAAGATGGATTCTACCCTATAACTTGTTTTGGTGGGTCATTCCCAATGAAGGACTAGTTTTAGAAATAATTCTTTCCCTATAATGGCCTAAGTTTTCATTCAGTATGTTTTCCCTAGTAATGCCCTGAGCTATAGATATCATTTATTTCATTTTGTGATCTATGTGGCCATGGTTTGGAACCTGCTCAGACAGATCCACCTGCTTCTACTAGCTCAAGTCAAATTTGAGGAGTTAAGGATGGAACTTAACTAATTTCTAACTGGTTTGCATGCATACTAAGTCTAATTTCCCTGTTAATACCACATTATATGATAGAGGCCTTTTAGTAAATTAGGCCTTTTAGATTTTAAATCAGAAATTTTTCATCTGAGTCAATGATAGTCATCATTGAAAGGGCGGTGGTATACCATAGAGAGAAGGGGCAAGCCTGATTTATATGTAGCTTTGGCCTCTTGAATTTTAAAGAATACATCACTGCCAGATGCATTATTGATGGGAGAGTAATACATTTTTTCCTAGTTAATAAATAAGCTTCCCTGAGGGAATTGCCCCTTATTCTAAATGGACAGCACCATCAGGAAAGTCTTCTGACTATTTAGCCTAGACCTCCTCTTTCACAATGTCATCACATTGATGAGAAGAATGATCCCTGTGCACCCTTTTCCCTACCTTTTAGAGCTGTTACGAGCCTTGGTTAATGTTTGTAAATCACTTTACAACACTTAGACTTAAGACACTGAAACAATTCAGAGCATTATGCTGTAACAAAGAAGGTTCTAGTTTCTGTTCATAATGTGTAGTGGGCTATATTGAATAGACTCTTAAGCAAATAAATATTTTCCTCTTAAGTTAGCAGAATCACCTAAAGAGCACTTAACCAGCCTTGCATGTATTAGTTACTAATGTTGTGATTTTATTTTTCCCCTTAGAGAGACAATCACGTGGGGCATTTTTCCCCTTTCAGAGCCATCTCCCCATGTTGATTTCATCATGATTATATCTTTCCATCTCTAAACATTACTGTGCCTGATACTATATCTCCTTGGATACATAGGCTTGAGGTGGTTGCCGACTTGCAAGTACCATGATGAGGCTACTTTTCTTTGCCTTCCACAGCAAAGAATAAAACCCACACAATTGTGGGTATTGAATAAAACCTTTCCATAGACCCAAATATTTGCTGCAGACATATAACATTTAGACAAGCATAGCAGCTAAATATCAGAGACAATCATTTCATCCTCCCATTCCTCTGTTCCTCCCCTCACTCTACTTCACCAGTTGTATATTTTTTTCTGAGTGTAATCTCAGGCAAGTTCATTCATCTTTATGGACCTGACTCAGTTGTCCCATCTCAAAAATCATCTTGGAATGGATGATCTCTAAACCTCATTCTAGCTCTGAAATCCTTTTTCTTCTGTTCCTGGTTGGAGACCAGCAGTCTGTTTCATACTAGTACAAATAATTACTGGAAGATTTGACTAATTCTAGTACATAAATTTTATACAGAACATGTCAATAATAGTATAAAATCACACTTCTCTTATAAAGTCTTAATCATAATGAGCACGATTTTCTCCACATCTCATCAATAAGCAGAATTAACATTCCCACATGAACTGAAAATATGGTACTAAGCTGTTAATAGCCTCCCTAGGGTGGCACTAGGTTAATCCAACCCTGTACTTTATGTTCAATTTATAATTGTGTTTATACATTTACCTCTGTGTTATATATGAAGATGGTTTTATGTGCACTTATCCCTAAATTTTTGAAGTGACAAGAGAAAACTGTGTATATGTTAACATATCTGGAGTACTGTACATGGACACCTTCTTATGCAGTAGGAAACTATCCAAAGGTTGACTAGTCCTATAGTTTTCCTACTTCCAAATGCTGTCTCAGTAAGAATTATTGTGAAATAACTAAGCTTCTCTGTGTTTTCTTTAGCCCTACATTGCATATAATGTATTATTGTCTCCTTATCCTCCTCCCCCCACATACATATATCTCCCCTTACCTCCAAGATCAATACAAAACCCTGTGTTTGACTTTTCAAACCTCTGAAAACTGGTCTCTCCCCACCTTTCCAGGCTTTTTATACCTGATTCCCCACTACATATTCTTTGATCTAAAGACAAAGATAGGACACTCCACCTCCTTACTCCAGGTATTTTCACTGGCTGCCCCTGATTTTGAATTCTCTCCTTTCTCATCTCCACATCCTGGTTTCCAAGAAAAAAATACCACTTTCTATAAGAAGCTTTTCCCAATCCCAATAGTATAAATTTTTATACAATTCTGTTGATTATTTACAATTTATCCTTTATATTTCTTATGTATTTGCATGTTCCTCTCCATTAGATTGTGAGCTCCTGGAACACAAAGTCTGTCTTCTATCTTTCTTTGTATTCCCAACACTTAAGACCTAGTACATGCTCAGTTCTGTTCAGTTTTTCAATAATGTCCAACTCTTCATAGTATAGTAGGCATTTAATACTTGTTGATTTGACTTTTGCCTAAGGACAAAATTTTGATTAATAAATAAATTCCATCCTTTTATATAATTCCTGACCCCCTCAATGCATATCTACATCTACCAAGAATTTACTTTTGCCTATATACTGACTGGTCCCTCTTTTTCTCTTTTACAACTCCCTATTTACAAATAATAAGACATAGCAATCAAAAGCAGGTGGGTCAATTATACTTTATCTGGAGTAAAATGACATTAAAATATCAATTAACTTAGAAATTTTGAGTAAAACTTAAAGAATATAAAAATCTTGGACTAGACATCTGATAAACTCGGAAAGAGGGAAGGAAGAACCATGTAAACAACTTCATTAATTCGTAGTCAAGAGGAATTTTACCGCCAGTTGGACATACCTCTTGCTCCATTTTTAGCTGTTCCTGTCCAGACATGCTAGATGAAGAGATTAGCAGTTATAGTGGATATCAGTCATACTCAGTGTTAGCCATGCCCACCCATTCCTGTCACTTTGTCTCTTCAGTATCCATCTCTTCTCCCTCTCTCTCACTTGACTAATTCCAAACTAATCTCTAATTCATTCCCTCTCTTCTACAATGTCAGTAGCAGCACTGGCCAGAATGACTTACCTTTTCTACTTTCTTCCTAGAGTTCCCTACCATCATGCAGGAATCTCATCCATACTTCATAAGTTGAGTTACTTCTTGCTCCTCAAGTTCCTTGCGACCTTTTGAGATAACTTCTTTTCCAACTAAAGGAAAAAAAAACTGTCTTCATGAAACTCTACCCTGCTTTGAACTGTAACAAGCCAAAGAATTCCATTCAGACCAGCAGAATTTTATTCCTGGCTATAAATATCCCTAATAAAGAAGACAATAAGAAATTACAAGGTAATAGATTTAAAACAGAAAGGGATCTTAGAGGCAATATAATCCAACTCCCTCATTTTGTAGATGAAGACATTAAAGCAAAACTTCTTAAATTAAAGTTCTCACCACCAGTCATGTAACTGAATATAGTAGCCACAAAATTAGAATTTATTATCAGTAAATGTTTGATTTGTATTCCTTTTTTATATACTTATATACACGGGGTCATGTGAATATGTCTTGGATTCAAAAGGATCATGAGTTGGAAAAGTTTAAGAAGTCCTAAACTTAAGCACAGAAAGATGAAAGTTATCCAAGGCATAACTTGGAAGCAGGAGATGAAATGCTGAGCTTAAGGGATCTCTGCATAGCCTAGTTTGGCTTGTTGTTTGTCCTTTTTTCTCAAAAAGGACCATGGTGTCAGGGAGGTAATGCTATGACATGCAAGTGAATTGGATTTAAATGAGGGAGGCTGTGCAAGGTCACCTATCTCATTTTCCCCTCCAGAGTCATCTGGGTTCATGGGAAGATATAGATTGGGATGACTGGAGATGGCCCGGGATGCAATGGGAGACCTTGGCCTTCTGTGGAAGGAAGATTGACTGAACCACAATCATTCAGTGATTAAGGCTAAATAAGAAAGAAATGAGGCAAAAAAAAAAAAAAAAAAAAAAAAAAAATGTTGTTGTTGTTGTTGTTACCTAGACAACAGAAGCTACCAAAAAAAGGGGGGGAATCAAATTGGGAGGGGAAAATACTCAGAGTTTCGGGCCAAAACAACAACAATTGCTATTTATATTTACTCTGAGGCAATGAAGATCCAAACAGAGACCAAGTGAGCTTGGCCTAAGACCTATTGTTTACTAGTCTATGAGAACCAAAGTGATATGGGTTTGATGCTTGGTCTTTAAGAAAGAATTCTAGCCCATGAATCCCAAGATATCAAAGATGAAGGAAGGAAGGAAAGAAGGAAGGAAGGAAGGAAGGAAGGAAGGGAGGGAGGGAGGGAGAGAGGGAGAGAGGGAGGGAGGAAGAAAAAAGAAAGGAAATAAAAAAGGAAGGAAAGAAGGGAAGAAGGGAGGAATAAAGAAAAAGAAAAGAAAAAATAAGAAAGGAAGAAGGGAAGGAGGGTGGAAGAGGGGAAGGAAGGAAAGAAAAAGGGAAGGAAGAGGGAATAAAAAAGGAAGAAAGGAAGGAAGGAGGGAAGAAGGAGGGAGGAAAGTTGTTCATGGCTTAAATATAAATATAGAGGCCAAATAATATGTAATAAATATTGAAATATAGTTAAGGTCCCTTTTCTATGTTCTATATATTCTATCATTTTGGGGGAATTTATTATATCCCAGGAACTTAATTATCATCTGAAAACATATGATTCTCAAATCTATAGTTCAACCTTAGTCTCTCTCTTAAGCTACCCATAGACCTCTTAAACTCAGCATTTTCAAAACAGAACTCATTATCCCACGCTCCATCAAATCCCCCACTCTTTTACTGTCTGGACCCCCAGGTGAGTATCCTCAATATTATTCTTGAGTCCTCACTCACCTTCTCCTCACACTCACATTCCATCAGTTGTCAAGTCTTGTCATTTTCACTTCCACAGCATTTTCCATATCTGCTCTTTTCTTTCTACTTACCCAACCATCAGCCTAGTTCTGATTCTTATCTCCTACTTGAACTATTACCTTAGTTCCCAAATTACTCCCGGTTTCTCAAGTCTCTGCTCTCTCCACTATATCATCTCCATAACCACCAGAATGATTTTCTGAAAGCCCTGACCATATCATCACCACCACCTCCACTCAATAAACTTTTACAGATCCCCGTGATTTCTAGGATTGAATCAGTCTAGCAGTCAAATCTCTGCACAACCTGGATCTTTCTTACCTTTCTTTTCTTCATAAACATTTTCACCTTCATGCAATCTGTAACACAAAGCTGTGGACCTTTTTGCTCTTGCCCACACATTAAACTCCATGCTTTGCACTGACTGTCTCTCATGTAAGATATGCATTCTCTCCTTACTTCTGCCTTTTATAACTCTTGCTTTCCTTCAAGATTCAACTGAAAAAGATTTCTACATATAGCTTTTCCCAATCCCCACTAGCTGTTTGCACTCATTATCCCAGAACTAATTCATATTAATTTTGCAGATATTCTGCATACAATTAAAAAATGGATGTATGGTCTCCCCTCACTTTAGAATGGAAGTTCCTTCAAATCTGCTACTGTTTTATTATGGACTTTCCTGGAGGGGGAAATAGTATCTTTCTTTAGTCCATTGGAGCATTTTATTTGTATTTTATACCCTTAGGGGGGCAAATCCCAGGATTTTTCCTTCTGTATGTTTTCATCTTGCTTCCTTATAGTCCTTGATGCCAGTTGAGGTTGTAAGCACAGTGAGCCCAAACTGAAGGAATGGTAGCAGAATATTCTGCCACTTTTCCAGATCTTCCCAATAAACCATATCTAGAGTTGATTACATCACACTTGTTTAATCTGCCCATGATGGTTACAACAACTTTTCCTACTCTGCAATCATCAATGATTTCAAATTTGCCAGTGTAACCATGCTTCATCATCACAATTAAGAACCAGACAATTAGTTTAGAGAATGGCTTAATAAGAACACAGTCTTTATATCCCTCACCCTTAGCATTTTCCCCAGAAAATAACAGATGCTTGTAAATGCATCTCGATTGTTAGATTAATTGGTTGGAGTTATATGAGGAGGAGATTTAAAAGTCCAAGTTGAGTATTTTTAAAATAAATCCTAGCTACTATAATCAGAAACCTCTGTAGTTTCTCAATCTAAGGAATAGTATGGTCAGACATGTACTTTAGAAGGATTACTTTGGCAGATCTGTGGAACAAAAACTGGAAGAATAGAGTGACTTGAATTATATTTTAGTAGTAGAGGCAAAAAGTAATGAGGTCCTGGGAAAATGACTTTTTTCTTTTCTGTCTTTTACAAATGAATTGATATTTGTAAAAATAGATATAAAAAGAAGATAAGAAAGAAAGAAAGAAAGAAAGAAAGAAAGAAAGAAAGAAAGAAAGAAAGAAAGAAAGAAAGAAAGAAAGAAAGAAAGAAAGAAAGAAAGAAAGAAAGAAAGAAAGAAAGAAAGAAAGAAAGAAAGAAAGAAAGAAAGGAAGGAAGGAAGGAAGGAAGGAAGGAAGGAAGGAAGGAAGAAAGAAAGACTTCTTCCATCCTTGCCTCCATTCCAGTATTGACAAGTATTCAGTAGGCATAAGGTATAATGAAACACTGCAGGCCAAAAATGTCTTTTTCCCATTCTATCCCTACTTCCCTTTCAAGGCTAATTTGAGCTGCCAACTTCCCAATTTACCCAAGTTTGGCACTAGTTGAAGGCCTTCCATATTGGGATGTTATCTGCTCTTCAAAATAACAGTATTACTCAAAAGAAAAAGCAAGTTCAGGGTGAAGAGGACCAAGATCATAATTGCTTATCCAAGGCTTTCTATTCTTTTTAATGTATCTATTATAATTCAGGAGAGGGCAGTTAGGTGACAGAGTGGATGGAAAGTGGCTGTGGAGTCAGGGAGACCTCAGACACTTGAGTCTAGGGCAATTGCCTCACCAAAAACAAAAAGTTAGATGTCTGATTGATTGGTAGATAGATAGACAGATTAGTGAATTAATGAATAAGTGGGATACTATCCAGTAAAAGGCATGAACTTTGAAAAGAGGAAAGCAAATCACTTCCCTCCTGAACCAATTGCCTTCTCATATCAACAAAATTTTTGTCTACTATATATATAGATCTATAACATCTACAGGATTTTCTTATGATTATCACTTGCTAAGTGACAAGTAAGGTTTCTTTTCTTTAAAAGAATGGGGAGACAGATTCAACCTGTTGATTTCATCAATATGGGGACTTAAATTGTGGAAATTACTTCTACTGAATCAGATGCTAATGGATCTTATTTGTAATTTATAGTCTTAAAGTTTCCTGAGGAACTCAGGGATTAAGTGACTTGCTTAGCCTGCTGAACCTCAAAGCCAGCCTTCAGTCCCCTGTGCCACATTATTTTTATATTACATGCCAAACTTAATTATAGACCATAAACATACTACTCCCAACAATATCATTTGTTTTGAAAAAAATGCATAAGAGGGTGAAACTATATTACAAGGGGCAGCAAATTCCATAGACTCAATGTTTGGATATATGCAGTAAGTAATAAGTAAAGAGAAAGTGAGACTTCTGGGACTCAGGTATTAATTCAGGTGGTCACCAGTCATCTTACTTTCATTACCTATACATCAACCAAACTGCATAAAAGCAGAGCTTCCTTGTGGTTACAATAAAGTGTACCTATGATGCATTAATTCAATTGCTTTATAACAACATTAGTTGATACATTATATACAATGTACACATAAATACATATATATAGATGTGTATGTATGTATTATATATACACATTCATATCAGAATTCCATGATTCTAGTCACAGATATTTGACTTATTAGTTGTGTGACCTTAAGCAAGTTGTCCTCCCTGAATTTTAGTTTCCTCATTTATTAAATAGAAATAATTACTATTATGTGATAATAACCTTGCCTTACAAGATTATTTTGAAAAAGAGAGAGCCATGTATATTAATGTCCTATTTTTTAAAAAATGGAAAATCTTATAGGGATTTAAGGTATTGTTGTCACTTTGTGTGTGCAAAAGAAACTCCATCATGGGGAAGCTTTCAGAACAATTCAAATAACCTTAGACTTATGCAGGGATCCTCTGAAACTCCCTAGAAGCTCCATCAACATCTAAGCCAGGAGGTCAACTTTCTGTTAGCACTAACCCCATGGATCCCCAGACAAACCTTTCACACTGAAAACATAGTTTTAACAATTGATGGTCAGTTTTCAAACTTTTGTGATGGTTGGTAAAATTCCTAAGCAAAAAAAAAAAAAAAAAAAAAATACTGTTTGCACCAAGAATCACAAACATTCAGTGAGCTGTAGGTTCTCCAAATGTATGATCTTTGTCCAATAACTGCTGGATAGATGGAATCCTGGTGAAACTTGATTCCCTCCATGTTGATATTTTTGATTTAAATGAAACCAGGAGGTGTCAAGAAGCTACAACTAGAACGCAATTTAAATGAAAGCCAAGGTCCTCCTGGGAATGATAAGTAAAAGAGTTGTTGGAGCTGAGATCACTGTGCATCTAGAGGCAATAAGAGAAAACTCAGTTTACAAGATACTTGGTCATCTTGCTTGTGACAAATGCAAAACCTGTAAAGAGAATTCTACATAGACAGTGAAGAAGAGAAATTCTCAAAGAATTTGTTTAAAAGAATCTGCCAAAATCATCAAGACTAAGTCAGCATTCACTTTGATATTCAGTGACATTAATACAAAGATACATTTAATGGAGGTTAGAAAAAAATGTCAGAAAATATGGTTTAAGATCAAGTAATGAAAGAGGCCAATGTCTTTCAAATTATTCAGAGGTCTGGGGCCTCCTTGTCACAAATACATTCCTCAAGGAAAGTCAGAAGATATTGGACAGGATGCGCATTAAATAACATCACCAAAAAGAAAATATAAAACTCTATTTCAGAATTGAAATTTCAAACAGGAAATGACTAGTTATGATTGTCAGAGTCATTCACAAATGAATTGTCTGTGTGCAGGTAGTTCATCAGATAGTCAGAATAAAGGTTAAAATGGATGTCAAATTAGAAGGGGGAAGTGAATAGGACTACATTCAATTTATGGTGCTTTCAACTCAAACTCCATTTAAAAAAAACTATATTCTAAAAAAATTGAAATAGACCAAAGTTTTAAAAAATTACTGTTATCATTTCTGAGAGAAGTAGGCACAAAATAGTTGCCAGAACAAGAAAGGAAAAAGAAAGTAGAAATTGCTTCGGTCAGTGAATACTTGATCTCCTTTCTAACTAGAAACATGACAGCCAAAGACAACACCAATTTAAAGTACATATTTCATTTGCAAAATTTTACAGAAGACAGTAAAAGATTAGGAACAATATCACTTCACAAAATATTGAAAAGCAGTTAAGTGGAAATTGAACTTGAAGAGAACTTGACATGAGATCTATCCCAAGAGCTTTTGTCAATGAAACTATAACAGCATAACAAACACATGTGATATGGAATAGCTCTGCTGGTATTTCTAAAGCAATCTATTCTGTGGAGTAGAATGGAAGCTCTTAAGAGCTGGACTCCCACTTGTGCATTTGTATCTCCAGTACCTAGGATAGCACCTGGCATATAAGTAGACATCTAATATTAATTATCAGTATTAGTGGAACAACACATTTGAATTCTACTATTTCAGTGCCTAAAGTACTATATACGAAAGTATTGATGGTACTTGTGAAAATGAAGTTGAGGAGAATTCCTGGACTTGACCAAATTATATACAGATAAAATCAGTATCTGAGATGACAATTTTAAAAAAAAAACAGGCTGATTTCCAAGATTCCAAAAGAATGGAGGCGGGGAGGGGAGAAACATGGATGGTATACTCTACAAAAAGAAACAATTAAAAGCCCCGGAAACTATTGAATAATATCTCTTCTTTTTCATCTCTTTAATATCCTCATAAGAAAAAGTCTACTATGACATTAAAAAGATGACATGGGAACAAAAAAAGTTTCACTACAGCAGACTATGTCTTCACAGTCACACAAATTAATCTGAGAAACATAGAAAATATAAGATCCCACTTTGTGTAATATTTGTTAATTGAAAAAAGACAAAGGCCCTTTTCCAACAAGATCTCTCCTACAAATAATAAGTAATACCCCAAGGAGGCATACATAGTATGTACCTGAACACAATATAAAGAGGATTCCTTATCAACAGAAATGTTCCACAAATGCTCCTTTTTGGAAATGACATTGTACTGATTGCATTACTACAAGGTTTTAAATGGCATACACAGTCGATCAAAAGAGACCAAACAAACTAGCTATTCCGAGATTTTTTTTCTTATGTGGATGAAAAATTATGTTGATTAGATTATGACATTCAGTGAGTTGGGGAAACCATTGAGTTAGCTCATTAGCACATGTATCTTGGAATAGATGCTATATATGAAAAGTGGGTTGGAGGTAGAAATAAATAGAAGGTTGAAATTGACCACTTTTGGAAATCTCATACTACTGTTGATGATCCTGATCTGCTTGCCCCTATAAAACTCCATCTTTCTAATACCAGTATTTGCTCACTGATGCTCTATATCTTTCAATTATTGAACATCATGAGCTCAGAAAAATTAAATTTATGGTTGACTCGTTGCTGTTGTTTGTCTTTCATTCTCAAAGAGAACCATTCTATGACATGCAAGTAAATTGGATTTAAGTGAGGTAAGACCTGTCTCACTTAACCCTCCAAAGCTATGTGGATCCAGTGGCCAGATATAGATCAGGATGACTGGAGATGGCCCTGAATACAATAGGAGACCTTGACCTTTTTAAGCTAATATCTTTAAAAGGTTTCAGTTTGACTAAGTAGCTAAGTAGCAATTGAGGCAAATTCAGGCAAAGAATCTCCTCTTTCACCTAGTCAAAAAACAACAACAACAAAAACAAACAAACAAAAAGACTTAAATCTCACACATGCATAGCAAGGTTGACCTTAAATTAATGGAAAGACTCATAAGTAAGTTGTAGCCTATGACCAATGATGATTTATATGCAAAAAGACAGTGTAAAATACACAATCAAGAATACGTATTTATTAAAATATGTCCTAAAGAACAGAAGCTATCTCCATTTTTTATTTGTATCCCCAGGGCTCTCCACATGTTGTTGTTCAGTCATGTCCAAATCTTTGTGATCCCATATGGGGTTTTGTTGGCAAAGAAACTAGAGTGGTCTGCCATTTCCCTCCCCAGTGGATTAAGTTAAACTGAATGAAGTCTTTTGCCCATGTCAAACAGCTAGTCAGTGTCCAAGACTGGATTTGAACTCATCTTCCTGACTCTGGGCCCAGTGCTCTATCCACTGAGTCTTCTAACTGCCAAAATTCTTTTTCATTTCTTGATTTATGTATGATCAGAAAAGCAGGTGAAGCAGCTATGTTAAGACTAGGTAATGATGGCTGCTCCCTTCTGTCTGCCATCCTTCCCCCTACTTTACCCTCAGACCATCCTGGCTCCTGCTTTACTATCATCACCACCACCTATGTAGGAATAACTGCTCAGTGTTGCACTCTCTAAGTGGCAGGTATAACTTTTCTTTAAGCTTTGGTGAGCTTAAAGAACAATTAGCAAAAGAGAATTAAATGACATCTAATATATTTTTTGGAACAACACCTGAAGGAAATCAGCCTTCTTGAGCCAAGCCAGCCAGGATGATTCTGAACCATCTGGGTGCTGAGGAAGGAATTCTTCTGAAACAAATATGAAGGCTGATGAGGGTCAAAGAGAGAAGAAAAGGAGACAGACTTAAAGGCTGATCAGAGACAGAACAAAAAGAAATCTGTGTCTGTTCTTTTTGTTCTCGGTCCAGCTGCATGAGTACCAGAACCATCCAGAAGAAAGCTACCTGGTAACAAATCTAGCCTTTTATTGTGGTGGTTATTCAATTATTTTTCAGTCATGTCTGATTCTTTGTTACAAAGATCTTGGCAAAGATACTGAGGTGGTTTGCCATTTTCTTCTCTTGTTCATTTTACAGATGAGAAAACTGAGGAAAACAGGGTTTCTTTGTCAAGAAAACCCCAAATGGGGTCACAACTTGGAAAAGTTGTGGAAAAGTTCTTTAAAAAGAAGTATATTTTATACTATAGACTTTAAAAAAACAAATATTCCCTATGCTATGCATGATATAGGCATTCTCTGTAACAGATTGCTGAGATAATGATTTTATAAAATTTAGTGGCATTTCCAAGAATAAAAACTAAGTTCTAAGTATATGAGACTTTGTTTTTTCATTTTGGTTTTGCTTTGTTTTGTTTTGAGATGATTTGGTTTTTAAACACCATATCAATCAACCTTACTGATCTATGCAATCAAGGTCCACGAATGCTATATAAACAATCTTAAGGGACGCTCTTTTTGGGTCTTTGAAACATGTATCGCTGATTTTATCCGAGACCATCTCTTTGATGTTAATCTACTTTACCCTGTAATTGTCTTGGATTACAAGCAACCACTTATGGCTGGCGATACAGACCAGTAAAGATGCCTGAGTCTTAGCTACCTTGCTTACTTGAAATGAAGAAAAGAAACTATCATTTATTACATGCCTACTATATGCCAGGCTCTATGTTAAGCTCATTGGAAATATCGTCCCATTTTATTCTCACAACAACCTTGGGAAATAGGTGCTATTATTATCCCCATTTTTATAGTTGAGGAAAAACAGGTTAAATGACTTGCCCAGCTATGCCAGATTTTAATTCAGGTCTTCCGTGCTTCAGGTCTAGCACTCTATCCACATTGCCACCCAACCGCCACTAGGGAGAGAAAGAACCCAGTCAGACTTTAGATTTTTTTTTTTAACATAGAAATTAAACCAGGTGCTAAATTGGTGAGTTGACAAGCTGAGCCTGAGACAGAGGAAGGAGCTGAATATCCAATTAAATTTAACTGGATTCAAAAACAATAGAACAGGGGGAATGAATTATACAGAAAGTGAGCACTCATCAAGGAATGCATCCTGTTGGGGCATTTTCCTTACAAAATGACTCAGTGCTGTGGAAGTTATCATTCTAGTTCTTGACTATGAAATAAAAATATCATATTTAAAATGTGTTTTAATTTTACGAATGTGGTCTGTTAAAATAAACAAACAATAAGAAGTTTTGAAGGAAAAAAAAGAAAAATGTGATGAGAGATGAAATAGCCCATATGTGGCCCTGATATTCACAAGTTATTCCAGATCCAGAAAAATACTTTCAGGCTGTTGTATTGATCTTTTGTGGAGGATTTATATGAAGATATATATAAGAGCTTCACAAAATGAGAAGATATGGAGAGGTGGGTTGTACCAAGTTGTACACCTCATAAAAAGTGAACCAAATTCTGATAAATCAATAAATCCATTGAATTATCTAAGTATTCACAGGTAGTTCAGACTAACTATATAAAGACATCTGACTAAATAAATATAAACTTCTTAGATGCATGCTTCTTGTCCTGTCCTGATTTCCCATCCCACCCCCCAACACAAACTCTACATTTGCTCCTCATGTCTCAAGCCACATGTACCTTCCTTTCTCACATCTCAACCCATAGCTACATGAATACTATAGAACAATCTAGTCTAAGTGAGATATGAGTGAAATGCCTCCGCACTCATTTTAGGCAAAAAAGGAAACTTTGATGTTGCTGTTCACTGTTTCAAAGCAATTTAGGAGCAGGGGAGGGGAGAAAACTTTCAATAGAGGTCTACCAAATTTTCCTTTTTTAGTATCAGCAATTATCATTTAAGGGAAGTCCCAGATAGCCTTCCTAGAAGTCCAGTTTAAAATGAGTTTAACATCTTCACTAGCACTTAACTACTTTTGCTCTTTTCTCTATGATATGTAGTTCTTTGCTGATATAAGAACAATTTCTGGCACTGTATATATATTTGCATAATTTTATATGCTTAGCAGAGTTCTTGGTTTTATAGCAGTATAATAATTTTTTAAAAAGTGAAAATTGACAGGCTTTTGGTATTATTTGCAGCTGGTCTATCACTTCCTCTTATTAAAAGCCTCAACTTAAAGTACTATGCAATTATCTTCTTTGACAGGACCACAGCTTATGTCTTACATCCGCTCATCATTTTCTTCTTCATTTTTTAACACTCTTTTCCACTTTTCTCTCCTTAGATAAATTACTGAACATAATCCTTTTATATTATTGAGTTTGTTCCCTGCTCTATACAAACTCAGAGGCTTCTATCCTACTGAAATCAAAGCAGTGAGATCTAGCTGATAGAATAGTCACAGTACATAGTGCCATCAGTCTTTTGAGTAGTGCTTGGGGATTGATTGTGATAAAATAAAGGAGATTATCACCCCAGGGTTACAAAGGTAGTCTCTACATCCCTCTTTCAGTTTATGCCCTCCTTTCCGTCTGGTGTCATTATTTTGATTAAAAGGTGAATAGAAGCCTTGGTGGTTTTGCAGAATGTAGAAATTACTGTAGAAACTTCCTCTATTAATGGAAATTATGAGAGGAAGAAAATGGTACTTGAAGAGCAAGAATGACATTAATTTTGCAAAAACCAATCTTATCTGCCAGATGGCAAGTGCTATTTTACTCCTAAACAATCTTCTGTGGGTTTGTGTCCAGTGTGTGTTAGAAATCTAAGAGCATTTTATTTTGGCGACATTTCCACAGCACTTGGACATTTAGTATCTAGATAAAAGATAAGTTGGAAGCAAATTATGTTGGTGAAATTGAAGAATGTAGTAATGATTTCAGTGTGGATGAATCAATGGCCAATTAAATGATTATATCAAATCCAACCCTTTAAATTCTGACTTAAAATAATCAAATATCTAGGACTTTGAAAATAAGCACTATGTAAAATTAGTCTCTGTGGTAAACTTTCTATGACCTAGGCTGATACAAGAATAGGGAGTTTTGTTTAATCAAATATTCCACTACTTCTCAGGGCTTTTATTTCATCAGGGTGGAACATTCTTTCTGTAACTTCTTTATCATTAAGTAACTGGTTTTAAAAATTTTTTATGGGGAAAAAGAGTTTCTTTGGCTAAAAATTCACCATTGTATGACCAGTCTAGACTTGAGTCTTTATAGACTGTCTAGACATTCCCCCTGCCTACCCTATACCTTTATTCCTTCCTTTTGGTTCACTGATCAAGGTGGAGGAATTGGAATATTTTTTTCCCCTTGCTACTTCCAGGTTCTCCCCTACCTCTTCCTTCTTTGAGATCTATATAGTTTATATCTATCATTCATTCAAAATCCTGGTTACTATTGTCTACAAACCTCTAGGTTGCTCCCTTTTCTTCCTCAACAAATTAAGTAGCTGTTTAGTTTTTTTGCTTCTCCCTTCTCCTCCTAGGAGACTTTCAGATAGTGTTTCTTCCTCAAATACTTGAACCTTCAGTTCTTTAACCTACTCATTCTCCATGATCCACTCTGCCATCCAATCTCAATCCCATACAAATATAATCATGTTCTTGATATTGCCATTATCCACAAATACACCACCATTTCTATGTTAAAGAATTCCAAAATCCTCTTATTTGACCATAATCTATTGACTTTCCACCTCTTCCTCTGCCTTTCTTTACCAAACCCTACTCTTCATCCACATCATGACCTTCAATCTATCTACCCCTCAATTTTCTCCCAGAATATCTCTCCTGTACTAGCCACTCTCTCCTCTTTTCCCTATCTTGATTTGCTCCTGGATAAACCAGTTTAATTCTATACTGTCTTTTCTAGAGTACCTGGCTCCTTTATTATATCACCGATTGTACCCTGCCCAATCTTATCTTTATATGACTCCTACTGTCTTCTGCCTTCCAATGTATACACCTGTGGCTGAATACAGGTAGAGAAAATTGCACAAACATTCTGACTACTACACTACAAATTTTATGTTATGTTACTTCAATTGACTACTACTCAGCAATCTTTTACTATTCCTTTATCAATTCACTATCTCACTTTTCACAGGAGTTCTTCCAAGCCTTTTAGTCCCTCCTCAAACCATCCATGCCCCCCTTCCCATTCTCTGAGCTGAAAGTCTTGTCTCATATTTTACAAACAATTGAAATAATTTGTCATGAGCTCCCTCTTATCCCCACATCTTTAAATTGTATCACTTGTGCTTTCTGTCACTACCTCTTTTACTCCATTTAAAAAAAAATAGATGGCCATGTTCCTTTCCAAAGCTCCCTCCACTTGCAAAAGTTCTCCCATTCCATCTCCTCTTCTCCAACAGATTGCTTCCTCTGTTGTCTCCTCTGTCTTACTTATATTCAGTCTTTCCTCATCTAATGGCTCTCCTTGCTGACTAGAAACAATCCCATATTTCCCATCCTCAAAAAACTCTCACTTGATCCCCCCATTCCTCCTATTATTCTAAATGTTATCTTCCCTTTGTGTCTAAAATCCTTCAAAAGACCATCATATTCTCCTCTCATTCACTTTAACTACCATCTGGCTTCTGACCTCACCATCCACTAAAATTGTTCTTTCTGCAGTTGCCAATGATTTCTTAGTTGCCAAATCCAATAGCTTTTTCTCAGTCTTCATTCTTCTTGATCCCTTGATAGCTTTTGAAACTATGGATTACTTCATTCTCCTTGATTCTCTCTTTTCTTTAGGTTTTCAGAACTCCACTCTCTCATGGTTCTCTTCCTACTTATCAGTCCACTCTTTAGTTTCTTCATCATCCAGATCATACCTACTATCCATAGATGTGCCACAGGATTTTGCCCGAGAATCTTTTCTTTTCTCCCTATATATTAATTCACTTAGTGAACTTCTCAGTTTTCATAGGTTTAATTCCCACATCTATACTGTTGATTCTCAAAGCTATCTATATTACCTAACCTCTCTGCTGACCTACACTCGCCCATCTCCAACTGCCTTTCAAACATCTCAAACTTAAATTCAACATGAAAACTGAACTTTTCTTTCTCCCTAACCTTCCTCTTACCCCCTTCACAGTGCTTCTATTACTGTAGAGAGCAACACTATCCTCCAAGTCCATCAGACTTGCAACCTAATTGTGTATTCCTCAACTCCTCACTGTCTCATATCCAGTCTGTTGTCCAAGCCTATCAATTTTATCTTTGCAACATCTGTTGAATACACCCCCTTCTTTCTGATACAACTATAACCTGGTTGTCTATTGGACTCATTATCTCGAGCTTGGACAATTTCAATAGTTTGCTGGTGAGTCTGGCTGCCTCAGATCTCCATCCTTCATTCAGTCTCTAAAGTGATTTTCCTAAAGTGTAGTTCTAACCATGTCATTCACACATATATATTCCATAAACTCTAATAGCTCCCTATCATTTCCAGAATCAAATGCAAAATTCTCTATTTAACATCCAAATTAACATATTTAACCTTCATAATCTAGTCTCCTTGCCCCAAAACTTTCCAGTTAACTTAGACCTTCCTCCCACATGTACTTTTTGATTCAATGATAACTGGCTTCTTTCTTGTTTGTGGAACAAAGACACTCCATATCTTGGCTCTGAGTATTTTCTCTGTTTATCTTCTATGGCTGGAATATTTTCCCTCCTCATCTCTGCCTATTAACTTCCTTGCCTTCCTTCAAGTCTCAACTAGAATCCCATCTTCTACAAGTAGCCTTTCTCAACCTCAATTAATTCTACTATCTTTCTTCTTTTAGTCATTTCCTATTTGTCCTGTATAACCTGTTTGTATATATTTGTTTACTTTGCTCCCTCATTAGATTGTGAGATTCTTAGGAGCACAGGACTTTCTTCTACTTTTTTGTATCCCCTATGTTTAGCTCAGTGTGTGGTATATAGCAAATGCTTAATAAATGTTCATTAATTGACAGATTGATGACTTACTTCACTAGGAGAGTCATAGATATAGGTTTAGAGCTCTAAGAGATTTAACTTCAAATTGCATACCGTAACAGAGAGAGACAGATAGACAGACATAGAGACAGAGAGAGACAGAGACCGGGGGGGGGGGGGGAAGGAAGGAGGAAGGGAAGGGAAGGAAATGAAAGAGGAAGGGAGGGAGGGAAACAGAGGGAGGGTTGGGAGGGAGGGAAAGAGCATCCTTACAACCTAAGCTTGACATTAATTTTTTTCATGCATTCTCTTTCTCGAAGTCATTTTTACCCTACCTTTTAATATATCATCATAGTGGTGTACTGCTCGTGTTGAGGGTCTGATGGGTTTGCCCTATAAGAATGAATGACAAATTGTATGAGACTAATGCTACTGAAGCAGGATCCTTTAGTTTGCTGATTCATGTTGTTTAGTTAAATTGCAATGCCTGGAAGATGAATAGAAGGAAAGCAAAATGCTGATGAGCAGCTATATCATGTAAGCATTGGACTTTACAAAGAATTCTTTCACTTTAACATTAGATACCCTTAAGAACTTCTGCTCCAGCCTCCTCAATTTCACAGAGAGCGACAGGGATTTAATGACTTGTCCAAGATGCACAGGTAGTTAAAGGTAGAGCCACGATGCAAACAGACTCTCTGACACTAAATTCATCATTCCTTCTACTACACCATACTCTTACAGTGCATTTGATTTCCAATATTTTGGGGTTGCTCTTGTCCCAAATTTTTTCCAACTATAGATACCTCCTAGTATGTAAGCAAATACATAACGAATTATGTTTCCTATGTGATGAATGTTTCTAACAACTCATTTATAATGCAAGTTAGTTCAGCACATAGATAGCTGTGAGAAAAGTATGAAATTTGGAATCAGGAAGTCCCTAGTTCAGCACATAGGTAGCTGTGAGAAAAGTATGAGATTTGGAATCAGGAAGTCCCAAGTTTAAATTAGACTCCAGACCCATACTAGTTATATCATTCTGGAACTTATCTATAAGATGGGGGTAGTAGCACCTCACCAGATAGTTAGTGATAAAATGAAATACATGTAGGACATTTTTGTATACTCTAAAATGATATACTCACTATTAATTAATATTTATATCCAAGTTATCATTTTAATAAAACTCAAAATTAGTTTTATTTTGAAGGAAATTAAAAGGTCAGAAGAATGCAAATATTTGAGTAACAGAATTATTAGGTCTCATAAAACATAGGATTTTTGTCCCATTGATAGTTGAAAGTAATGATGTAGAATATAATCCTATCTCTTAGGATCTTTCTTCAAAATGTGATTATTAACATAACATACATATTTAATCTCTACCTTTATTTTACAAACAAATCAAAATATTCTATAGAATATGATTTAAACAGATACAAATATCTCAGAACAAATTAAAGGTCTTCTCTTTTTCCACCAGTTTTAAATAGTTAATAGCTCTTGTTTAATTTGGGGTTTAATTCTCAGTCCTAAAAGCTGACCCTAATTCTTTTCGTAGAGTCAGAAGTTTTCA
Source organism: Sminthopsis crassicaudata (assembly GCF_048593235.1). Taxonomy (NCBI): domain Eukaryota; kingdom Metazoa; phylum Chordata; class Mammalia; order Dasyuromorphia; family Dasyuridae; genus Sminthopsis; species Sminthopsis crassicaudata. The sequence continues at coordinate 78,056,304 of NC_133619.1, read as the reverse complement.
TGATCTATATTCACTACAGTAGTGCTTCTTCTGAATTTCACTTCCATGCCATGAAAGCTTGATACTTTGACCTCCCTCCCAACCCCATCTCTCCTCTTCGTTAGATACCAAATCCATCAATTATCTACTTATTCTAATTGCCCTAGATAGGATTTAATCCATGCCTAAATTCTGCTAATCCAGTCTCTCTAAGGGGAAATTAAGCTTCCTTCACTCAGTGGTTTGGCTATATCAAATCCCTGTGTCTTGTCTCTGTCAATGGCCAAGCAAATAGAGAAGGCTAAAGGTAACTGAATTTTTATCATACTTGGTGATGGTCTTCTTCCAATCAGGCTGAGGTTCCCATGACAACCAACTTGTATCTCATTCACTCATTCCTCTCAACTTCCCTTCTTGCTTAATTAAAGTATAATCTGCATAGAAAGGGGATTTCATTAGTTCCATAGGCTTTAGTATTTTACAACATGCTTTTTTAACACAAAAGATTGCCTTTTTAAAGAGGGTTCTAAATGCTTGAAACAATCAATTAAAAGTCCCTTACATTGGGGAAAATTTTTAATTTACAAATTCATTTTCATTTGATTACATACTTGGTTGGGCTAGGGGCAGGGGAAGAGCCATATGATTTTTGTATAATTTAGCTGTTAAATAGTTGGGAATAGAATTAGCATTTTGATATAAGTTCATAATGTATGTGGCCTCTTAGTGACCCAAACCTCTATCCTCATCCTTAAGTCTGGGGAATATTGGTTCTAGTGGCAAGGAAAGAGGGGCCCTGCCAATCAACTGGACTTTTCTCCTTGAGAACTTACTACTCCATACCAAAGCAAAGCATCAATTCTATAAACTGAGCCACCAGTTTGATCTGGAGCTACTTCTCTCTTCTCAAACTTGGACAATAAAGACTACTGACAAATTAGAGTTCTTTTCATTCAGGGGAGCCCAAGCCACTGTAAAAATCCTGGTCTTTTAAGAGAAGTTTCAGTCAAGGGTAGAGCTGTTTAAGCAACCCTGGAGTGGGAAAAATTTGCCATCATTCATAGCTTTATTTAGAGGAACTGCTCTTTCTGGGCAACTTCTATGTGCTGACCATTCTTGCTGATGCTTTTCCTGCTAGCTTGTCAAATTACTCACTTTGAAATTCCAAAACAGCTCTAGTTTTCTCTTTGGGATGTGACCAACAAGCTCATATCCTAGAAGATTCTGTGCTCTATGAGGAAAGCTGAAATTGTAGTATCTTAAAGGAAACGTGAGATGAGCAAATTTAGAGATATTTTCCTCTAAAAGGGTCATAAGGACTATTTGTACCTGACCTGTGGTGGAGTCCTCCACGCTCCTATTAATCTGATTAGCCACAGTCAGACACACTGTACATTGACCCTGACACAGTGATATCATTTTGGTCCTTTGATTACAAAGGACAGCAACCAACCCAGCTCTGTTCTTCCCATGACTATGCTCTGAGATAGCCACTGTAAACCAATCAACCTTTTATCATATCCACAACAGTATCTGTCCTGATCCATAGCAAGACATTATACAATTGACTTTGTGCCTTGAACAGAAATTTAACTAGGAATTTGTGTGTCCTAAAAGAAGCTTAAATCTTTGTCTTTGTCTCTCCCTCAACTCCCTCTGTCTTCTCTCTTCTGCAGCTGTCTCTCTGTCCCTGCTTCTCTGACCATTCATTGCTTTTCTGTTTCTGTATGGGTCTCTTCTCTACCTTTCTCTGCCTCTCTCATCTGTCTTTCTTCTTACACTTTTTCTTTCTCTCTCTCTCCTTCTCTTTCCTGTCCTCTACTCCCTGCCCTCCCTCCCTCTCCCTCCCTCCCCCCCTCTCTCCCTTTCTCTCTCTCTCTCTCTCTCTCTCTCTCTCTCTCTCTCTCTCTCTCTCTCTCTCTCTCTCTCTCTCTCTCTCTCTCTCTCTCTCTCTTTCTCTCTCTCTTCTTCTCTCTCTCTCTCTCTCTCTCTCTCTCTCTCTCTCTCTCTCTCTCTCTCTTCCTTCTCTCTCACATATGTGTATATGTCTCTGACTCTGTACATTATAAGATGCTAGAAAATCTTTCCATTATATAAGTAGGAATGATTTTAGAGAATGAATAGTATTGAATTAAATAGCACATATTGGGTATGTGTGAATATATACATGTTGGAGGCTTCCATGTTCATGGCACAGTGATCAAGTTTAAAACCAAAGAACTCCTTTGCTCTTAAGCATGATTGAATATAAAGTCCCCATGGTATTTGAGTGTTGTATCATGAAGCACTAAATATTAAACTAATATCAGAATTGTTTTTATTTTCAGTAAGGTTGAAACCCTCAACATAGCTTGGTTAGTTATTCCTTTTATATGGGATTCTCTTAAAAACTACTGTATAAAGTTGTTGTTCTTATTGTTTAAAATCTTCAGTAATACTAAACTTGTAGAGAATGAGGACAGAATTTAGAACTTTCAGTGTCAAAGATAAGTTAAAATTCTCCAGAGATTGTTATTTGCCCCAAAAATTTAAGGAGAAAGTTATTCAAGTGAATAACAACACCTCTTCCAAAAAAGTATTTATGAAATATAACTTATAATATCAGTGAAAACTGAAAACTGATTTCTTAATTATTTGGTCCTATCTTTATTCTTTGCAAAGCAGCAAGAGATGAACATTTTTACACATTGCCAGTCAGTAAGTCAATTACAGTCACACTAAAAGTTATTTGTTATTCCTAACTGAAAAGGTAGAACCAACTAATTCTTAATCAGGTTGACTCACAAATTTAAAAATGGATTCCAGAGACTCTAAAATATATGAACTTTTATTTTTTAAAAAAACTTTGGTTCCAAATTATCTTGGAATCATTAATACCTGCATTTGAATTCTGCAAAAGGTAATTACTATATTATCCTGGGCAATCCATTTAACTTCTCTAAGGCTCACTCCTCTCATCTACGAAGTGGACATAATAATAGCACCTATCCTACAAGGCTGTGAATGTGAATGTATCTGTGTCTTGTAGAGCTGAATAGCTGATAGAATTAATCTCTGTGAACTCATCAGAAATGTACGTCATTAAAATCACTTAAAGCATCTTGTAGAACTAAGGATATTTTGTGGGTCACATTTTTTTTTCTTTTAGTAGTAGAGTTGATGATCAATATTATTCCAAAGTAAAATAAATTAAAACATCCAGAGGAATAAGTGATTAAAAACTACATTCAAGAAAAATAGCAGATTCCCAACCAAATTGAATAAGCAGTGATTACCAATAGCCAATGTTTAATGCAATTAACCCAAGACCCCTAAGCCATTGCTTACTCTGCTCCTAAAAGATACATGACAAGCTAACCTCTTGCAGATTTCAGGGACCAGTTTTTGCAGTAATTTCCCTTTTCATCAGATCTGTGTTGTCTTCTTTCAAGGGTGATTTTACATTGCAGGCAATGCAACAACATCTTTATTTGGGGATAGACAGATGGGGAAAGGAAACGGGGCTGGTTCTTTAATTAAAGACATAGAGCCAGAGTTTGCTTTTCAGGCTTATTGGACAGTATTAACGACAGGAGGAGCTGAGACTCATCTGATAGATGGAGCCAAATTTGTATCCACAATCAGTTTCTATGGTAACTGTATCTTAGGCCACAGACACAAACAGAGCTGGGCAGGAGATGACTGATTTTATTTGCTGGGTTTTTTTGTTTGTTTGTTTGTTTGTTTTTAGAGACCAGAAAACAGATATTTCGGATTATTGAGAAACTAATGTTCATGGATGTTAATTGTATAAGTTTTACCTCATAAGGACCTAGTAAATACTTAATATTTTCAAATAGTTGTAGTTAACTTTGTTGTTATTCATGGTAGGTATTGATTAATTACTGTGTAATCTCTACAAAGGTTTCGAAGAGATAATATTCAGAGACAATTAATTATAGATTATCTGAATAAATATTCAGTTACTATAAGTAATGAAGCTAGCAAGCATTTAATGTGAACTTTGAAACTCTTTTATGATGTAAATGTATTCAATGAGAAGCAGCATAGTGTAGGGTATAAAAGGCCAGCTTTAGGTGAGAAAGATACTTAAATTCAAATTCTTTTATATGTATTAGCTGTGTGACCATAGACAGATAAAGTCATTTGACATCTGTAACTTTACTAAGTCCTAAAAGATGATGAGTTACTAATTTGTACCTACGGGAAAAGCTTCCACATCAAAAAACCTCTAAGGTGGTGAAAGAACAGGTAAAGAGCCTCCCCCCATATAGACAGATAAACACACATACACACACAACTAGTTAATCAGTTGAACTTTCTACAGTTGCTATTTTTTTAAATTGGCAGATGTGACAAACTTGTCTATCACTGGAATACTCAGTTATTTAGAAATTACTGAATAGTTGAAATAAAATGAGGAAAAATTAGAACAGCACAAATAACTGAATCTTTGTAAGTTCTCTATTTCTATACATGTCATATTTATAACTATGTGTATCCACATATATGTATCACATTCCTGATGAAAATGAACAGTTTAATTAGATCAGATTCTCCTTTGAAAAAGTATTATCATTTTCCTCATAGAGCCATATCTAGGGCAGAGTGATTGGGATTTGTCCCAGGACATTGATAGTTATAGGACACAAAAATTAGATACATATCTTCTTTATCACTGCAGTAACTGAGCTTAATACATAGCCATTGTTTATAGTACACATCTGTAAACCTGTGTAGTAATTGATTTCAGGATAAATAAATTTGTGTCAATTACAAATTATATATATATATATATATATGTATATATATATATATTTATACATATATATATTAATTTTTCCCAAATTGCATGAAAAAATAATTTTAACATTCTTTTTCCTTTAAATTTGAGTTTCAAATTCTATCCCTTCTTTCTTGCCTGCTCTTCTCCTTGAGATAAGCAATCTTATATAGGTTATGTATGTGCAATCATGTAAAACACATTTCCATATTAGTCATTTTGTGGAATGTTACATTTTTCATTATAAATCCTTGGGGATTGCCTTAGATTATTGTTTTTCTGAGAGTGGCTAAATGATTCATGGTTTTTTGTTGTACATTATTGCTTTTACTGTATCTAATGTTCTCCTGTTTCTAATCACTTCATTTTACATCACAGTTGATATCCATACAATATTGCTCCTACTGTGTATAATGTTCTCCTAGTTTTGTCAATCTACTTTACATCAATCCATGCAAATCTTTTCAGGTTTTTCTGAAATCACCCTGCTTGTCATTTTTTATAGCCCAATAATATCCCATGACAATTGCATTTTATTCATCATTCCCCAGGTGATGGGCATCCTTTTAACATTTCTAATTCTTAATTACCACAAAATAACTGCTATAAATACTTTTTACACAAATGGGTCATTTTCCTTTTTTAAAAAAAAATTTCTTTGGAATGCAGATTGAGTAGTGATATTGCTAAGTCAAAGGGTATGCACAGCTTTATAGCACTTTGGGCATAGTTCCATACTGATATCCAGAATGGTTGGATCAGTTCATAACTTGACCAACAGTGCATTAGTATTCCAGTTTTCCCATACCCCCTCCAATATTTGTCATTTTTATTTTCTGTTATATTAGGCAATTGGATAGGTATGAGGTGGTACCTCAGAGTTATTTGAATTTGCATTTCTCTAATCAATAATAATTTAGACCATTTTATATGATTGTAGATAGCTTTGTCTGAAATCTGGCTGTTAATATGCTTTGATCACTTATTGTTTGAAGAATGACTTGAATTCTTATAAATTTGACTCAGTTCTCTATTTGAGAAATGAAGCCTTTATCATAAATATTAGGTATAAATTTTTTCTAGTTTTCTGCTTTTCTTCTAATTTTGGTTGCATTGGTTTTGTCTGTGCAAAAACTTTTAAATTTAATATCAAAATTATCCCATTTTATATTTCATAATGTTCTCTCCATCTTATTTGGATCAATTACTTCTTGTATTATTTTCACATCATGAATTATAGAATTCATTTGTAGATGTGAACTAAGATGTTCACTCCAGGTATCCAAATAGTCAATAATGGTTCTGAGTATCCTTATTATAGAATGTCTTCATACTGGAATATGCTCCAAGATGAGCTGATTATTTTCTGAATGTCTTTAGCCCTATTTAAATAAGTTCCTTCCTAAAATTCTTCCAGTTCAGATGGTTTAAAGCTTTTTCCACAGCAGGTGTGTGGATTCTTGCTTTGCAATGGCAGGCTACCAATACTAAATGAAATACACTTTTTTCCAAAATAGCCTCTAAAATGTTATACCATGGATTTTAATCTTATGATGTATCTGGCAGCACGGGACTCATTTTTTGTAATGGATCTGAGCAAGACATATTTGTAAATGAGGATGTTATGTACAGGTGAATAAGCCTTATTGCAACTCTCTGCACAGCCTTTCCATCACAGCAGCTTTTAAATCTCTTCAGCAAAATTGACGTATGGTGCATAAATTACAAGATTGGCAGAAATGTGTTCTAACCTGTAGAACGTGAAAAACATGTTAATTTTCAATTGTTTCCTCTTTTTTTACAATCAGACATTTTCCGAAAACCCTGTGTGATTTATTCTTTTCTTTTTAATGAATTGTTAAAAATGTTTGAAAAGGCATTAAATCTCCCCCTTTGCCATTAATCTGCAAATGGGAGAAATAGGGGGGTTAAATGGCCTCTTACTATATTGCTTTATAAAACTGCTGATTCTAGCAATGCCAAGATAGAAATACATACTAATGTAAGGAGCCCTGAATGCAAACAGCAAGCTCTTTACATTTATGGAGAAAAGACTAATAGCCTCATTTTAACAAGGCTCTTAACACTCAGGCCTTTAGCATGCATTGAGTGAATGGAATTGGGAGGACTCCTACGGACTAAAAGCTTCTTAATTCAACATTCATACCTAACTTGGAGCCCTCCTGATAAGCTTTCATAATCTTTCCAAGTAGGCTTGCCATGTAGAAAGCACATCAAGTCAAGCTTTTTGAAGTTATTTTGAACATATCACTTCTTAAGCCACATCATTGATGGAAAGATAAATACATTTGAAACCCAATTGTGAGCTCTAATATAACAATGTTATGGGAAAATTCTGGGTTTCTGTAATGACTTAAATCAAGATTATTTCTCTCAACTATGTATTTAAGGCATTACATCCAAGTTGTGTTGTGTCTGTGTTTTTTTTAGAAAACAGTTGGAGGCTAGCAAGTGAGATAAAGTATTTCTTAAAATAATTTAATTTTCAATGGATTAAAACTTCTGACTTTTTTGTAAAGAGAAAAGTTCCTCACAAATTTATTACTAGTTCCTTTGAGCAAGCCTAACCCTAATTTTTGTTTGTAACACACAAAAAAAGAACCATGATTACACATACCTGCATTTTTCCTCTTTTTTCCACCCCCTCTTAAGCACCCTTCTCTACTTTGGCTCTGTCTGCCCTTCTTGTAATAGGTGTCCTTTTGTAAATGTCAATCTCCAGTACCCTACGATTTACCCTAGATACAAAATGGAGTATGTGTGGGAAAACAACAATTTATTTTTAAAAGTTTTTAAGAGTTTTAATGAGTTCAAAGATCAATATACAGGTGTGTTTTAATAGCTAAAAAATTTCAACTGGAATTTTAGGGTGGACTAAAAGAGAAGTGAGGTCTGCGACTATAGAAGTAGGTGATAGTTCCACTATAGTCTGCCCTGGGAAAATCACATTTGATGTAGCTTACAGTTCTAGGAGGTTATGAAGGCTGCCTTCAGAAGGTACAGTTCGTAGCAGTGGTTGATAGTTGCAAAAAATTTAGACTTGTTAAGCCAAATTTCCTAACAAATAAAAGTATTCAAGAAGCATAGTGGGATATTGTTGGGATAATACATTTTCTCTTACTAATGAACTTTAAGAAAAGATAATGATGACCACTTGTTGGATATACAAGGAGGAAAATGCTTATCTAAGTACAAGTTGGACTAGATGTGTCCTCTCATATCTTTACTGACTTGAAAAGTATATATGTCTCGTTACAACCTTACAACTATGACAACAACCTATAGGACCACCACCTCTAACGGAGATGTTAAAAATGAATATTTTCACTTATCATCATCCTTAAAGTCTGTTGAGCTCCTCTTGTGAAACAATGATAAGAATTGTTAAGAAGCTTATAGTATATAAATGAGATATTGACTCATTAAAATATGACTTTAGTGAGTCTGTGACTTTATGGATATAAACATTCCTTCTACCAATTTTAATCATAAGCCCTGAACACTTTCATCCTGTGTAGTTCTTGCATAGTTACATTTTCCATTAAATCCTTTACATTGTATCTACCTGAAATTCCCAAAGCTTTCCTCCTGTTCTTTTACTATCTAGAGCAGAAATGTCCAGGGGAAACGAGCCTGCAACATTACCTGAGCATAGCCTTGGAACCAGATTAAAATGAAATTGGGAAATATTTTGCAAATTAAATAAAAATATAAAACCACATAGGTGATCTAAATTTGTGGTTTTTTAAGTCAATATGCAGAGTCAAGGATCTGTTTCTCTTTAAGTTTGACAACACGGCCAAGAAGATATTACTATTCCACTTCAACTGCCCATCTGTTGTCTCTCACTTCCATTATATAACTAATCAACTGCCTTTCTTCTTCACACACATCTCCACAATGGTTTTTGTGCAAACTTTCACATTCAAGTTATCATTGATAACATTATAAAGACCATTTATGATTCATATACTTGACTGTATACCCTTTCATCCAGCAGTGCCTCTATTAGGTCTGTATCCCAAAGAGTTCATGAAAGAGGAAAAAGGAACCCACATGGGCAAAAATGTTTGTAACAGCCCTTTTTTGTGGTGGCAAAGAATTAGAAAATGTATGCCCATCAGTCAGAAATGGTTGAATAAGCTTTGATATATGAATGTAATGGAACAGGCTGATTTCAGAAAAACCTGGAGAGATTTATATGAGTTGATACTAAGTGAAGCAAACAGATCCAGGAAAACATTGTGTATGGTAACAGCAAGATTGTATGATGATCAACAATGATAGACTTACCTCTTTTCTCAGCAATTCAGTGATCCAAGGCAATCCCAAAAAACTTTGGATGGAAAATGCCATCCACATCCAGAGAAAGAAATATGGAGATTGAATGCAGATTGAAATATACTATTTTCACTTTTTTTTCTTGTAGTTTTTCCCTTTTGTTTTGATTTTTTCCCAAAATGACTCATATGAAAATGTTTAAAATGAATGTACATGTATAACCTAAAAAAATTAGATACATTTTGAAAATAATATATCTTAAATATTGATATAAAAGTAAAGCACTTTTCCAACAATGAACAATTGAGGACTTTGAAAGTACAGATTTTCAAATGTAACCCAATCTAGTCTCTTCTTATTCCTTGTATCCAAGTCCAGCTTATTGTCCTTCTATCATGTTTTTTGAGGGAGGGGAGTGTCAGACATTGATAAAAAAAATTCATTAGGCTAATTGTTCAGCTTTATGTATGGTCAATCTACATCAACACAACTCAGAAAAAAAAATTCTCAAATTTTTATGTACTTCATTGAGAAACTCATCCCAAGAGGAATGTAATAAAAATTTAATATCTGGAATATAACATATAAATATAAATTAAGCACTTGGAAAATCCATGAGGTAAACAGAGTATTGAATATAGAATCCAGAGAGATCTGAGTTCAAATCTTGACCCTGCTATGTATTAGTTGTCATTTGGTGGTTATTAGAGTTAAATGAAATCATATATATAAAATGCTTTGTCAATCTTAAAGTGTCATATAAAGTTGAAGATGATGATGATAACTACAATAACAATGGCTACAATGATGAGGATTTAGATCTAAAGGGATTCTCTATCCAAACCCCTAATTTTACAGAGAAGGAAATTGTATCAGGAAAGGTTCATAAAATGTCAAAAGTCACACAAGTTATAAGTAGCAAAGGCAGGATTTGTGGCAAGGGGCAATGATGCGAAGTCCAGTATTCTTTTTATAACATAGTGCTGATTCTCATCATCAGTAAGGAATATTATCTGAACCTTAGCTAGGTCAACTTTCATGATACAAGCAAATATTTTAGATTAATGTATGCTAAGAATTTAAATTTAATATGTTTTAAATTATAAATTTAACACAATAATATGTTTATATATTATAAATTATGTTATATATAATATATAATTATAATATATCATTATAATTTTTAAATTATAAATAAATATAAATCACCCAAGTGGAAAGGTACATGGTGAGTGTAAACAGATTATAACATATGGCACATATACACACATGTGCTATGCATGCTAACATACACATCTATGTAGCAACACTAGTTCCATGGTGTGTTTGAATATATAAACAGGTTTATACATGTACACGTATATGAGAATACATCTACCTGGGGAACTGACAAACTATAAAATGCTACATAAATATGATGTTATTGTTGTGATTATTACTCTTCCTACAAGGCCCTCCTCCATTTCTCTTCCATGAAGCTTATTAAAAGCTAATTATTCCTTTCTCTGAACTCTAATATTATTTATTATCTATATCAACTCAATTATATCCTGATGCCTCAGTGTGATATTGAATTAACCTTACGTTCTCATAGGTTATGCTGCAGAACATAAGCTCTGGTCTGGCCTGTCATGCTGGGAAAGCTTTGGGGGAGACTACAATGTTTTTAATTTAAGAATCAGCTGAGTTTAGAGAGATTCTTTACCAGATTTGCCTCAGAGATTGTGAATTTTTTTGGTCAAAACAACTCAGAAATACTATCTATGGGTTGAAATTTATATCATTGAAAAAAAGACTCACAAAGAAGTAATCAGAAAGACCAAAATTCAAATCCTTCCTTAGAAATATACTTGATGTGTGATCCTGAATAAGTCACCTATTCTGTCTCAGCTTTAGTATTCTCATCTGTAAAATAGGAATGATAACTCCTACTTCACAATTGTTATGAAGATCAAATGAAATAGCAGCATATGCAAAGCAATATCTAACTGTCAGCTGTCAATATTATATTATCAATGAATATTTATTCTCACATTATCTTCTGATCTTCTCATTTGAGAAGAATAGCTGTCATGATGAATATGGAAATATGTTTAGAAGAAATGCCTTCATGATTTGTGGGTTTAAGAGAAGATGGAATTATTTAGTCAATGAAGTAGTATTTATAGTAAGCACTGAGCCATTCACCACATGCTCAACATTGTGCTAATGCAATTAGACATCTCTGCCTTCCAAGCACTTAAAGTCCATTTGGCAATATAAGGTAAGAATTGACAACAAGCAATGCAGCATAAAGAAATACTGAAAAATTAAAAATAAGTAATATAAATTATTAGTATGTTACAGAATTCAAAAAGGAGGAAATTCAGTAAGAACCATAATAGAATCAATGAGGTTTTCCTGAAGGCAGCAGCCATGTTATTTGGTTTGACTTTGTTTAGCCAAATAAGAGTTGTTTGGGGGGAAAAAAAAGTTTTAAATACTGGGTTCCATTCCAGGACAGGTTATGGGAAATGGGAGTTACTTGGATCCCAAGTTTTGCCCAGAAAGAACTGACTGTACTGTTAAGTACCTTATAGTTCATTGGCAGCCTTGTAGCCATTCTGAGTGTCCTCTTTGCCATGGTTGATTTTTGGCTTGCAGCAGCAGCATTTGTACACTGATTATAATTTTGAGATGCTTTGTCAGTAACCAAGGTCTATAATTGATCTTCATCTCTAATTACTTTTCTCTCCACAGGTGTCTGGAAAAAGTCCAGATGGGAGCTCACACAACCTCCGCTTTGAGGGGATGGAAAGACAATGTGCATCCTTACCCAGGTACATCACTTCATACATCTCCCTTTGCCAATTCACCCTCAACTGCAGCCTTTTGAGTAATCTGCATGAAACAGGCTCTTAAATAAGGGATTATGGTATAATTTCTTTCCACTGTCTTCTGCTACAGCCTTGGCGCCATCTTCACAACTGAACTAAGAACTGAAACAATTGTGTGGGTTTTTTGCAAGAAGAAAATAGTATGTCATTGCAATTGAACATGTTAGCAAGGATATTGGATGCTATAAAAACACTAGCATAGAACATCAGGTCCAGAGACAATATCATAATAAATCTCCTGTCCAGAAAGTTGCCTGTGAGTATCTACTTGCACAATTTGCCCATAAAGCTTAATGTTAGTAGCAAGGGGTAAAATTTGACTGGGGTCCCACCAGAAAGTAACATGAAACTGACTTTAATTATTCTGTGACCATATATTCTGTGGCAATAACCAAATATTGCTCCAAGGAGCACATACTCTTAAAAGTCACACACACATGAACAACCACATGGGAAAAGTTTGCCTGGCAGTCCTATCATAACATGATCCATTTATGCTGTAACTAGACACCCTTGAAAATGAGATCAAATTTTCAAAGGTTGTCCCTCTTATTCTCTAATTGACGACTAATTCTATTCTCATATTATCAGGGCATGACAAAACGGGAACTTTCAAAGACTGTAGTCCAGCTTCTGTCATATGTGAATCAGGGAACTAAACTGAGAAACAAGGAAAACTAGTTGAGAAAGAAAAAATAAATAAAAGCATAATTAAATATCTCACCTTTTAAAAGGAGTGAAGACTCATTAAAAAATATTATTTCTCCAATCTGAGCAGCATCAGATTTGAACCAAGTCTTTGCCCAGAAATGTATTCCTTCTTTGCTTCAACAGAGAGCAATGTATTGGCCATAATTTTGCATATAATTTAAAAAATAAAATAAAATAAAATCCTCAGGGCTAGAACAAGCAGTAGCCCAGGTAACCACTTGTTTTCATAAGTTGCACAGTGATCTCCAAAAGTGGGAATTGCTTTGAACAATGAATGAATATTCTGTCTAAAGTACAAATTAAAATAAATCAACAAATCTGGCTTCTTTGTAACTAAAAGTATTTGAATTTTCTATCTTGATTATATGTATTCTCTCTTTCTCCTTTGTTCCTTTATCCTCTTTTTTTTCCCTAACTTGACATTGTTATTTGTGTTTGCCTTTGATTTGATTTGGTTTCTTATGAGAAACCAGCCTACACTTTACTATACAGCTCTATTGATTGTGGTAAAGGCAGATGGAAAATCGTGTGCTTTCATGAGAAAACTAGAAATAGCCAAATGCTTTCTTGACCAACAAACATGGCCCTTCCTCCCTGCAGAATACTAAAAGTGAACATGGGATCTACAGACTTATTCCAAAAAAGAGCAAATGAAATCTCTATAGAAATCTAACCTAACAATTATTAGCGATAATGTCCCCCAAATGTCCTAGAACAGTTTCTTTCCTTTATAAGCACTGAAATGCTGAAATCATAGTTGAATATGAACAAGTCAGTTTTAGGATTAAACACCGAGGGAGGGAGTTTTCTGACAAAAGCATTACATTCTCAGTATTCTGTGGGACTGAATCTATCATCAGAATGTGTGAATTGACAAAAAAAATCCTGCCAGCAAAGTGGATGTGTCTGTAGCTGAATTGTTCAATTTCTAATGAAAATAATTTTGACAAAAAGTGCATCCACACAATGGTAGCAATGATTAGATGCACGTGTGAACAGACCTTCGTTGCTACCTGGCAACCGGTAGTAGCCACAGTGAGGAAACAGAATTCAGATAAACATATTAGAAAGAGTTCATTGAAATGGTTTCTTGTTTTTTTAATGAGGAAGATAAGACTAGATTAACTATATCAATTTCTAAAAAAAATAAAAGGAAATGCAAAACAATTCTAGAGTTCTTTCTCAAATCTATAAGTGATTGAGTATACAGAAAAGAGGGTGCTGAGAGATGGAGGGTTTCTTTAGCACCTCAGCAAATATCCAGTTCTGCTTTGGGAATTCTTTTCCCCCTCAGGTTTAACTCTATAGTTAATTGAGGCACATTGTCTTCCTTTTCCAAGATTGAAGAATAGTGCATCTCTGCTTGTCTTTTCTTCACAAAAGAATAAGAAAGCTTTAAAATATTTATGAAGTTAAATTTTTAATTAAAAATTGTGATAATTCTACCAGTTGAAAGAAAATGCCAACATTGGAAGAAACTTAATGGGCAATGGGTTTGTTTGAACCCATTTTTGTTACTGTGAATACCTTGTTAGCATTCAAAATATACTCTAGCATGTTGGTTTGTCTATAAAATCTGGAGACAGAATCAAAATGAAAATGCTACGTAATGAATTCATTGCTGAAACCAAAATGATATCAGGAAACTTGATTGTATGTATTGGGACGGGTGGAATAGTATCTTTAAAATGGGCACATTTAGCATTTGATACCTACTTTCAAAATAAGTAGCATACATGGTCTGTTTTGGAAATAAGTATATGGTCTTGTTAATAAGCATCAGATATTCATTAGAACAACTACTTTAACTATTCCTACCACCACACTACCAATTTACTTTCATAGGAAAACCAAAGGAAATCAACATAGCATCCTTTTCTGTTTTGCTCTATACAAACTATTGTTTTTCCTAGGTGAGCATGCAAATGACTATTTCTAAGGCCAGAATAATATGAGAACAGTAAATATATGTATTTTTTCAAACTGTCTCCTTTTTGTTGAAAATATTGTCTCCAATAAAGCTGGGAGGCAAATACATCATGAAAACTGATATGTTTGCTCCCAAGCTTTTCTCTGCACAGTCATTTCAACACACTATGTCTTCATATAAGCTTTGATTTTGCCATTCAGAGAAGTCTTATCCCCTGAGAGCACAAAAAGTAATTCCTTCTCCATTAGGACCCAAACCTGGGCTTCTGGCTAAAGACTGAGATTGTCTATCACAGAGTCAGATTCATAATCCATGATGGCAACATATTTATGATCTGTAGCTTTGTTGGTGGCGCCTGATGGATCCCATTGGCAAGAGCACAGTACTGAGGAGACCAAAATTTGATCGATTGTGTGGGCCAATAAAGTTTCTATTGCAGCATAGCCCTGAGTCCAGCCAAGTGTCTTAAAATATGTCATCATTCACAAGTACAACCAGACTGGTGTGAGTGGATGATAAAGTGCAAATCCAGAATGATACAGACAGTATTGGCTCTGAAATCAGAGTACTTTGGACTCAAATCCTGGCTCAGGTACTACTTATATGATCTTGGGTCTCAATTTCTTCAGTTTCTTCATATGTGATATGAAGGGATTAGACAAGATAAAATCTAAGGTCCTTTCCATAACAAAGTCTGAAATTGTGTGATTCTTTTTGCTGGAAAAGCATCAGTTGCTCTCTTCCTAAAGCAATATCAATTAAATATAAGAAATAATATTCATATGGAGCTTATACGTCCATATTACAGCTTTTTATCATCTTTCAAATACTATCTCAGAAAATCAATCTCTTAATTCCCTTGGATCCTTCATTTAGAAAAATGAAATAGTTTTGATTCATAAGTGACAGAAGAACATTAATACTACACCTACTAAAGAGGCAATTCTGTTTTATTAGAATACTCCTGAGACTTGGAAATATGCAACTGATGTGCTAAGGAAGAGTAGACTATAAGTAGCCTAAGAAAGATTCTCATCTATATTCTGGGGGGATGGCAGCACAAATCATTCCCTACCAGAGAAACATTGCACTTGCCAAGGATGGGGGTGAGCAAGAACCCATTCACACCATATTTTGCTCTCAGGAATTATATTGTCCTTTCACACATTGCATAAGTTATTTAGGAAGAAAAAAACTCTCTCTGGAACATCTCAAGCCGCCTTTGACTTGCCTGTGTAATGAAAAGCAGCATAGTAATTCTGAATTAGGATAGAAGGAGCAAACAGCTAACACTCACTTCCTTGGAGCTTAAAAGTAAATTTGCTTTCCAAGCTTGTTCTCCATTTTTCAGCATTGAATACATTTGTGTCCAGATCAGGATATACACCATAAGGCTACATTTCCGCTTTAACATTTCAGTCATGTTTTGTTGCATGCTACTTTTGTGTCTGTGTATATTTTTGTCCTTCTTCAGTAGGGTGCCAAGTAAGAGTGCATGGCCAACTTTGAAACTGGGAAAACATGCACACTTGTCTGCTCTGGGATATTCTCCCCAAAGCATTCCGTCTGGTCATCTTCTAATCACTTTACAAGCATTGAATCATTACCTTACTTACTTCTTACTCACTTCTCAGTTAACTTCTGTCTTACTCACTGCTATTGAATTTCCCTTGACCAACCTAGAATCATTTTGTAGCATGTACAAAGCAGATGGCAAGGACATTGCATTTTTGTAAAGGTCCCCAGTAAAATCAGTGCCATTCTTTGGCTGAAGATTACCTGGATGATAATTACAAAGATAAATGAAACTTAGCACAATCAAACCAAAACACACATTTATCTGTATAGATGTAATAATAAAAACAATAATAGTGGTTATTATAGCAGCAATAGCTAGAAATATATAAATATATGATTTATAAAACACATTAAGATTATAAAATACACATATATTATTTCATTTGAATCCTACAGCAATTCTGTGAAATAAATGCTATCATTCTCCCCATTTTATGTAGGAAATTGAGAATGAGAGTAGTTAAGTGATTTACATAGAATCACATAGGTAGTAAGTATCTAAGACAGAACTTGGTCTTTAGCTTTCTTAACTCCCAGTTCAACATTCAATTCATTTTGTCACAGCTTTCTCTAATTTGGATAGTTCAAATTCAATAATGCAGATCATGATGGTTCATGTTTGCTGAGCCTACAACTTTTACCCATTCTTCCTTTAAGCATACTGTGACCTGAATTATGTTCTCTTGATATGTCAGTGTCTTTTGACAAGGATGCAAATGGAACACACTAGCTGTTCATTAATATTCCGACCACATAACCAAACCATCTTTTTCACTCACACATTTTTGATGGGATTCCTTATACTTCTGTATAATTCCTTGTTGACAGTATGTTACAGCCTGCTCATGGCTGCCATGAGTTTTTCTATTGCCCTTTTTGATTTCAGTTTTTTCAAAAACTATAGTGATACATGACTTAGAGTCATTGGACACTGAAATAATATTGATATTAAAAAGGTCAGCCTTTATTTCTTGGAGAAGCTTGAGTTTTTAAGAGAGCTTTATAGTTTTCCTAAGACAATTTAGTCTATTCTTTACCTGTTTGATGCTAGGCTCCTTTCATTTCACATATTTGTCAAAGAAAAGCCTTTATAGGTTGTCTATCCAATAAATATCTTTCATTTTCTTACTTAGTCCTTTGTAGATGGCTAGGCCAAACTCTTTTGGATGGTTTGGATATTTTCTAGAGCTTTCTGCAATGTTATACTAGCATTGTCCACAAATAATTAGGTCAAATTCCTTTGATTGATGCTTCTATTCCTGGATACATTTGTGCTGATTGAAATACATTCCAAATCTCTTCAGAGAAGAAAATATATACCAGATATCTTAAATTCTTGCCACTTCTTTACCTAAAAGGAAGGATTTTCTATAAACTTTGACAAAACAGCCATGTCTCATCAAAGTAATCAGTATTTCAAAGCTCCTTCATTAAGAACTTTCACTTTGTCAATGCCATAATATTAATCTGTGAAACATGTTGTTTTTGATGCTCTCCACTTCAGTCACAATATATATTTTGAATGTTCAGGTTTTTTTGAGGCGTGAACTTGATATGCAATGACTTTTCTTCCACATCTCCCTAGATTATAGAGAAATGCCAATTCATCCTTGTTTTGTCAGTTATCCAATAGCCTCCAGCATCTTCCTTAGTGATGAAGCATTGTTTTGATATCCCTTCCTGTCCTTGAAAAACCCCTTTATCAGCATAAAAAAAACCCAACAACTGTGACTGGCACTAATCTTAAAATAATATAGATTATTCTTGAAAGCTTGTCCTGGCAATCTGCATATATCAAAGTTTAATGGTTTGGGGAGGTTTTTCTTTTTCTTTCTTTCTTTTTTTTTTTGAAAGCAGTGAAGCTCATATAGATAAAACCAGCAGATAAACTTTTTCATCCTTTCCATCAGGGTTCCTAAGTTAAAAGTCTGATTCTGTCAGTCATCTATTTGACTGGTACTTTTGATTACATCTCTCTCAATGTAGAGAAAAAGAAATGAAAATGATGAATTAGCAGTATTTTAATCTTTTTTAAGACCTTAACCCATCTCCTTTGTTAAATTCATTCCCCAAAATGCAAAATTCACTGGGGCTTAACAGATTATAAAAGCTGAACAGTAGGGGTTAATGGTAGAGACCTATCATTTTTGTGTCATTTAATTCCTTAGATAAAAGTCAATTTTAATCAGTCTTTTGGTCATTTCCTTGTAGTTGATATATCCTTGATGCCAGCTAGGACAGGTGACATCAATTATTCAATAGAAAGCTTCCATTAAAAGTTTAATTGGAGGTTTAATACTATCCCTAAAGTGGAATTATCTCTAAAGGAGAGGTATCCCTAAAGCAGAGGTATCCCTAAAGCAGTCATGACTAAATCTTGGTTGACTGTGTGCATTACATTCTATTGTATTATACTTTCCCCCTACTTCAAAACAGATTCTAAGCTATTATACTTTTAAAAAATTAAAGATTATTTTTAGGAGAAGAATAAGTATTCATTTTTAAATATCTTTATTAATGTCTTTATATCCACATTTTAATGCATTCATTTCAATTCTGATATATTACATCAACATTTTATATTCAAATTAGATCTAGCATTTTAACATTTTACTTTTAATGTGCTCTGTTAAGAACAATTTATGAAATGATGAGATGAACTAATCAAAGACAAAGTAATGCCTTTTGTTTTATAAATCATACTCATTTTTGCACATTGCTCCTCACACACATATAATTGAACCTTCCCTTGTGACAAAGAAAAACACTTATGCAATACTGACCAAGAAAACTACCTTATCTAACATCATATGCAATATTCTGTACCCATAATCCCTTTGTCCCCACATCGAAAAGGAGGGAAACATATTATATCATCTGTTCTCTGGAACTAAAATTGGCCATTGCATTTCATTAATCTGAATTAAACTTCCTTTTCATATTGTTTTTATTTGCATTATTGGAGTCATGTTTATTTTTCTCTTGGCTCTGCTTACTTTGCTCTGCATGAGTTTAGAGAAACCTTGCCTTCAAATTCTTCATCTTCATCATATTTTATGATGCAATGACATCCCATTGCACTGTATATCTTAATGTGTTCAACTGTTCCCTAGTGGGGAAACATTCATTTTTTGTAACTCTTTATTTTCTGTCTTTGTCCTCCTTGAGGTTTGTGCTCAGAAGTGAGATCACTGCATCAAAAGAGTAGTGATTATTGTTTTATTCTATTATTATTTTACAATATTACTGTATTATTTTAATGTCCTAATATTATAATTAGTTTTAACTTGAAACACTTCAGGTTTTTATTGTCAGAATACATTTAACATAGATCAAATATTTATTTTCCCCTTCCTTCCCCTCCACATGCCCCAGAACAATAAAAAGCAACACCAACATTCTTTTGTACCTAGGCAGCTGCTTGCTTTTCAAAGCCCAGAACCACATATAATTCCTCACATTATATTCCCTGGCAGTTCTTGATGTTTTACTATTTTATTGTCACTCTACCATCTGCCTCCAAGAGCTTATTGCAGTGGGAATGATTGTTGTGGTGAGTTTCTTGACAGTGCTGAAATGTTTTCCTCACTATGCCATTCTGATGCTACACACTACTTCCTCCTGTCTTCATTTAATATGCCAGTGGATATTGTTTCTCTTTCTGAGTTTCATGTGTTTGGGTCTCATCATAGTGTCATCTTCAGGTGACCACATTATTTCTACTAAACCAAATCTTATAGCCTGTTAAGAATTTTCTGACTTTTCTGGGCAGTGTTTATAGCATGGGAAGAGACTGGCAATATTTTCTGATCATTTCACTCTGGGTTATAACTCTTAAAACTTTATTTTAACAGAAAGCTATATGTTCCACATAAAGCAGAAATGCAATATGGTGATAATTAAGAGTAAAATGAATTGGTTCCCTGTTAGAAATCCAAATTTTATTGATGCCTCTAAAGATACCATAGTAGTTTCTCTATATACATTTCCCCCAATCCCCAGCAAAATCCTCTTTTGCAACAAAGAAAAATAGTTAAACAAAATTAACAATGTAATCTTATCAGACAATGTATGCAACATTCTGTGCCTATAAGTCCTCTTTTGCTGTACTAAAAGGGGGCAAGTGTGTTATCCAGAACTAAAATTGGTTATTTTAAGTAATCAGTCCAGATGCCTTTGGTGTTATTTTCATTGACATTGTTGTAGTCTATATATACATTATTATGCATATTGGTCTCCTGATTCTGTTTTCTTTGCTCTATATCAATTCATTTAAATTTTCCCTTGCTTCTATGAATTCCTGATATTTGTACTTCATATTCATTGTTTTCGTCATTTGTCTCTCATATCCATTGTAATCATTATTTCCTGTTACATTCATATACCACAGTTTGTTTTGACATTTCCCAGTCAATATAGTCCAAATGGAATTTGCTTCCTGGTTGTTGTTGTTTTGGGGGGGGAAGAAGTGATAGTAAGAGTTCATTTGGATTTCAACATAATGCAAAAGAAGGGAACATGAATTTATTATTCATTCATATTAATCATGTCTAATTTTCATGAACTCATTTGGTGTTTTCATACCAAAGATGGAATGGTTTGCCATTTCCTCCTTCAGTTCATTTTACAGATGAGGAAATTGAAATAAACAGGGTTAAGCAACTTGCCCAGGGTCACATAGCTAAATATCTAAGGTCAGATTTGAACTCATCAAGATGGGTCTTCCTCACTCCAGGCCTGAGACTCTATCCACTTGTGCCCATTTATTATTTTCTCCTTCCTTCCCTTCTACATGTCCCAAAACAATAAAAAATAACACCAATATTCTTTTGTACCTAGCCAGCTGCTTGCTTTGCTAAGCGTTTCACAAATATTTCATTTGATCTTAACAACTCTATGAAGTAGAGGCTATCATAATCCCCATTTGAGGAAACTGAAGCAGTTGCCCCAAGTCACACAGCTACCAAGTGTCTGAGATGGGAACAGCAGACCTAGTATTCTCTCCACTGTATCACCCAGATGTGTGATATGCAGGTAAAAAATTACAAAGGTGATAACATCATAAAGCTATATCCTAAAACAAGAGCAGAAGCTCTAAACAATGGAAAGAGCTAATAAATACCCATCCCTGTTAAGATAATTTTAGTAGCAGTGAAAAGATCTTAGTCCATTTTAAAATCCTGGGAGAGGTACTTTGAATTGCTTTTAAGATTGACCAACCTGTTGTGAAGTGGGAAAAGAAAAAATGATTAAGATTCTAACTTAAAATTAAAAAAAAAGACTAAATTAGTGGTATTTCAGAAATGTAATTTCAAAAAACATTTAGCAAATACCTATTGTGTGCTACAAAACAGGGTGTCAACAATGGGGGTATCATTCTCCTTTCCTCTGTTCTTCCTCCATTTCCCAAGTCACTCAGATCCTATGTATTATGAAAGAGGAGAAGAGCCATTCTTTTCCCCATCCTTTAGCTTTGTTCTTTTCCTGACCTAGGTGACCCAAATCCCCTGTGGTGGCCAGACAGTAAGAACAACATGACTACTCCCATTATTTGGATGAGCTAGGTCTCACTATGTACAATTCTTCTGTCTTAAGACAATAGTCTGTCACTGTATCTGGGGCTCCTCAAGCCTTCCATTATCCCCTACCCCTGTACCATCCAGATCTCCAGGTACTACCACTTGTCATTGTACCCTAAGAATCTCATTTCTGGTATCTACTACACTGATGTATTTTAGAATCTTTTAGATTTTTCTACCTCCCTATCAGTTGCAATCTCTTGTATGTGGTGTTTTCCCCAATTAGAATAATAATTCCTTGAAAAACAGGACTGTCTCTATCCCTAACACTTCATAAAGTGTTAGATACATAGTAAATATTTAAGAAGCACTTTTGTCTTTCATTCAGCCCATCATTCGTTTATTTACACATGTAGAGCTGGAGTCTAGATGCTGATGAGATGCAAACTTAGATAAGAACTCTTTAAAGGAGTTTGAATTCTAACAGAGGATGAAATATAGTTCATATAACCATAATAATAAATCAATCAATAAGAATTTATTAAATACTTATTACATTAAGGCACCATGCAAGGCCAGAAGGTACAAATACAACAAATGAAAGCAGTCTTTCTCTACTAAAAAGGTTCTTATATTTTACCTGTAACACAATAATGTGTTAAAAAGTACACTGTAGAAACTCAAAATAAAATAGTTTCCCATATAAATGAGTTCTAAAAAGAGAAAGTTGTTTTCCTCAGAGAGGGCCTGAGACAAAGAAGACTTCCTGGAGAATATGTTATATGAGTTGAACTTTAAAGGATGGTAAAGATGAGAAAGGCCAGTGGTCTAGATGTAGAAAATAATATGAGCAAAAGTATATTGGGGAGAGAAATAGAACACTCTGGCTGGAATATGGAACACAAAGAGGAATAGAATAATGTGAGAGAAGATCTGGAAGGACAGGCTGTGATATATCTTAAGTACTATACAAAGTAGTTTAAACTTTTCCTTGTGGGTTCCAGGAAGCCATGGAATATCTTTGAGCAAAAGAGTACATGGCCAGATTTCTGTGTATGAAAGATAATTCTAACAGCAATATAATGACTATATTGAAAATGGGAGGAAGGTGCTGATAAGAAGGCCTGTTTGCTAAATTGAAATGAATTGAATCATCCAAGTGCATTGGGAATGAGAATCTATGCTAAGTTATTGGCTCTAGCATTAGAGAGGAGTAAGTAGAAATAAGAGATATTAGACAGAAATAGTAACCACATGGATATGAGAGGTGAGAATGAAACAAATCAAAAATGGCACTAAGGTTTTCAAACATGGGTTCAAATGTGTGAGTGCCAGCACCATGGACAGAGTTAGCGGAGTCAAAAAGAGGAGCCAGGACAGTGTGTGTGTGTGTGTGTGTGTGTGTGTGTGTGTGTGTGTGTGTGTGCGTGTATGCGCGCGCACATATACATATATATATATATTTTTTTTAATTACACAGTGGTCATTTGAATCTTAACAACGTAATCATTTTGAAAGGTTCACACTACCTAGCAGCATACTAAATTCTAACACCACAATCACTACTGTTAAATTTGTGGGTACTAGGAATATAGAGCTAGGTGATATCAGGAAATGTTCTCTAGAAAAAAAGCACTCTGAATTCTTCTATCTCTTCCTTCTCTGAAAGCAACATTTTCTAAATATAGAACTGCAAGGCAAAATTCTAATCTAAAGAGATGATACCTCTTGTTCTGTAATTAATTTAACTTAAAGAATCATCAAGTATTTATTTATTAAGTGCTAACCAATGTGCTAAGCAGGGCAATGAGATGTGCAGTGGATAGAAGACTAGGCAAGAAGGAAGGAAGAAAAGGAGGGAGGAAAGAAGGAAGAAAGAAAGGAGGGAAGAAAGAAGGAAGAAAGAAAGGAGGGAAGGAAAGATAAAAGGAAGAAAGGAGGGAAGAAAAGAAGAAGGAAGGAAAGAAAGAAAAAAAAGAAAATTCATCTTCATGAATTCACATTTGGCCTCAGATATTAACTAGCTATCAGAGAGTTAATCCTGTTTACCTCAGTTTCCTCATCTGTAAATAAGGTGGAGAAGAAAATGACAAGCCATTCCAATATCTTTGCTGAAAAAACTCCAAATGGGGTCACAGAGTCAGAAAGGACTAAAAAATGACCGAATATCATCAATGTACTAAGCACTGTGGTAAGCATTGTGGAAACAAAGAGAAAGATAGTCTCTGTATTTAAGGAACTTTCCTTACCCCATTAAGGGAAATAATATTTATGCATGTCAGTTGTGAAAAAAGTGCTAGTTGTACTATCAAAGGACTTGGTTTCAAATCCTGCCCCTTGATGATTACTACTTGTGTAACCTCAGGTAAGTCATTTAACATTACTGGTTCTCAGTTTCCTCATCTTTTAAAATGAGGGAACAGAACTAGAGCACTTCTGAAGCCCCTTCCAGCTCAAGATCTCATACCCTATTCCCAAATATAGGAATTTAATAGAGAATATGATCTACAATTGTGATTTCATTAATACAGAGAACTCCAAAATGAAAAAATTCACTCTACCAGTACAGATGTAACCTTCTCGACAGTTTCCAGTCTTAGATAAGTTAATTGTCTTTTCCTGTGATGTCAAATTCAGATAGAAGCAGGGGCCATTAAATCACATATAAGAATCCTCGCAGCTTTCATATGGACTTAGAAGACAACATGTTAACATTATGTTCTGTTTTTTATTAATTTTATTAAATTTTCCCAATAATTTTAATTTTTGTTAAATATTTCCCAATTACATTTTAATCTGGTTCCACTTGTACTCTGGGATAACTAAGTGCTGGCCAGTCATGTGGTCAATATGTGGTAAAGACCAAACCAAAATATATATATATAAAAGTAAATACAAGATAACTTTGAGAAATAGTATTTAAAGAATCAGAAAAGACTTTATGTGGTACTTGAACATTTTAGAAATGTTAAGGGGAGCTCAAATATGAAAATTCAAACTCATTTCATAGATGATAAAACTAATGCCCCAAAGATTATAATTTGTTCATAATTCAGTAACTAACAGGGGACAAAACTACACCTTCTGACTTCCAGTCAATTTACCTGCTTGTTACCTCATGATGCTTACTAATCATGGCAAGGTGATATGACCCCTGCCTCTCATTTTATGTGGGATTGTTATTTCATACTATAGCACCAGGTCTTAGAATGCTTTGGACTGGTGGGGGATGGAAGACCACTTTTAAAAGAAAGACTAAAAGGTGCATTAGACAGCCTAATACCATGTGGAGTACATAGAAGCTTTGGAATTCCTGAGCTCCCTGGAAACACAGGTTTCAAAAGTGGCAGGGTCAGCATCAAATCATCCTATCAATAAAGAATTGCTGCTTTAAGTACAGATCTTTCAGGGGGGTCCTGTCTGTAAACCACAGACCTTTAAAGGTCTCTTGAGTTTTTAGTCTCTCTTGAAATACTACCTCTTCTGTGAAGGCTTTCTCTGAAGTGAAGGCAAGATAGTGAGTTTTCCTGGCTGCTATTTTCTCTCCCCTGAGCTCTCCTGTCATTCTTCACTCTCCATTACAGAAACATTTGTGGTAGTATTTATACATGATGTAACTACTTCATTAATATATGTCATTGGTTCTCCTTGTCACTAAAGTAGTTGTTTGTATGTGCCATTAGCAATTAAGAGCCTGGTTTATTCCTAAAGATGTGGATATTAGCTACAGGTGAAAAGAAAATATATGGTGATAATGATCTGAATGTAGGTGTTTTTCTACAAAAGATGGATCAAAGGTAAAATTCTAAAGGTTACTATAATTCACTATATAGAACTTAAGCCAAGCCTAGATTTCTTTCAACTATTAGCTTAGCAGGTGGGAATTTTTGTAGGAAGAGAAAGATGATTTCGTAAAGCATTTTCCAAAATGGATGTAGTTGTTTTAATATAGATGAGTAATTTCGGCTTCTGAAGATAGAATGGAGCTAACCTGATACTAACAAGCTGCTTACTGTCTCTGCCAAATTAGGCTTAATACTGAAAGACATTCCTTAAGAAGTCAAGAAGGTCAGGGGTCAAGCCATCAACCTATGGAATACAGCTGTCAAGGACACCTTTTTGCATTCTCCAAGGGGATAACTATTGAAAATTCAACAAAGAAAATATTTGAATGAACAGGGACAATTAAAGAAAAGGGAAAAAAAAGACCCAGACATCCCAGAAGAATCTATTGGTAACAGGGAGGGAGCTAGCAAGCAGAAAGTTTGCAGGACTTGGATTTTATCAACCTTTCTAATAAATGTCACTTGACTATTCAGAGAGAAGAGCAGTTGGTACAATATGGAAAGGTTTTAAAGTCCATTAATTTTTTGAAATGAAGCAGCTGGCCTCGTTGGCTATTAAATAATAAGCCAGATTCTCCCTAGTGCCTAAGTCACCAGTGCCTGGTGGTAAATTAGGCATTTAGAAAAGCACATCACCTCTTTTAGAAAATTAGGGTACAATTTAGTGTACTTTACCCTTATTAAGAATATTGTATTCGGGAACATACTTAATGATTTAAAACCTGAGTTCAAGTCTCTACTCTAATTCATTCTAAAACCATGCAAAAGTCATTTAATGTTCTGTGCCTGTTTTTCAATCTTTCAGATGTGAATAATGATATAATAACAAAATATAATGTGCATACACATTATATCTCACCATGGTTGCTTTGAAGAAAGCATTTTAGAGCACTAGATAATTATAACAATATGAATATTAGGTGATTTCTAATCCATATCAAAATAGAACTGGCACAGGTTGCAGCTTAGACAAATAAACAGTCCTTCTGTTAATATTTAAAATTAATTTCTTGGATTGTCTTTATGGCATGGAGTAAACCAAAATGACAGCAGATTGACTCATGTGCTGTAAGCAGCTGACAATACATAATAAGCAACATTGTGAGAAATCCTAGTATGAAGATAATTGTATATTAAAAGGTGTCGACAATTTCACCACCAAATAACAAAAGGAAAGATTTTTTTGCCAAAATCTCTAAAACCATAATTTCAATGTTATATCATGGCAATAAAATTGTCCTTTTGAAAGAAGAAAGAGAAAGTTGATGATTGAAACTTATTAAACTGTGGGAAACTTAGGGAGCTTACCCCAGAAATGCCTGGTCACCACGGAATATTTTATTTTCTAGGAAAGTGAAACACATGAGAATGCAAAGAGTAAAAGTATCTTGGAGTATACTCAGTATGGAAAGACCACAAACATAGTTAAGTGTGACTCTTGTGACTCACTCTGTGTGTTGTGTCTAAGTCATATTATCATATTATTACACTCTGTGTATCCTGGGACAGTCATGTCAGGATTCCCCAGAAGGTCCAGTGTAACGAAGCCAACCTTTCCATGTGACTTGTCAGCTAGACTGAACTCATTCCCCTAGGGGGTGACCACTCAACCTCTTGCAGATGTTGGTTATTGGGACACCACTATGAATGACCTGCAGCTGGTGTCCTGCAATAATTCCTCAGTGATGGGCGCCATTAATGCCTGTCATTTGTTTGTATAATTCTCTCTACATGGACTTCCATCTGCTGGGCACGTGTGGAGTAGACATCTATTAATGCTTTTGAATTCAGCTATCTCATTGTAAGGTAGCTGTGCATTATTTCAACATGTTTCAAATTAGGGTTGATGACTAGTTTCAGTGTGCTTTTAATGAGTTTAGTAACTGTGGAGAGGGAGACAGATCTAGTAAATATAGATAGACATGTCTGACCATCATTCATTCATTCAGAAGTCAGTTGATTCTTTCAACAAATGTTTATTAAGCACATGCTAGGTACAGAACATGGTGCTAAGTGCTGGGGAAAATGCAACATTTAGATAATTCAATTTCTGGATCGAATGGAGCTTAGAAAGGGATGACATAAATAATACAAACTATCATTATTTTTCACAGAATGAAAAAATAATACTTTGTGAAATCTAAAGGACTCCCTTTCTTTCCATCTGCTAATTTAAGTTCCTCTGACTTCCCTCAAGTGATTCCATTTCCCTTTAGCATACTGCTTCTCCCTTTAAGCCATCAAATGGTTGCTAGAATTTTGCCATCATATAACTAAAGTTAGAAAGTATTGCAACTGGGATGGATGAGAAATGTTTTCAATCCATGATGGTAGAAGGAACACTAGGCAACTGCTAAAGTTCTAGTTCATAATTTTGTTTCCCTACCCACCCCCCTTGCGGGGAATCAGAGCATTCAGGAGACCTTATTATCATCATCAATTAAATTGTTCCCTTTCCATGGTTTGGAGAAAAGAGAACTAAAGAAGGATAGAAGAAAGTGAGAGGAAAACAAAGAAGTAATAAGAGGCATCTAAGTGATCAGAGACACTAACTGCTTATAAAACTGGAACAATATGCCTCTAAGGGAAGAAAGAAAACAAAAAGCAGAAACTGGAGGCAAGCTTTTAATGCTTAGTTTGTAATTTTACTTCTGGCCTTAACCTATCTTGTTGTTGGTCCTTCATTTTCTGAGAGTACCAGGACATCACTGGGTAAAGTCTTCACTTGTGTATTGATTGAATTTAAACTAGGAAGAATGTATCTATCTATTGAATAAGATATTACATAAACAAGTTGTACATGAATATAATTCACTTGTACACAACTATACTTTCTGTTGTATTGTCACATATGGTCATTGTATCTAGAACTATTATAGTAAGCAGCCAGCTGCCCTTTAAATTTAGTTTTTTTTCCTGCCTCAGCAAGGATCAAGTTCACTCTCCCTAAAGACATCAACTCTGTTAAGAATTGTTTCAAAGTAAAATGGAGAAAGTGATTTTGTTGCAGGGAAGAGATGTATATTGTGAAAATATTGTTTTTTCTTCTTGAACCTATCCAAGGAGAAGCATGCAAAAAGGAAAATAAGCAAATGATTTGTCTTTTAGGATATTCAACATTCTATAGCATTGCAAAAGAAACATAGGATTTAAGGAATAAATTAAACACACATGGGTAAAACTTTATTTTGTCCTAATTAGAAATAAAGATCCTCTACCACTATCTTCTATCACCATCCCTCCAAAGGAAAAAAAAAAAGATGAAGTAAAAGAATAACAAAAGGTAAACTAAGAACTAGTATATGTTTGTTTACAAACACCTACCCACAAACAAAAGGAGTCTAAAGGAAAGTAATTACAAAAGGTAGGCTAAGAGTTAGTAGAGATTTTCTTTGATTACTTCTCTAATTTCTTTCTAGAAATAAAATAATCATAAGCAACTTTATTTATTTCCATATAATGGTTGAGGAAAGAAGGAATAAAGAAAGTAATTAATTACTAATGTTGAATCCTAGGACAAACAGTGCCCCAAGCCACATTACTAACCTTTTATTAGCCTTGGACAAATAACATTTTTCTCTCTCCCCTCAGTTTGACCTCGAAGACATTGTCTAATTTCTCATAAGGACAGCCTAAAGAAGAATGATGTTTGTAATGAACTTTCATTCTGAGGTGAAGCATGGGGATGAAACAGTCACATAATATAACTGTAAAGTTTTTTTTTTAAATAGTACTGATAAAATTGAAGCATTAAATACAGGTGTATTAAGATCTCATGCTCTGCACCTATCTCTGAGTATAGAGTACTTTGTGTAGCTGTCTTTTTGTCTTCCTAGGTGAAGGAAATCCTTTATGAATTGTATCAGTGGTGTCCGGCCCCTTGTGAAGTGTTCCCCTTTCCCCAAAAAAAGCTTATCTCATTATTTTAGATGAACATTTATTAATGATGATAATAATTGCTTATTAATAGTGTTTATTTTGTAACATTGATCCATATCACCTGCTTTAAAAATAAATTAATAGAAAGCAGCTCAAGGACTCTGTAGAAAATCGAAAACTTTTGCTTTTAATGCAGGTGGTTTAGAAGAACTGAATAAAAGAAGTGCAACTTTGAACTCTCCTTTGAATTAATACTAGTATTGCTCTTCAGCAAACTTCCTGCAAGCCTCTGAGAGGTAGAAGATAGGGTACCAGTGGCTTACTGTCCCATCTCTTCAACTCTCTCCAATAAAACAGCTGCTCTCCTGCCAATGACCCACAACGGTGGACTTCAGTAATTGGTTTCTTACAGCGTCAGCTCTTTCCTCTTTTTTCCTTTCATTTTCTAGGACAGATGTTTCTAGTTAGAGAGATCAAACAAGCTGCTATACTGTGGATTGATTGTAAACATTTTACAATCTGCACCATAACAGATAAATGCTAAGTAATAATATGTAACCCTTTCATATTTTAATGAATACTGTTAGGCATTCATAAGGTGGTGTATACAAACACCTTACTAGAACTATGTGTTTCAAGGATTAAGTCTTGGAAAAGAGTAATAACATCCTCTGTATTCAATTAAAATGTAATTATCTTTGAGAGAATCATATATTCATATACTTATAGAACTAGAAGAAGCCTTACAGATTACCCAATACAATCCACAGGTAAGGAAACTGAGACCCATTTGGGTGAAGTCACTTGTCTATGTTTATATAGTGATAAGTTAAGCAACACTCAATATTATTATTGCTTTAAGTCTTATAGCTAGAATGAAATATAGTTGCCAACTATATAAGTATGTGAAAACAAATTATTGGATCTACTATATAATAGATCAATAAAAAGGACCTATATGAAATTGATGTTGATGGTATACATCTAAGGGGCCTATTTAACAATAGATAATAGAATCAAGAATTCAGAAAATAACAGTCTAGATCATTGGATCAAATGTAATAAGTTGATAACAAATAAAAAGGTGTACAGTTAGCTTTTTTAAAAATACATTTCATAAGTTCAAGATGAGGAGACATGGTTAGACAACAGTTAGTCTGATAAAGATGTTGATGCTTCAATGAATCACAAACTCAGCATGAATCAATAGTATGACATGGCAGCCAAATGTGGTAAGATGAACTTAGGATACATTAAGATAGGTATAGAGTCCAAGATTAGGTAGGTGATAACCTAGTCAGACCATACCTGGAGAATTATGTTCAGTTCCAGTTCAGTTCTCTGGAAAGTATCCAGAGAAGAATGATCAAGCTGATGAAGGGTTTCATGATCATGCCATATAAATATCAATTGAAAGAAATGGTGAGCATGGAGAAGAAAAGACTTCACAGGGGACATGAAAGTTGTCTTGGAATACTTGAAAGACTTAAATTGAAAAATGGTTTAATTTGGAAAGGAAAGGGAAAGGAAGGGAAGAAAAGGAATGGGAAGGGGAGGGAAGGTAAGGAAAAGGAAAGGAAGGAAGCAAAGAACATAAATGGACATTGCAACGTCAAATTTGTGCTGAATATAAAGACTTCCAAATTTCCAAATTTCTAATGTTGTTAGATTTAACAATGATTTAGCTGCTAAATTGACCTTATACTTTTCATATGTTTGCATATCTATCTTCTACTGGATTATAAACTTCTTGAGGACACTGAGATCTCTTTCCTAAGTCCCACAGGAGAATGTCTTGAATATATTAATTAGGCCCTTGATGAATATGTATAAATATATAGAAGATGTATGTATAGTTATAACTATTTTATGAGTTCAAATATAACTTCTAAAAAAACTTTAAATGAAGAACTAAATTAAATGACATTCAGATAGTATAAGGCTATATTACTATTCTTTTCTAATTTTGATTGTCTAGAAATCTCAAAAAGAGAAATATAAGAATGATACTTTTGCATCTGAGCTTCTTAAATCTGAAATCTGAAAAATGTGCTCATACAAGAGAAGCAGAATAAAAAGGGAAGAGGAGAAATCTATCTCCCAAAAATAAAAAAGACAAAATCAGAGTCATCTGTAGAAAGAAACAAAATTAAGCCATTTCTACTTAGTCATTTTCCCCTAAACTCTTAGTGTGCCTTTACTGAATAGGGGCTCCCTAGTGGTCCCGAACCACTCTTTTCCATTATTCTTGCTAGTTTTATATTTAATCATTGCAAATAAAAGGATGGATCTCCAAAGGCATTTCTCCAAACCTTAGGGGGAAGACAGCTGTGTTGGTGACCCAGCAAGACCAAGAGACTGCCAAGTTGCCACTGCTTTTGTGGCAATGGATGACATCTTTAATTATTCTCCACAGCAGAGGCGTTAGCCAGCTAATGATACTTCAAGCCAGTTTTCCAAATCATGTTTTGCAGCTGAAAATTGGTTTAATATGACTGTTCCCAATTTGGAGGCCAAACCTAACTAACTTCAAGGAGTACCAAATATCCCAATGGCAGGATGGCCAAGCGACAGTCATTTTTAAAAATTGAAATGACAGCACATTCCTTTATAAGTAAACTGAATTATCCATGTTTATTTCCTTTAATCAGTATAGTCAAAACAACACAAGCAATTTCTATAGGCATTCTCTTTCTTTAACTAAATAGCCTCTAAATGTTTTTTGTCATTCCTTATAGACTAAATTCATGCTTTAAAATCTGCAGAGGACCTTATGATTACCATCTCATTTGAGCCTTATAACAACCCCTTTTGTTTTCCCTGTTTTACAGAAGAGGAAGCTGAGACAGACAAGTTAAGTGATTTGCCCAGAGTCAAATAGCTATTAAGTGACTGAGGCAGAATGGGAACTCAGGCTTCCTTTGACTATAGATCTCAGGCTCTGTCCACTGGGCCCCCAAGCTGCCACTTATACATAAGTGACCATAACAATCATAATAACAGTAGCAGCTCATCTTTATACAGTGACATTTTTTGAAAATAATTCACAAAGCATTTTCCTTACAGCCTAATATACTAAAAATAGTTTTGGTGTCAAAAGACCTGGGTTTGAGTTTCAATTCTCAAGTTTCCACATTTGTAACATGGGAATGATTATCCTACTACCACCTGGGATAGGATTTTTGTATGGAACATATAACCTTAAAGTATAACACATATGTGTTAGTATTATTTATAATTTCTAACCTTGGGCAAGGCACTACTTACCTTTTCTAATTCTTCATCTAAAAAATAATACAGGGATTGGTTTGGAGAAAATGATCTCTAAGGTCTTTTTCAGAGCTAAATCACATGATTTGTGATATACACAATATAATTATTGTTACTCCAATCATGTTCATATTTAGTTTTCAATTATTAAATATATTATATAGACAATATAGGTATTGTTATCCCAACAATGTTCATATTTAGTTTTTAGTTATTAAATATATTTTAAATACTCAAGATTATATTTCGAGAAGGTATATGGTAAATGAGCTTTAAATATGAATCTCATTGAGATTCCTTCTGTAGACTTTAAGATGATACTATAAATATATTTCCCCCCTGAATTATCCCCCACACTGAAATAAAAGTGCCTCCTTCCTGGAAGAAATATTTCGTAAAAATAAGTGATTTCAAGAAGTACTCAACTATGAACCTTTTACCAATTAGAAATGGCTCCTTACTTAAGACTTTCTAATAATGTCCTTTAAGGAGCATTTTAGCTCATTTTTATAACACATCTAGGTTTGGTGATTTATATTAAACATTAAATGTAATAAATTCAGACTTTTTTTTTTCAAAACTGAGCTACATTGTCTCTGACTCACCCATTTTAGTGCAATGCTCCTGGGAAGGTTTAATTTCTATCTTTCTTACTTGTAATAAAACAAGCTTCAATTGTCTCTTTCTTGACATCTCTATTAATGGAAATGACATGTTTGCAGTGATGTGGTAACAAGATTGGTTGTTGATGTGGTTTGATGTTAAAGACCAAAGGTCCACTCCCAAAGGCCTGACTCTAGTACATACATCGCTGACTTCAGCTTCCTTGGTGTTACGTCAAAGACTGTGAGCTTTGGGCTTTTAATTACACAAAAATCAGAAAAAAAGTTTCAAGGTCCAAGAGAAGATAGTTCATGCAGGTTGCTTCATGTAACAGAAGTTTTCTTCTTAATTGTGCTTAAAGAATTGAGCCTTGAAGTTTAAGTTGATCTATAAAAAAGAAAAGCATCAGAAATGGGTAGTCTTCCTATTGTCCATTCATTCCAAGGATTATATGTGTTTTATTTTTCTATGATTCTTGGACTTAAAGGTGAAAGGACTCACAGAAATAGATAATTTTATAATAGCTTTTTATATTTAAAATATATACAAAGATAGCCTTCAGGATTCACCCCTGCAAAACCTCATGTTTTAAACTCTTGTCTCTTTCCCCTATTCCAAGACAGCAAACAATCCAATATATGTTGAACATGTGCAATTCCTCTATACATATTTTCACATTTATCATGCTACACAAGAAAAATTAAAATAAAAAGGAACAATTGAAAGAGAAAAAACAAGCAAACAACAACAAAAAAATTGAAAATACTATGTTGTTGATCCACATTCAGTCCCACAGGTCTCTTTTCTGCATGCAGATGACTTTCTCCATCACAAATCTATGGAATTGATCCCAATCACCTCACTGTTGAAAAGAACCAAGTCCATCACAGTTAGTCATTACATAATCTTGTCATTGTTGTGCACAATGTACATTTGGTTCTACTTACTTCACTTAGCATCAGTTCATGTAAATCTTTTCAGACTTCTCTGAAAGCATTCTGATGATTGTTTCTTATAGAACAAGATTTCATAATATTCATATGTCATAACATCCAGCCATTCCCCAATTGACAAGAATCTACTTGCCACTACAAAAAGGGCTGCTACAAATATTTTTGCACATGTGGGTCCTTTTCCCTGTTTTATGATTTTTTGGGGATACAAGCCCTACAGAGACACTACTGGATCAAAGGGTATGCACAGTTTGATAGTCCTTTGGGCATTGTTCCAAATTGATCCCCAGAATGGTTGGATCAGTTCACATAACTCTACCAACAATGTATTAGTGTCCCAATTTTCCTACATCCCCTCTTAGCCAATCTGAGAGATGTGTAGTGTTACCTCAGAGTTCCTAATTTGCATTTCTCTAATCAATAGGGATTTTTAGAGCATTTTTTCATATGATTAGAAATGGTTTTAATTTCTTCATCTGAAAATTGTTCATATCCTTTGGCCATTTATCAATTGGAAAATGGCTTGCATTCTTATAAATTTGAGTCAATTCTTTATATATTTTAGAAATGAGGCCTTTATCAGAATCCTTAGATATAAAAATATTTTTCTGCTTCCCTTCTAATCTTGGCTGCATTGGTTTAGTTAGTACAAAAACTTTTAAATTTAATATAATCAAAATTATTCATTTTGGATTTCATATTGTCTAGTTATTGTTTGGACTCAAATTCCTTCCTTCATCACAGATCTGAGAAGTAGACTATTTCTTGTTCTCATAACTTGCTTATAACATCACCATTTATATCTTTTTTTATTTTTCCCCCCTGAGGCTGGGGTTAAGTGGCTTGCCCAAGGTCACACAGCTAGGAAGTGTTAAATATCTGAGACTAGATTTGAACTCAGGTCTTCCTGAATTCAAGGCTGGTGCTCTATCCACTGTGCCACCTAGCTGCCCCACCCTTTATATCTAAACCATGAACCCATTTCAACCTTATCTTGGTTCAATGCCTAATTTCTGCCATACTATTTTTCTAATTTTCCCATCAATTTTTGTCAAATACTGAGTTCTTATCCCAGAACTCACTTAGCCCAGAAGCTGGAGTCTGGATTTATCACACACATTGTCATTGACTATTATGTCTTATGAATCTAACCTATCTCATTGATCAACTCATTAGCTATTTCCAAATCAGTGGTCCTCAAACTTTTTAAATAGGGGGCCAGTTCACTGTCCCTCAGATTGTTGGAGGGCTGGACTATAGTAAAAACAAAAACTCACACTCTGTCTCCACTCCTCAGCCTATTTGCCATAACCCTGCGGGCCACATAAACATCCTCAGCGGGCTACCTTCATTTGCATTTTTTCTTAATACTCTTGAAATTCTTGATCTTTTGTTCTTTGAATTGAATTTTGTTATTATTATTTTTTCTAGCTCTGTAATTTCTTGGTAGTTTGATCAGTATGACACTGAATAAGTAAATTAATTTAAGTAGAATTGTCATTTTTATTATATTAGCTTGTCCTACTCATGAGCACTTGACATTCTTCCAATTGTTTAGATATAAGTTTATTTGTATGGAAAGTATTTTGTAATTGTGTTTATATAGTTCCTAGCTTTGTCTTGGCAGGTAGACTCCCAAATATTTTATATTATCTACAGTTATTTTAAATGGAATTTTTCTTTGTATCTCTTGCTGCTGGGTAAAATAGATAATTTTCTACAACCTCCAAATATTGAGGACTAGAGAGGTTAAATGGCATACCTAAAAATAATAATAACAATAATGATAATAGTAATAACAACTGACATTGTTTACAAAGCATTTTGTATACTTTATCTCTATATTAATGCCACTAATAAAGCACTATAAAACTAAAGGCCACTAAGTGGCTCCACAGTGCACCTGGAACTGGGGTCAGGAAAACTTGAGTTCAAATCCAGCCTCAAGATATTCACTAACTCTGTGCCCTGGGCAAGGTGCTTTATCTCCATTTGCTTCAGTTTTCTCAACTATAAAATATGAATAATGACAGCACTTACCTCTTAGGGTTGTTGCAAGATTGTTGCAAATGATATTGTATATATAAGATTCTTTATGAAAACATCAGTCATAATTGTTATTCTCATTATTTGATAAAAGAACAAAGAAAGAAAAGAGAGGAAGGAAGGAAGGAAGGAAGGAAGGAAGGAAGGAAGGAAGGAAGGAAGGAAGGAAGGAAGGAAGGAAGGAAGGAAGGAAGGAAGGAAGGAAGGAAGGAAGGAAGGAAGGAAGGAAGGAAGGAAGAGAGGGAGGGAGGAAGAGAGGGAGGGAGGAAGAGAGGAAGGAAGGGAGGGAGGGAGAGAGGAAGGAAGGGAAGAAGGGAGGGAGGGAGGGAGAGAGGAAAGGAGGGAGGGAGGGAGAGAGGAAGGAAGGAAGGGAGGGAGGAAGGAAGGAAGGAAGGAAGGAAGGAAGGAAGGAAGGAAGGAAGGAAGGAAGAGAGGGAGGGAGGAAGAGAGGGAGGGAGGAAGAGAGGAAGGAAGGGAGGAAGGGAGAGAGGAAGGAAGGGAGGGAGAGAGGAAGGAAGGGAGGGAGGGAGAGAGGAAGGAAGGAAGGGAGGGAGGGAGAGAGGAAGGGAGGGAGGGAGAGAGGAAGGGAGGGAGGGAGAGAGGAAGGAAGGAAGGAAAGAAGGGAGGGAGGGAGGAAGAAAGGAAGGGAGAAAGGAAGGAAGGAGGGAAGGAAGGAAGGAAGGAAGGAAGGAAGGAAGGAAGGAAGGAAGGAAGGAAGGAAGGAAGGAAGGAAGGAAGGAAGGAAGGAAGGAAGGAAGAGAGGGAGGGAGGAAGAGAGGGAGGGAGGAAGAGAGGGAGGGAGGAAGAGAGGAAGGAAGGGAGGAAGGGAGAGAGGAAGGAAGGGAGGGAGAGAGGAAGGAAGGGAGGGAGGGAGAGAGGAAGGAAGGGAGGGAGGGAGAGAGGAAGGAAGGGAGGGAGGGAGAGAGGAAGGAAGGAAGGGAGGGAGAGAGGAAGGAAGGGAGGGAGGGAGGGAGAGAGGAAGGGAGGGAGGGAGAGAGGAAGGGAGGGAGGGAGAGAGGAAGGAAGGAAGGAAGGAAGGGAGGGAGGGAGGAAGAAAGGATTTCCTTCCCTTCTCCTTTCTCCTCATACACTTACTATACATATGACACTGGGTAAGTCACTTTACCACAGTGTCCATAACTATAAACTGAGCACAATAATCGCATCTACCCTAAAGGCTTGTTGTAAAGATAAAATGAGATATTTTATAAGGACTTTGCAGATGTTAAATACTATATAAATGGTCACTGTCACCATCATTATCATCATCATTTTACAGATAAAGAAAGATAATTTTCCTAAGATCACCCAGGTCTCAGTAAGAAAACTGAGTTTGGAAGTCTATTATGTCTCTCTCTAAATCCAGATACTATACCATTGCAGAGTGATGGTCACACCACATGGAAGAAATATTTTAATTCTCTTAGGCAAGGGAATAGAGTATTTTTAAAAAAATTGTCTGTATTTATTACAACAGTAATTTAAGATCTCCTTTTAAAATTATGGCAACTTTAGCTCTAAAGTATCTTGCTCCATGCTGCAAATGAGTTATAAAAACATAATAAATTCAATTTTTGTAATGATTTGAAAATAAAAACCTATTTTTCCTTTCCTTCTTCACTTTTTTTGTCCAGTGATTTTCTCCATGTTAGAATTCCAAGATCTCCCAGATTGAAAGTTTCTCCTTCACAACAATTCAGATGTACAATTCATCTCCCTTCTTTTAATGTCTCAGCGAATTTCCCAGACTGTGACTTGTCCAAGGCCACAGAACTATTAAGTGTCACAGAGGTAAGGCTTTGAAGCCTGATCTCTGTGACTCAAAATCTTGGATTCTTCTTTGTCTCAATAAGTTCTAGAACGTTAAATAATAAAACTGCTTACCTTTCAAGACTCCAACTAGGACTGAACATTAGCTGAGATTATTTACACATTATTCATGAGAAGATTCCAAGTGAGAAAAGATGAAAAGAATTTGTTTTTCCTCATGAGACTAGATGCTTGAAGGAAGACTAATTCCAGCGTTCAAGGGCACAGAGAATAGCTCCTTTAGTTAGAACATGGGCTAATGAGGCCACTGCTCTGGCCTCAATCCTCACATATTTCTTTTGGCTCTGTTCTGTTCCATGGCACTCTTAGACCTGGCCAGCCATCTTGGCTAGCGCCATTTGGAGGACTGGTGGGAAATCATGGAGGAGCCAGTGTAAATCCATCACTAGTACAGGCAGTCCCCCAACTTACAAAAGTCCATTTGTAAATTGATCGTTTGGAACTTGGAAACGTTTTCCCATGGAAACAATGTTATATGAGGTGGTTAGGTTCCCAGGCCAGGCCACAAAAGCCTATTTAACCTGTAATGTTGCTGATATATACTATAGATTTGAAATGGGGAAAATGATAGAAAATAAAACTTAAAATTGTAGTAGTATTTAAGAAAAACAATAAAATTGAATATAAAAGTGTTTTTGGTCTTAATTGTTAATGCTTTGGGGAAAGTGGATTTGATTATAGGATGGGAATGGAGACTTTTATGGAGATTCTAAAAGAGATATGTGAATATTTTCAAAAGCTAAGGAAATTGGTGTCCTTGCTTGCTTTGGGGCACTTTCCTCTTTAAAAATGTTTTCAGGAAAATGTTTTTTCAAGATTATTTTTTCACAAATATGTGAAATTCAGCAAATATGTGTATTTCAATAAATATGTCCTTACTATGTGAAAGGAACAGTGCTGGGATAAGGAAACAAAATATGCCCTCAAAGAGCTTATGTTTCTATTAACTCACAAGCTAAACAAAGAAAAAAAGAGATTTTTTCCTTAGATTAACAAATAAGCATGGGGAGGACACTGGAAGACAGAAAAAGAGGTTTAACAGAATGTGTGTATGAGTAAAAAAAAGATATTCACTTGAAGCAAAACTTATTTGTATATACTAAAAAATAGAAATAAAAGAAATTTAACTGCTTTTTACACTCTCCCCACTAACTGATAAAGGATAAAGAAGAAAGAAAATAATAATAAAAAAAAATAATGAAGAAGACCAAGTCATATTTGTTTTCAAAATTGGTCATCAAATTGTATTCTGTTTCTTATTCTCAAGAGAGTATGTGAAGAAGGGACCACTATTCAAATATCTTAAATGTTTTTAACTTAGTCCTTTGTAACTCCAGGAGCATTCATTCTGGAAAAGCAAAACAAAGGATGCACTTTACTGAAAAGCAGATAATCTTCTGTGGTTGATTGATATTTGCTCAATTAAGTCTCCCCATTTCCACTTAAAGGATGCTCAATTAGTTGATCTCAATCACAGGCTTTAGATGTCTTTGAAACCTTGGAATGAAGTGAAATGATAGGAAGCATGTTCAAATTAACTGAGGGATCTCATGATCTAGTATAAAAACAAGAAACTGGGGAGTCCCACGGAGTGACTAGGCAAAAGAGAGAATATTCCTGGAGGCCTCACCTTAGGGACACAAAGGCTCCCTTCTTCTTTTTTCCTTTGGCTAGAAGAGCACCTTGTATCTTCAAAAGGTCCAGAGAATTTTGGTCTTCCCATTTGTATCCTGGCAGAATCCCCAGATCCACTAATGGTGGTGTCTATATTAGAAGCCAAGGACAGATTAAACACAGATTCATCCAACTTGAGGGGAAATTCTTGAATCTCTCATGAATGGGGAAAAAAGAAATTACAGCCATTAAGTTATCTCTTCATCATCTGTGTTCTTTAAGTTTGTCCCCACTTTTTCCTGGGTTCTTTATGTATTTCTGGGACAATGTATTACAGAATAATAGAATAAGGGGATGTTCTAAACCAAGTACTCTTTCTATCATACCTTAGTAAATAATCTCTATTTATTTATTTGTTGTTAGTGTTATCTTTTTTTCTGAAGTAATTGGGGTTAAATGACTTGCTCAGGGTCACACAGCTGGGAAGTGTTAAGTGTCTGAGACCAGAATTGAACTCAAATCCTCCTGACTTCAGGGCTGGTGCTCTATCCACTGCACCACCTAGCTGCCCCAATAAATACTCTTTCTAAAAGATACTTAAGACTGACTAAATAAATGATTGAGAAAGGCAGTGAAGTGAATAGGGTGCTGGTCCTATAGTCAGGAAAACCTGGTTCCAACATCTTATTAGTTGTGTGATCCTGGACAAGTCACTTAATCTCAGTTTCCTCAAATGAAAATGCTGAAAATAATAGCACTTATATTGAAAGATTATTGTGAGAATCAATAGAAAAATATTTGCAAAGTGCTCACATAGGGTTGGCCAATAGATTCTATATAAATGCTTATGCTCTTTCCATCCTTTTGGTGTTCCGACAGATGGCTTTAGAGAATAAGCTCTGTATCCCTGAGGAGCTAGTACCTCTGGGACTCAAGTTTCATCTGTGAGAGTAAGAATTGTGAAAAAGATACATCAAAACTTATACGGGCTATATTTATTTATGAAGGACAGGAAATGAGTGGCACTGTACAGTTAATTAATTTTAACTTGACTGCAAAAATCATATTTAACACATTGGTTCTGTGATAGTGGCTCTAAGAAATACAAAATATTACAAGCAGCTGAGATGATGACTATAGAAATACTAGCTATACCAGAAATACTAGGTACCAGAATTCAGTAACAAAGATTAGTTTTGCAATCTCCCTTTTTCTGAACTATGTAGAAAATGCTTTCTGGGATCACTTTAGCTTAGACTAGATGCCCTCTTCAAGTCCTTCCTATTCATTGATTCTGTGAAGCAATATGACATTAAAATAAATGACACATTATGTTACTGTTTCTATGGAATCTAATTTATCTAGACCAATGGGGACAATGATATAGACATAAAAAACTAGGATAATGTAATTACTAGGGCTCTCTGTGCATAGTCAACTTGGCCCCCTACTTCAACCTCCATTCTTAACACCTCTACTTCTAACCATGGCCTCATAATTTCCAACCTCAAAAGCCAAAGCCAAACCCAAACCTGAGAGTCTTTATAAAGTAGAAAATCAGACGGTGGTAGCCAGATTTTCAACATTCTGCTGTCTCAATGTGAATTGTTATTGTTCCAAATCTTCTTGCAAATTCATAGGATTCAAATTTGCTTACCTTAAAATACCAAAAGATATTTGGGGCACTAATTGTCTAGAAAATTTTATCTGAAGAATTGATTAGGATTCAGTGGCACAATGAAAAGAGTACCATATTTGAAGTCAGTGGATCTGGGTTCAAATTCTATTTCTGCCACTTTGTGATCTTAAATTATCTTTCCTCAATGGGTCTCAGTTTCCTCAACTTGGACTATACAATTTCTAAAATTCATCCTATTTCTAAATCTGTGATTCTATGCATTTCAAGTTAAGAAATCTAAGTATTCGGTATCTTTCAAATAATTTTCCTTAACTTGCTCTAGGGCTCATTTCCAGTGCTACTTCTTGCATGAAACCTTTTTTGAATCCTCCAGTTTGTTTATTGTCTTCCTCCCTTTCTTGAAATTACTTTTTACTTATTTATCTTTGTAGATGTATCTTTCCCCCCATCTTCATCCAGAAGAGTAACACCCAACACTCCCAAGTGCTGCAGAGCCATGTTAAAATATGTAATTATATAGTTAACAAAATAAAAATCATTGCAACCATGTCCATTTTTAAAATAATAAAATAGAACATACTTTCCCTATCAGTTCTGATGGACATGGCTCTCATCAACAGTGAGATGATTCAGGCCAGTTCCAATGATTTTGTGATAAAGGGAGCCATCTGCACCCAGAGAGAGGACCATGGGAACTGAGTGTGACCACAACATAGCATTTTCACTTTTTTTGTTGTTGTTTGCTTGCATTTTATTTTATTTATTTTATTTTTTAGTATTTATATTATTATTATATATTAATATATATTATATTATATATTATTATATTATTTTATATTATATTATATATTATTATTTTTATATTATTTTATTTTATTTGTTATTGGATTTAACAGATATTTTACCATTTTTAACATATATTGGACTACTTGCCATGTAGGGAAGTGTGTGGGGGAAGGAGGAGGAAAATTGGAACACAAGATTTTGCAAGGGTTAATGTTGAAGAATTATTCATGCATATGTTTTGAAAAATAAAAAGCTTTAATAATAAAGAGGTTTGTCCATCTACCAAGAAAAGACCGAGAAAATTGGTTTTGCCCAGATTGCATGTCGTATTAGGATGGACAACCTATAAAACTTGTATAAATGTTAATATGCGGTTTTCTAAATCAGTTTGGGACTTACTGGGATTCTTACCCCAGGTCTATTTGAGTTCGACAATATTGATCCAGTAGACTGTAAGCTCCTCAAGGCCAGGAGTAATTTCATCTTTGTCTCTGCCTTCCTGGAATTTAGTGCAGGCTCTTAATAAGGAAGAAGTGGATTGAAGTGAAGTCCCAAAGAAAAGGCTATTCTAAGTAGGCACTGCTCTGACTATCTCTGCTCTACTGTGGCTAAAGTTTTAGGGACACATTTTCAACCTTTGGAAAGTACAGTTGTTGACCCACAAATGGTGCGTAAGACCAGGTGCATCTGGATTTCTGTGTAATTACACTCACAAGTAGCTACACGCAGGCACAATTAGGCACTTGCACCTTGTTTGAAGGCACAGGTGTCTAATTGAACCCACAAATGGCCATTTGGCAGTCACAATTCAGTATGCACGCAGCTTATTACAGACAGTAAGTAGAACTAGCAAATAAGTGGGCTTGGTTAAGGAAACGCTGTAAATGCTTTCCTCAGAGTTCAATAGCACTGGGTTATTGCTCCCTCTCTTAAAGTTAACATTTTAACTGAGTCCCTGCCCCATGGTGAGAAGGATCTTTGAAGTCAATAGACCCAAAGAGGAAAATGTCTGCACAGTCTTTAACAAAGTACATGCTGCTTTATGCTTTTAGGCTAATTGGACCTAATCAAACACATATTGTAAACTTGGTCAATCAGAAAGTGTATTCCGCCCTGATGGGACTGGTCTATTAATAGTGGCTAAGAGATTGAAATGTGTGTCCCCAGGGACACTTTGGTAAATATTAGTTTTCTAAGGGTTAATCTCTTCTGATAAATCACTTAATAGCAATGAGAGTTCCAGGATTGCTTCTTGTCTCGGGAAGGATCCAGTAGATATTTATTTAAATGGGGAGCAGTGGTAGAGAAAGGTGAGAAGACATGGAAACTGGGAGCTGTTCCCCAGCAGCTCAGCATGGGGGTAGGGCAGGGAGTAGTATTTGATATCCTCAGATTTCACAACAGCTGAAGCAACAAAGCCATTTATAGTCACTTACCCAGGTTCAACTGTCCAGAGAAAAAGTGAGCAAGACTGCTTTGGGTACCATACTCCAAATTTAAGGGTAAATCTAGGAAATGTGCAGTCTGCCACCAGCAATTATCATCAGAACCCTTAGCAGAACCCCATGAATAGAAACATATGGGTATTTCAGTGGTACGGCATGTTCCATACCCAGAAATGGAGGAAGTAAAAGTGATTTCACAGCTCAGGAAAATCCTCAGAGTGCATCTTAGGAAATTCATATCAAAGCAGTTCAAGCTAATATTATGAACTGAGTGATTTTTTTAAATAACTAAACACACATTATCTTGGCCATGCATATCATTTATTTACAAAGTGAGACAAGTTTGTAGCTTAACCACCTTGACAAGTCCTATATCTGTCTTAGCTCTCCACTCACTTTAATATTCTATTCTTTATTTACGATGATATTCTCCCATTACAGACCAGGCAGTGCAATTGTAATAAATCTCCATAAAAAGCCCATTCGAGTTCAGAGTTACCATGGGCTTAATATGAGCAAGAACAATTTGAAAATATATATTGATTGTGCTTTTTTATGGACTGTATGACAGGCTTAACTCAAGACTTCTTTCATTTTTACTGGATTGAATCTCAACCTTAATGTCAACTTAACATAATTCTTTTATGTGGACCACCATTCTTTTCTCTCCTCACCACATCCAAGGAGGGCTATTCTAGTGAAAAATAACTCGAATTTCCTTTATCATAGAGATCTCATCAGAAATGTTTCTTTTTTT
This sequence comes from Sminthopsis crassicaudata, assembly GCF_048593235.1. Lineage (NCBI taxonomy): Eukaryota > Metazoa > Chordata > Mammalia > Dasyuromorphia > Dasyuridae > Sminthopsis > Sminthopsis crassicaudata. Next base: position 78,011,959 of record NC_133619.1, on the reverse strand, counting down.
TTTTTAATGGACAGTGGAAAGCATTCCATTTCCCATTACTTGCCTTCTTTGTATATTGCCTTAAGATATAAATGGAAGTTATAATTACACTGGCAGTTAGGAGGCAGAAGAAAAATTGTTTGCAATCCAATGTTTCATTTTTTTTTTTAAATCAAAGTAAAATCTTTAACCACTGATTTTTTTCTATCATATGATTTTTATTGTGAGTTACCTTAATGTGACACAAGTTATACTTTATTAACTTCCAAGTTTTACAAGTATAAAACAATTTTTGGCCCTGCCCACTGAATACTGTTGGGCACTCTAAGTAACAGGAACTGGATGGCGCATTTCCAATATGGAAAGATGCTTGAAAAAATTTCACTAGAAAGTGTCTAAGGTCAAACTTGAATTCAAGTCTGCTTGATTCCAGTCTCAGTACTCTGTCCACTACTTCCTCAGTGAGGTAGCTTATATGAGCTGTATATATGGTACTATTATAGACACTAGAAACAGAGGGGGCTTATATTTTAGAGGGAAAAAAAAGAAAGAAAGAACATGTATGCACCAGTAAGTGCAAAATAATACACAATAACTTCAAGCCTCCAAGCTCCCTCCCAGCTCTAAATCTGTGAGGTTACATGTAAAAAAAGCAAAACCTGTTTTCATCTCTTTCCACTGGCAATAATAATAATAGGAACAATCTAGGTTATAATTTAAAAGTACTTTACAGGGGCAGCTGTTTGGTGCAGTGGCTAGAACACCAGCCCTGAAGTCAGTAGGACCTGAGTTCAAACTTGGCTTAACACTTCCTACCTCTGTGACCCTGGGCAAGTCACTTAACCCCAATTGTCTCAGCAATAAATAAATAAATAAATACATGAATGTTCATTCAAAAAAAAAAAACTTTTTAAGTACTTTATAACGTTATCCTATTTGATAATATTAAAACAGAAGTACAAATTGCAAGATGTCTTGCAATGTCTAAGATGGGATTTTAATTTTAGTTTTGATGCAATTAAAAAAGGGAGATGAGAGAAAGATCATATAAATTGATACAAAATGAAGTTAGTAGAACTAGGAGGACTATTAATTCAAAGACTACAGCACTATAATATAAACAATTGTGAAAGACTTAAGAACTCTGATCAATGCAATACTTCCAAAGGACCAAGGATAAAGCATGTCTCCCATCTCTCTATTGGGAAATGGTAGACTGTGATTCCAAAATGAGACATGCATTTTCAGACATGATTATTTTAACACAAATTTGTTTTCTCGGTCCTTACTTTTGTTATAGGGCAGGACAAGTATTATTGGGCAAAGAGAGGCAAGTAATGATAGTAACATAAAAAAAGTGTTAAGAGGAAAGGAAGGAAAATAAATGAAACATTTTAAAAAATGCATATGGGACCATGCTAAATTAATATATGTTAGCAAGAATAAGCTTTATGTAATAAATTCAGAGTTTTGTGTATAAATCTCATTTTCTCTCCTGTGTGTGGAAACATTTGCGTTTGGGGATAATTTTCTAATTCATAATATAAAAGGAAAAAGAGGGTAGCTGTGTGAGAAGAAGTGGCCACAGACTTAAGAGGACTTGGATCAAATCCAACTCTTTTAATTACAACTTGTGTGACCTTGGACAAGTTTTTACCTAACTTCTATTCCTCACTTTCTTTATTTGTTAAATGGAAAAGTTGAACTAGATGACTAAAACAGGGTCACAAAGAATCAGACTAAACAAATTGTTATCACTTGTTACCTTAATCTTGTCTTTTTTTTTAGATAGAAATGGACAAAGGACAAGTTACTATCCTGCTATTATTCTTGTGCATTTAATACTCTGTGGACTGCTATAAAGGTAGAAAAATGACTGCCTCTTGTAATAAAAAAAAAGTTGGACTGGAAAAGATGAGTATCTTTTGTAGACTCTCTAAAAACATCTTCACAACAGCTCTAGTAAAAGATGAGACAATGGGGAAATCAGGTAACTCATCTTGCTCCCCCGTGGTTTTAATTTCTTCTGTTAGACCCCTGTATTTTGAAAGCATTTCATACCACATAGTTTGGAGATTGTGAGGATTCAGTATAGAAGCAGATATTTTGAAAATGTTCTTAAATTAAATTATGTTTGAAAGTTTGTAGGTAACTATTCTGTCTATAATGATTATCTTGTCCTAGTGCAGTTTGTGTGTTGAATTCTCAAGGTTACATTGAGGATTTTCTGTATAGGAGGGGAGTTTATCATGTTATTTAGAAAGGAAAGCAAGTTTTCACTGTATAATTCTAGCCCTCTAAATATATTTTAAGGTATCTGCTAGATGCTAAATTTTTGCAACCTCAAGTGATATATGTTGCAAAGTTTCTATAATTGCATTACATAATGTGCACTAATCTACTGATCTATTGATCTATTGATTCTAGATTCCTTCAGACTAACCTTTCTGTCACTCTTAGTGGCAATGATCTGATCCTGAATTACTCTTCACTTTTATAATCATGCCTACATAGCCTGGCATTTCCTCAATGTCCTTGTTGTTACATTTTTGGTTATATTCATGTGAATATCACAACCCATTGAGCAGCTTTGGGTTCTACTCTTGTACCTTACTTATATGTGACAAATAATATAAGATATAGATATAGGTAAATAGAAAGATAGATACACACATACGTGCACAGATAGGCACACATACCTATTTTCAGCCTTTAGTAGTACTTTTATGAAATATAATTTTAGTGGGGGGTTTTTTAATAGCAACTTAGATTTATAGAGGCAGGACAGGGCAAGAGAAAGAACAGGGAAGGGACATAAGTACAAATACCGACTCTGCCCCTTATTACTTGCATTACTTAACCTTTTAAGGGCCTCAATTTCCTCACCTTTAAAACGAGGTACTTGAATTAAATGATCTCAAAGGGTCCCTTCCAGTTCTAGAGCTAGGATGCTGTGGTCTCCTTTAACTCCTACAACAATTCAATGAGCTTAGTAAAAATGAATATTATCATCACTATTTTTCAGAAGAAAGAACAAAGCTAAGAGAGTAATTGAATTGCCAGGGGCCACAGAATTCCTTGTGCTTAAAGCAAGATTTGAACCATAATGTTCCTGACTCCAGCTCTAGCATCTTCTTCCCATATATTATGCTGCTTTCTGATATTTAAAGTCCCCACTGGAAAAAAATTAATAACTTCAGGAAATCTGATAGCATTCATCAGCAAAGAAGTACTATCAAACCACTTGCCTCCATCCTTTCTTCAGCCCTGTACCCATTTTTTGGATTTTTGTCTGAGACTGAGACTGGCAACAAAAAAAAAAATTTTAAGCCAGACATACAAAGTCTAAAGGAAGAAGGGTGCACTTAATGGAGGAGAGAAGAGAGAAAAGTCAAAAGAGAAGAAAAAAGAAGGATACTGACAAAAAGAAAAAGAAAAACAGAAGAAACTTTTCCAAGTATACTAAACTCAGGGCATAAGAAAGCAGTCAGTGCTCTGGTCCACAACCTACTTCATGAACCTCCATTTTCAATAGCATTTTAGTTTGCTCTGGGGAGATTCTATTTGTATTAAGTCCTATGGGCATCCTAATTAGAACAGGGGAATTCTTTCACCACAAGCAATTTTTCACAGTTTGTGTTTTTCCCCCACAAAAAAAGGCTTTACTGTAACAGGATGTCACAAAGCAAGAGTGCAATTGTGGTTGAGATGACATGGCACATTCATCGCAAACTCCAATTTTCCACTGCCTGTGCCTACCCCCAAAGAACTCCTTTCAAAGCTCAAATTTCTCATACTTATTATCAATTCAGAAAGTAATTTCTTCTTAAAGAAAATGTGTTCCACAATTGCAAGTTCCCCAGACATAAGTGATTGGAATTTTTCCAGACATGAAATAAATTTTTCAGGTGTAGGATTTTGTATGTCTTCTATGGTGGTTTGGCAGAGTAACTGAACACGTATGTGATCCTTAACAAAGAATGCATGCTGGGCTAAACTTGAAATGGTTCCTTTAATAAAAGGGTGGGGGGAGACAGAGACAGACATAGAGACAGAAACAGAGACAGAGAAAGAGAGAGAGACGGAGACAGAGAAGGAAAGAAAGAGAGGCAGAGAAGAGGAAGAGGCAGTGAACAAGTGAATGAAACAGGCTACTACTTTTCCTTCATATTTTAATTTTTACTCCCATAGCTATCCAAATATAAAGACATCATAACATAGTTGAATGGAGTGTTTGTTGTATTCAGAAGTAAGAAGACCTGGATTCTCAGACCATAGCCCTAATACCCTAGGGAAGTTACATGATGCTTGTGTGACTCAGTACCTTAGGGCATATCTACTACATCAATCTTTGTTGACAGAATTACCATATGGGGAGATCCCTATGTTGATGAAATAGAAGATCTTTTAGAATATGCGTATATCTAGCATAGGGAGATAGAGGGAGAGAGAGAATGAGAGAGAGATAAATGGATGAATGGATAGATAGACAGACACACAGAGGGATAGATAGCTCAATCAGATAGATACATACATACATAGGTAAGTAAATAACTGTCATATCACATCAGTCATTTTTAGATGAATCCAACTCTTTGTGATCCCATTGGGGGCTTTCTTGGAAAAGACACTGGAGTGATTTGCCATTTCCTTCTTCTGCTCATTTTATACAGATGAAAAGAGTATAAGGCAAAGAGAGTTAAGGGGTTTGCCTAGGGTCACAGAGCTATTAACTGTCTGAGGTCAGCTTTGAACTCAGAAAGATTAAGGCTTCCTTACACCAGGCTTGACATTCTATCCATTGCACTACCTAATTACTTCAGATAGCTCTATATATCTTAGCAGTAGGCAGATGTATATAGATAGACATAGATAGATGGATATAGAAGTAGCTATCTAGCGATACCCTCATACAGAGAGCAGGAGGAAGGAAAGAAAGAAAGAAAGAAAGAAAGAAAGAAAGAAAGAAAGAAGAAAGAAAGAAAGAAAGAAAGAAAGAAAGAAAGAAAGAAAGAAAGAAAGAAAGAAAGAAAGAAAGAAAAGAAAGAAAGAAAGAAAGAAAGAAAAGAAAGAAAGAAAGAAAAGAAAGAAAGAAGAAGAAAGAAGAAAGAAAGAAAGAAAGAAAGAAAGAAAGAAGAAGAAAGAAAGAAGAGAAGAAGGAAGGAAAGAAGAAGGAAGGAAGAAGAAAGAAAGAAAGAAAACGTGCAGTATACAATGGAAAAAATGCTGCCGGGTGTTCAAATCTTGCCACAGATACTTTCTACTGGTCTAGTCACTTTATCTCTATCTGCCTTGGTTTCTTCATATGCAAAAGAGGATGGTAATTAGCACCTACCTTCCAGAGACCTTTTGAGAATCAAAAGAGACAAAATGTGCCTAGGCTTTGAAGACCTTAAAGTACTATATAAATTTTACTTATAGTTATTAGGTCTAGAGATATATACATTGGAATTGTCATTTACTGTTCCCCCCATCAAGCTATCAGCCCCTTTCTGATACCCAGAATTTCTTCCCTCCTCCTTGACTTTTGAATGAACACAAAAGAGATCCCAAGACCTGAAGCCTTCTGCTTTACCTCAGCAGCTATAGTTTCCAAGAGTCCAGACTATGAAGAACACTGTTTGTTATTCAAGTAAATATCCCCTGTCTTATTATGACTCTGTTATAAAATCAGCATGCCAAAGGAGAAGATTATTATCTCACAGAAGTCAGGATATTCAAACCAATCGTTCCCACAGCAACTATAACTCTAGTCACATTGCAAACAGTATATATAAACAGAGATAGAGAATAGCAGATGAGAAGCTAATAAAGGCATGAGGCTTCTGCCACTATTAAAAAGAGAAGCGGGGATGGAGGGGCCACTTGCAAGGGGAGGAAGCCTCATTTGGCTCCAGAGCTTCTGGACAGGTGGGAATTTACTTCTCCTCTTCTATGCCTGGCCTCCTTTCCCACAAAAAGATCCAGAGAGAAACGATAAAGTAGTCAAGGTTAAAGGGGGAAGAAAATTGCAGTAATTTTTTTCTCTCTCCTCCAGTCCTAGAGAGAAGACATGTTCCCCGCTGTCCCACCCTGAATCAACATTCAATAGAAAAGCTTTTTCCACTCCTTTATCTAAAGGATTTCTAAAGTGAGTGGTCATATAGCTTTCTTATTCCCCTGCTTCCTGGTTCAGCATTATATCTTTGGTCCTTCTAGTCTTCCTCCTCCTCCCCAAGTACTACACACACACACACACACACACACACACACACACACACACACACACACACACACTGGCTCAAAGCCAGCTTTTAAAAATTATTAGACTCTTTCTCCTCAGAATAACTGTATTAGGGGAAATAGAGAAGAAAAAACAGACGCAAGGGGAAGAGAGGAGTCATTGGTTTTGTTGGGGGTTTTGTTATTGTTGTTTTACAATCACAAGAAATGGAATAAATAAATGCCCAACAAAAAGAATTGGAATGGCATCCTTCTAACTGGCCTTCCTGCTGTCTCTAATACACATGCCTCAAGGAGATACAGTCTAATCTACTGTCTTCTTCCAGCGTGAATTCCCTTGAGAACTAAAGATAAAGGAGGGATGAGGTATGTTAAATTTCTTTTGAGACCATTTTTGACTTTGCTTTGGTCTGATACCTATCTTCTGTTAGGTTTTGGATATGTCAACATTTAACTTATTTATATTGCCATACATCCTTTTGTGTTAGTCTTATACATAAATTAAGTTAGGGGAGAAAACATCTTTACGCAGTGATAAAGCAAATTTGTAAACTGGGCCTTCCCCAATGTGGTAATCTCAGGTATATCCAGGTTCATGGTTATTTTGGGAGTAGTCATCTGTTCAAATTCACAGCTATAAACCCCCACTGATGTGCATCTCTTTATTCTCGATCCAGCCAGATGATAAAAAGAAAATTAAACAGGAAAGACATTTAAATGAAACAGAATAACAAGATAACAGTGAGCAATTAATTCAAAAATATTAAATGCTCTCAGTTCCCATTTCCAAATGGTTAGCTCCCACTTCAAGGCTATTTCACAAATATTAGCCAATTGCATTAATCATGGTGCTACCTAATTACTTCAGATAGCTCTATGTATCTTAGCAGTAGATAGATGTAGATGGATAGATGAATATAGTAGTAGCTATCCATACCCCCATATAGAGAGAATGAGAAAAAAAAAAAAGAAAGGAAAAGGTGTATTATGCAATGGAAAAAATACTGAATCTTTTTCCTCTTCTGCATCATCTAGTTCCTCTCCTGAATCAGAATCCTTTTACCCCTTGCTTCTCTTTCTCCAACTCCTGGTCCTTTATTACTAAGCCTCCAAAAGTCAAACCCATAATAGGGCCAATAATCCTCAAAAGAAAATATAGGGGCAGCTAGGTGGCGCAGTGGATAGAGCACCAGCCCTGAAGTCAGAAGGACCTGAGTTCAAATCTGGCCTCACACACTTAACATTTCCTAGCTGTGTGACCCTGGGCAAGTCATTTAACCCCAATTGCCTTAGCAGGAAAAAAAAAAAAAAAGAAAATATAGAGATACCTTGGAAGTCTGCTATATAATTTGGAATAGGAAACACTAACTAGTGTAGCATAATGAAAGATTTTTAAAATTGGGATAAAAAGTTTATTGTGATATTCTATTATAACTTTGTGTGTTTAGGTTTTTATATTCAATAGTTTTTCTCCTTTATAAATAGAAAAACAAAAAACTCTTGATTGCAATTAGAATCTACTGCTATCAGATAGAGGCATAGTGTGGGGCCCAAAGATACCTTGAAGAAGGCATTCAAATTCAAAAATTAAGTTTGTAGGTATGATTAATGAAAAATTAGCACATTCACCCATTATCTATATTACATATGTCTATGTTTATATTTGTTTGCATATGTAAATGCATACATATATGCAAGTATATATGCATATGTATACATATATAGGGCAGCTCGGTGGTGCAGTAGATAGATCTCTGGGTCTGAAGTTAGAAAAACCTGAATTCAAATCCAGCCTCAGACATTTACTAGCTGTGATTCTGGACAGGATCCTGTTTGTCTCAACTTCCTTATCTGTAAAAATGAGCTGGAGAAGGAAATGGCAAGACACTTTTTCTTTGCCAGGAAAATCCCAAATGGAATCCAAAGAGTCAGACCTGACTGAAGTGGCTCAACAATTTTATATATATATATATATATATATATGTATATGTGTATGTAACTCTAAATCAGAACAGTCGAATTACACTAAGATCAAGAATGATAAAGAATAAGCTTTAAATTAAAAAGTTTAAAGAATAGTACAAGTCCTTCTGATCTTATTAATTAACTGTTATTAATTACAATTTAATCTAACTGCTGGTCTTATCTCCAGACTGAATGAAAAGCTTTTTTTCTAACAACATAAATTGTTATCTCCTTTTGGAGGCTTGTCCATAGTCCTAGGATTTGGGGCCCAAAGCTCTTGTGGTCTCTCACAGCTGCTGGGCAGGTGTTTCTCAGGGAGAATTTGTTCCACTTTCCTCCCTTCTTCTCTCCCCTCTCTCCTTCTCCCCCTCTCCCATGGTCACCACCAATTACTCCCCATCTTTGTAATGTGGTTTCCAGCCCTAATTCAGCCTAAGATCGCCTTGCCCTAGGCGGCTGTAGTCTTGTGCTGTTGAATCATTTTAAGCTTTTAAACTAAAATCTCTGGATCTTTTTAAAAATTGCTATCTTGCTATAACTCCCCCAACTTACATAGGTGACATTGATTTTTTTGGAACCCAAAGGTAGGGTCTTATTCCTGCTAAATTCCATCATAGTAATTTTCTGGATATTTTTGGATGCTGACTCTAGAATGAGAGAAACAATATTGGATGATGAGGAAAGACTGGATTTTGATTCATAGGACCTGAGTTTAAATTCTGATTCTTCTACTTATTGTCCATGTTAGTTTGGGCAAGTCATTTCTTTGCTTGTGAGCTTTTGCCTGTCACTATAGCAGGTACTTAATAAATGTTTATTGTCTGATCTATCTGGGTCTCAGTTTATTTATGACTCATCTATCTGGGTCTCAGTTTCCTCATCTGTAATATTAATTTTAAAAATTAAAATTAGTCTCTTCCAATTCTCAATCTGTGATCTTGGGATCTTTTTGGAGCCTGAATAATATCCAATCCGTTGTCTACTCTTCCTAGCTTTGTGTCTTCTATAGATCTGACAAGCATACAAAAATGCCTTTAACAAAGTAATTGATAGAAATGTTAAATAACTCCAGACTAAGAATAAATTGCTGGAGTCCTCTACTAGATACTTTATTCCAAGCTGATGTTAAACCATTGATGATTATTCTTTGTTGATTCTACTCATTCCAAATCTATCTCATTAGATTATTGTCCAGTTAGCCAACATCTCTCCATCTCATCCATAAGGATAACAAACACACAAAAATACTGTCAGATGCTTTGCCAAAATCTTTATAAACTCTATTTTTCCTGTAATGTACCAGCCCAGTAAGTTATCCTATTAGAAAAGGAAATTAAGTTAATTTTACAGAACCTATTTCTTCCTAATGAAGCCATACTAGTACTCTGGGTCCATGATTTCCTTTAAAAATTTTATTGATGACTTTTATTATTACTTCTTGTTAGGGACTTCTTATCAATTGTCTCTCTCCACTACTTTTTCTGGATGAAATTATAAGACATAAGGAAGAAGGAGTAGAAACAGTAGCGTGAAAAGAATCTCAGACTTTCAGATTCTTAGTGGTCAAATTTGCAAAGGGCTTTGCCCTTCTCAGACCTTGAGTGGTAGGCATGAGTAGCCTATTCATTACCTAGAAATTTTGAGTGGTCTGTTTGTAAATGGGAGGAACAAGAAGCTTAAAACTGACAAAGAAAATAGGTCAGACCTGTGAGCCTTTTCTCTTCCCATTCACCAAACAGGAGGTGACTAAGCCCCAACTAAATGGGGTTGTGGAATTAGCTAAGAAGAAAACCAGCCTTGGAGAAAGAACCCTCTCATTCATTCAGTCAGTCAGCCAATAATCATTTTTTAACTGTAATATGGTCTAAGGATACAAAGAAAAGCAAAAACTAATCAACAACAATAACAACAACAAAAATCCCTGCCCTCCAGGAGCTTACATTTTAAAGCACTTGTACTTTGGGACTTCTCTGACAAACTTCACCATGCCATCACTTTTCCCCACCCATGCCAGTTCTCTTCCTCCAAGGCCTTTCACTACCTTCTTTTTTATGTTGTCTTTCCTTCATTAGATTGTAGATTCCTTGAGGGCATGGATATCTTTGAGATTTTTTTTGTATTTATATTCTTAGTGCTTAGCAGAGGGCCTGTTTCGTGGGGGGTACTTAATAAATATTGATCAACTGATCAATTAATGGGGAAAATAATATGTAAGCAATTAAGTACAAATAAGATTTATATATACATATATACATTTATATGGATACATATACATATAAGATTATATCTACATATATGTATATATGAATATGTATTAAATACATGTATTTATATGTATATAGATATATCTATAGATATAGTAAATTGGAAGTAATCTCAAAGAGAAGCAGTAGAGGAGTCCTAAGAAAGATTCTTTGTACAAGGTAGACTTTAAGCTGAGTGTTAAAGGAAGCCAAGTCAATGTCTTATTGTAACTCCTACAAGGTTGATCTTTTTCCTCTCCATCCTCCTGCCCCTAATTAGCAATTTCATCCTGTAGTAACAGAGTAAAGCAGGACAAAGACCAGGAAGTCAAGTTTCAAAGAAAGTCCATTCACCAAATTGAACCAACTAGAAGATTCAAGAGTCGGAACCCTGTAACTAGGAAGGACATAACTAGGGAAGTCAGAATTAGTTTCTACTAGGACGAGAATGAAGACTCCTGTTTTTTCCAACAGTGTGTATGGTACTTTAGACCAAGATGTCAGCTGAGCCCAAAGCTAGACACAGTGAAGACCATAACCAAGTTTCAGAGCCTTGTGGCCAATCTCAGAGCAGTTTGGGGAGTCTTAGGTCTAGGAATCGCCTAACAGATATCCCACAATCCACAAAGAGCAGGAGACTAGGACCTTGCTGCTGTGGTTTAGTCATGTCCAACTCTTCATGCCCTATAGACTATACTATCCATGATATCTTTTTAGCAAAGATCCTGGCGTGGGTTGTTATTTTATCTGAAGCCAGATTTGAACTGTACCAGTGCTCTATCCACTGAGCCATACAGCCGTCTTAGCCATATGTATTCTTTGGAGGTGAGCCTCTCTACTTATGTGCCCCTTTACCACTTGCTGCCATTGAATTTGCAGCAGAGTCACCTCAGATTAATATGGGAGATATTTTGTTATCAGTGTTTTTGCCATGCCATTTTAGTGAATGTTTTTGTATTGAGCTGATTGTGTTCTTTGACTGACTAGAGAATTAAGGTAAGTACACTGGCATTGACTTGTGAACTATAGCTTTAGAAATGTGGACCAAGAGAATATTTTGAATTTTGGATCATTAGCCTGCTAATGTGAGTTGCAAAGAGGGAAGGAGAAGGAGCTTATAACCCAAAACAATATCACAATTATTTTTCACTATCACTTCCTCCCTCCTCATTTAACCTGCCCCTGTAATAAAGTAAAACAATTAATATAATGTATACAGTGAGAAAACCTGTCACCCAGTGTATTCCATTTTCTTCCTAATGTTACCCTATCCCTCTGCAGTGAAGGAGATGGGGGATACCATTCTTTTGTTGCTGTTTATTTTGCTCTGTATTAGTTCTACAAATTTCCCCACATTTCCCTCATATCCAGTATTTTTTACTGCTCAGTAATATTCCATTACATTCACCTAATGGTCTTTTTTCCCCAGCCACTCCCCACTTATTGCATTGTTTAAAATTTTATTGAATCTTTATTTCTATCTTTTGACTTCTTTGCTATATATACCCAGTGGATGGATTCCTAGATCAAAGGTTATAGATGACTTGGTCACCTCTGTCACATAATTCCTAAATGAAATCTAGAACAGTTGGACTACTTCATAGCTCAAAAACAGTGCCTCTGTGTACCCATTGTCCTATAGATGGCCTCTCCAATGTTCTTATTTTTTTTACTACTTTCTTTTTTATAAACTATTCTTTTAATAATACATTACATAGTTTTCAAGAATTGAAGTTATAGAATAAAATTTCATAAGAAAGCATTTAAAATATAAAACTTAAGGTTTTTAAATAAAGATTTAAAATGTTTTTGTTACATTTCTCAAAGAAATAGTATACAGAAATCACGATAAAACTTTTTTATATAACTAAAATCCTTCAAACCTGGTTCCAGTTCACTTTTCCAGATCTATTACACATTCCTCCCCTTCACTTTACATCTCAGCCAAAGCAGTCTGTTTGCTGTTCACCTCATGCACCACTCCATCTCCATTTACATGCCTTTTCACAGGCTGTGTTGCATGCCCCTCTACTCTAACCCCAACGATTCCTTTTTTCTAGGATCACCTCAAATGTCATCTCCTACAAGAAGGCTTTTTCTAATACCTGTATTCCCCATTACCTTTTATTTATTTTTATAATTAATTTAATCAATTGCATTTTCTCTTAATAGAATATAAACTCAAGAGTAGAAACTATTTCATTTTTGTTCTCCACCTAGCATAGTACCAAAACATAGTGGGTGTTTAATAAATTCTAATTGATTTATTGATGGATCACCAAGCTTGAAAGAATGCTGATATTATCAAAGACAAACAACATACCCAATTTTGCCAACAGGTAGATTTTACCATAGGTAAATTTGTCAAATACACTAGAGATAGGAAAGACCCTGAGCATAAATCTCAGCTATACAACTGCACCCCCCCTTTGCTCTGCAGGGTTTGATAGCTTTCCTATGTCCTCCATACTCTGATTCTCCCACCCTTTCTTCAAGACTTAGCTTAAAAACCAGTTCCCCAAGCACAATAATTATTCTTAGAAATCAGTCCTTGTGGCCTATTTGGCACTTAGCTCTTTGGGCCAATGAGCTTTGTTTATACTCTTGTCTCTCCAAACTACATTGCAAACTCCTTGGGGTTGAGGACAGTGTTTTTTGCCTCTTTGTTTAAGTGCTTGGTTGTTAACTACAATAATGAAAAAAAGATTTACCATGTTTACAAAGACTATATTTGTTCTTTACTGTTACCAACTAAGAAAACAATCTATATTTTTTTGATCAAGGTAGAGGTGGGAGTTTCCAACTAAATAGGGGCACATAGGCAAGAGCTCATTAACTGCTTTTTCCCCCTTTAAAGCAAGCATTTGCTTCCCTGAAGCTATTCTCATGGATTGATGGATGGATTGCTTGAGAATCCTATAAGTGCCACAGGCTTTCTTGTTCAGCTAGTACTGTCCCTAGCTCCCTTCTCAGTTTCTCCTTCCCTTAATTAGAATGAGGAAGAAATAGCCACAGGAGAAAGAAAAAGACAGTATATCCTCTCCAACTCTCTCCTTCTAGCATTCATCTACAAGATGGGATCAGGAAAAGGAGAGGGACACAAGTGTATCTTTATTCTCCAAAGTATGAAACCTACATGACTGACTAGATGACAAAAGAAAAATAGCCAGAAAGCCCTTAATTCAGATGAGATACAGAAAAGTTGAACATGTTGAAATTGTCATTCTCTTGTTTCTTCCAAATATTAGTATTTAAGAAAGCATGATGCAAGGAAGAGTGGGGGGGAGCAATCCAAGAACATCAAGAAAATTATGAAAAGAAAATCAATCAACTTGAAATAACCAAAAAGTTAAGGAAGAAAATAATTCCTTGAAAACTAGAATTGGACAAAGAGAAGGTAATACATCCTAGGACACAAATAATAAAACAAAACCAAAAGAATGAAAAAATAGAAGAGATCTCATCAGAACATATCAAAGGGAAACAATGTAATAATACTGAGACTTCCTGGAAATTATGATTTTAAAACTTTAATATAAGGAATTTTTGAGAAAAATTTCCCTGATATTCTAGAACAAGAAGAAAAGCAAAAATAGAAAAAAATTCACCAGTCGCCATGTAAAAGAGATCCCAGGAGGAAAACTTACAAGAATATCATGATCAAGTTTCCAAGTTCCAGGCTAAGGAAAACATTTTGGAAGTAACAAATGTTACAATAAGGATTACACAAAACCTACTATCTACTACCTTGAAGGACTGTAGGTCTTGGAATACTATATTTTGTAGGGGGAAAAAAACTGAGTAACTTACTCAGCAAAGTTGAATATAATCCTTAATGGGGAAAAAATGCTTAACTAACAAAGACTTTCAAGTATTTGTGACAAAGACAGAGGAACTTAAGGGGAAATTCAACATATATCATCTAAGAGAAATATAAACATTAAGAATCAATTACAAGATCAAATCATTTACTTCTTATATATGAAATTATGATCAATTCTTTAATGACTATCATTTTATCTGGGTAGTTTAAAAGAAAGACTTGGACTGAACTACATATGATAGAGCAATTCTAAAAAAATACAATTGTATAGAGAAAAATAAAAAGGAGAAATTATCTCATACAAATCAGGCAAAAAAAGAAAAATTAATATAGAAGAAGTTATTGGGGGAGGACAAGTAGTATTGAAATTTTATTCTTATCAGAAATGACTTAAAGAAGGATAGCATATATATATGAGTATATGTATATGTATGTTTATATATTATAAATGTATGTATATGTATAAAAGTATTCCAAATTCAGAAAGAAATGGGGTTTAGGGGATAGGGTGAGTGAAACAAGAGAGGGATTCTTGGAGGGATAAGTAGGTTATGGATTAGAAGAAAAAGGTGGCAGGTAGAAGTAAAGCAGAAGTAAGGTGGGATATGAATAAAATGGAAAATATAGGAAAGTAGAAAGGAAGAAAATATCCAACAATTAATTCTAGCTTAGAATGTGAATGGGATGAAATTACCCATAAAATAAAAACTGACAGCAGATTAAAATTTTGAATTTAACAATATTTTGCTTCCAGGAAATGCTATAAAAATGAAAGACATGCACATATACAAAATAAAGGTTAGGAATAGAATTCATTATATTAAAAAATGGATACTCATGATTTCAGACAAAGTTAAAGCTAAAATAGACTTAATTAAAAGAGGAAAAAATAGGGAAACTACACTATCAACCATATTATTCAATATTGGTTAAACCATTTAAAATAATTAGGTAGTATAAAATACTTGAGAATCTGCCAAAATAGACACAGACACTATATAAATATAAACATAAAATAATTTGTATACAAATAAAGTTAAACCTAAATAATTGAAGTTATATTTATTGTTTATGAGTAGTAAAAGCCAATATAATTTTTTAAAGACAATTTTACTTAACTAATCTATTTAGGTGATGTCATCCCAATTAAATTACTAAAAAATTATCTTCCTGAGTTAGAAAAGATAATGACAAAGTTCATTTACAAGAATAGAGTCAGAAACTTCAAAGAAACTAGGGGGAGAAAGATATAAAGGAAGTAATTTAGAAGTATTAGACCTTAAACCATACTAAATGGTATTAATATTGTTGAAATATAAAATGGATAATTTTGATTATTTTAAATTAAAACTTTCTCATATGAGCAGCCAAGAATAGAATAAATGCAGAAAATTTGAGAGAAGAAATTTTCAGAGACAGTCTCAGATAGAATGTGATTAAGTTGAAATATTGCTATGGTATAGGAAATGATAAGCTGATTAATTGTAAAAAACATGGAAAGATTTGGACTCATGAAAAAAAGATGCTATCCACCTTCAGAGAAACACATAGCAAGTGGAAATAATCATAGTATGGTTATATATCTATGTGTACTTGTGTATGTATATTTATAGATATCTATGTATATATATGTATGTATGTATGTATAGGTGTGCATGTGTACATATACATACATACACATATGTATGTATGTATATCCATGCTTAATTGTAGCCTGGGGGAGGGAATAAAGTAAAAAGTGTATAGCAAAGAACAAAAGAAAACCTACAAGGAAGTAAAGAACATCTTTGAAAATGATGCGTAGTGTTTCTTATATAGTTTTTTTTAATGGAAATTTATTGCTTTATATTGAATCCTCTTATATTTTGCTAAATATGTCAATTTTTTTTTCTTTTCTTATTTTGTACTTATGTTTAAAATAAGTTTTAAAACTTTAAAAAGAAAGAAAGAAAGCATGATGGGAGATATGATTGTTAATTTCCATTGGACTGGTTGGGAGCATTTTTTGTTTTCTTTAAGGCTGAAAAAAATTTAAAAATAAACCATAATTCAGAGTTTATAGCAGTCTATTCTTGAAAGCCTCTAAAACTTCTAGATGATTTCACACCTGACCCCTAGTTTCTAAACTTGCCTATGGATTAGTAGCATTTCAGGTCCTAAACTTTGTATAGAAACCTTAACCTAATTAACTAGGTAGAAAATTTGCCATTGCTATTTTGAGTACTGGTAAGTACATTGTAAATAAAGAAACAATTAAATAGTTAGTTCACACCTCATCTAACTGCTTAATAACAGGATAATAGTTAATTACTTAAAATGCTCATAACTTGTATCTAGTAGGAAGGTAAATCAGAGAGAGGGGGAGAAGGGGAAAAGAAAGGCAATGGGAAGATAGATAGAAAAGGGCTTTTGGTATAAGTAGGATGTTGCTTTGTTAAGTACCAGGACCAAACTTTTCCCATCTATAGAGGCATCTGCCTAGTAGTTTCTAATCTGGATGGTGAAGATCTGGATCAAAATCCCTCTTTAATTGGAACATATGTAACCTCAGCATGACAGTACTACAATTCTTTTAATCTTTTTAGAAATTTTCCTCTTGGTTAGCCAAGATGGGTTCACATATTTTACCTCATTCTTACAACATTCTTATGTGTGCTTAAAAAAAAAAAAAAAAAAAAGTGTTATTTTTCAGATTAGGAAACTGAGGCACAGATATAAAGTGATCTAGCCCTTCATATTATCGATGGTCTATATTGAAGGGTAAACCAGCACTTAGGATATTTTGGAGCCCAGACTAATAATAGGTTTCTGGTCATCATCAGACAACTTATTCCCCCAATCAACTCAATGTTAAGACAAATGATGATCTTTTGTGGTTATTCAGTCCTTTCAATTGTGTCCAACTCTTCATTACCCCACTTGGAGCTTTCTTGGCAAAGACACTGGAGTGGTTTGCTATTTTCTTCTCCAGCTCATTTTACAGATGAGAAAACTGAGGCAAAGAGGGTTAAGTGACTTAGCCAGGGTCACACAGCTTAGTAAGTGTCTGAGACAGAATTTGAACTTAGGTCATCCTGATTCTAGGTCTGGAGCTCTCTCTGTTTCACCATCTAACTGCCCATACATGTACATGGATGTATATAAACATATCTAGATGTTGGTATATGTATATGTACACACATGCATCTATATACATGTGTGTGCATGTGTACAAATACTTATGTGCATATGCATAAATATATGTTTGTATGCATATGTTATTTAGAAGTAAACTTGGAGCCAAGAAAACCTAAGTCCAAATCATGCCTCAGCTATTTCCTACCTCTGTGATCATCAGCAATTCACTTAACTATTCTGACTCAATTTTCTTATCTGTAAAATGGGGATAATAATAGGTCATACTTCACAAGGATGTTGTAAAGATAAAATGAGATAATATATGTAAAATACTTTGAAAACTTTACATAACTATATAAATTTTAGCTATTGTTATACAGCCTAGGCAAGAAGATCATAGAATTGTAAGGTGTAGAGCTGTAAAATATCCCAGAAATCATCTGCCCATCTACCCCTTTATTTTAAAGATAAGGCAGTGACTTGCCCAAGATCATACTGTAGGCTAAAAACTTCTTGAATGCAGGAAAAGTTGTTTTCTTTTCATCTTATGTCCCCTGTGCCTAACAGTGCCCAATGTACAATAGACTCATTACAGGCACATTAATAATATGATGGATGTATAGTAGACCCATGATTGTTGAATTGCACTGAATTGAATAGAACACAAAGTAATAAAGGTGGGCCTCAAACCTAGTTCTCAGCCTCTAAAACCAATCCTCTCAGATGATCTCCTAAGGAGATTTCTATCTTTTCAAGTTGGATTGCCATCATGGAGGATTGTAGGACAACATAGCATAAAGACTGGTAGGATGATTGATTGGATGGGCAATTGCCATCTATTCCTAGATCAGAACTACAAAATGAAAAAAGTATTAATAACAGAGACATTAGGGAATTTCTAAAATTCTTCTGATTTCCTCATAGAGAGTTTCCTGACATACCATTTCTAAGATGATTCATGGACTCCAAAATTTGGGCTGATTTTGGATTCTATCATTAACTGATTCCAAAGTCTGGAACAAACCACTTGAAATATTACATAATTTGCTCCTCTTAAATAATGTACAAGTAGTTGATCCAAAGCACTCCCCTGTAGCTTAAGAGGAGTGATATAAGGGTAAATGCAATCCAGTATGGAAATATTATCATAAAGTCCTTGCAAGACTCATGATCTAATCATGGGAAATGTTCATATTAGGGACAATAGTTTAGTTCCTGAAAACATTTGACACGTTGGCAAATGGTAAATAACTGTTCTATTTGAAAATGGATCTTTAGTTTTAAATCACTTCAGCATTTACTTTTAATTAATGCTTTTATATTACACTACTCATTTTTGTAAACACTTGCTACTCTATTATGAAGTTTGTATAAATTATTAAAATCATAGCTTCCTGACTAGCTTAAAACTCCTCTGGTTGTTGTGCTTTGTGTGGACAGCACAGTATGAAAGGAAACAAATATATTTAATATCATTCCGTTTCATACCAGGACCAAATCCCACTGAAATCAAAGCAGCAACAAAAGTAAAGTGTAAAGATAAATTTACAGTTTTCTTTGAATTGTTCAAGGAACAAATCAATAAATCAGTGAGTTAGGGAACAAATGTAGGATAAAATAACATCTAAAGAAGCTCCTGATAAAAGCTTTCAAAAAAAAAAAAAAAAAAAAAAAGCAACTATTAGTCTCTGAATCTGACCATTAGTTCACTTTAAAAAAAAAAAAAAAAAAAAAAAAAAAAAGGAAGTGGGCAGCGGTGAATAGAGACTTGAAAGACACATGACTTGTAGCTATATTAGATATTTGACCATTTTGAAATTTTACAAAGTTGGAGGTGGGGAAAATCTGCAGTTACAATCCGTTCTCCCTATAATCCTTTATATTTGCTAGATTTCACCAAGCCCAGGATGGGACTGTGACAGGCAGAATAGACAGAAAAGTCACCAAAGAGAAAGATGACAAAGAATATTTTAATTTCAATAAAAGATGATTCGAAAATAAAAGGTTTGTAATGGCATTAATAACCGTTTTTACTAGCCATGTAATGATTAGTTGGAGCATTAAGAGACCAAGGCAGAATGGTGAGAAGCTCAGCAGAAGTCATTATTACCTAAGACTCCTTTAATAACTTTTATTATTTGTTGAAAATCATAGCAACAATACAGTTCAGTAACCTTTGTGCTTTAAATCCATTTCGTCTAAAAAATGAAAGCTGAATAGAATTTGATATTATGTAGAATCTTTCACTGCTGATGATATCGCAAAAGTGCTTGGCAGAATAATGAGTTAGATACTGATAGCTGGGAAAACTGTATTAGGCAAATGGCATTACCATTGTGTGAACCAACTGAGCCTCAGCCTGCAGCTTTGGAACTTACTAAAAGGAGAAAGAATATGAAGGCTAAGCCTAATTTTCCCCAGTGCTTTTGTTAAAAGAATCACAAGGGTCTTAGAGTCGATCTCAAAATTAACAGACAGAGGTAGAGAAGACTTCCATGTATTTATTTTAATGGACCCAACTACAGTTTAGTTGGTGTATAGGCACTCATTTCTACCACTATAGTTCTATATAATTTCTCCATGTCACATTTTTACCTTAATCTCCCCAAATTTTGTCTTTTGGGGATGAGTCTCTCCACTTTTAGCTGTTTTTCTATGAGCAAACACAGTCTAGGCTAAAGCCACACTTGAAACCATTCCTGATTAGTTGTCCTGCCAGAGTTTGTGGTCTACTGACAACAGCCCTGAGGCCCCAGGTCCCTCTCCAGGCCATGATAATGCAATTGAATAAGATTTGTCAGGAGGCTTCATTTTTTAATATCTCTTATAAAGCAAGGAATTTGGCATTGTGTAATGGAGGGGCATTTGAGGGAACAAATATATTTGGAACATAATTGATATTTCAATATCTTAAGAACTTAATTTGAAGCTTTAAGAATCTAATTCACTGATTATTAATTAGTAATAATAATACTAATAATAGCTAACATTTACATAGTGTTTATCATATGCCAGGAACTATGCTAAGTGCCTTATGATTATAATCTCATTTGATCTTTATGATATCCCTGGGAGGCAAGTGCTATTATTATCCCCAGTAGGAGGAAACTGAGGCAAACAGGTTACATGACTTGTCCAGGATTGCATAGCTAGTAAGTTTTCTAAGGCAAGATTTGAATTTAGTCTTCCTGACTTCTTACCCAGAATTCTCTGCACTTTAGTAACTTAACTGTCCCAGTAGAATAAAAGCTCATTGAAGGGAGGGGAATGTAATGTAAATGTTTGTTCAGTGAATATTTGTTTAAAAACAACAACAACAATGGACAGAGCACCAGCCCTGAAGTCAGGAGGACCTAAGTTTAAATCTGGTCTCAGACACTTAATAATTCCTAGGTGTGTGACCCTGGGCAAGTCACTTAACCCCGATTGCCTAGCCAAAAAAAAAAAAAAAAAAGAAGAAGAAGAAAGAAGAAGAAGAAGAAGAAGAAGAAGAAGAAGAAGAAGAAGAAGAAGAAGAAGAAGAAGAAGAAGAAGAAGAAGAAGAAGAAGAAGAAGAAGAAGAAGAAGAAGAAGAAGAAGAAAAGAAGAAGAAGAAGAAGAAGAAGAAGAGGAAGAAGAAGAAGACAGAAAGACAGGAAGGAAGGAAGGAAGGAAGGAAGGAAGGAAGGAAGGAAGGAAGGAAGGAAGGAAGGAGGGAGGGAGGAAGGAGGGAGGGAGGGAGGGAGGGAGGAAGGAAGGAAGGAAGGAAGGAAGGAAGGAAGGAAGGAAGGAAGGAAGGAAGGAAGGAAGGAAGGAAGGAAGGAAGGAAGGAAGGAAGGAAGGAAAGAGACAACAACAACAACTATACACTCCCAAATAGAGGGGCAATGGGACCAGATATCAGAAGTGTAAGGGTCATATTTTGTTTAGAAGTTGCTAGGGCCAGAAAATCTTTCAGTCCTTCTGCCTTGCCTGACCTTTACTTCTGATTTTCCTGACTGCCTTTTGATTTTTGGCTTTCTGAGTATTTTGGGGGCTGAGAGACACCCATCTCCAGCACTCTAAAGCTGTTCCTCAAATCCTCCCTGCACTGCCCTTTTGAAACTCTGGGAAGCCCAATTCCATGTTCAAAACTTTAAATCACATCCTAGTCTTTTAACCTTGTGAAATGTAGATAGATTTAGACCAGAAAATTTTAAAGCAAATTGTACCCAGGCCTTTACTAGCTCTTATTTTCATCCACAAACAAATTTCTAAGACTAATCCAGTTGCCCAGGATTAATTTTGAGAGCTTGTGAGTTTACTTGAAAATATAAATGATCTCATGGAACCAAATTCATCTGTGTTTGGAAATTGTGACTGGCTTTCATTTGAAGACAATGCATTTGTGCCTGAAATTGCTTCAAAGTTGAAGGCAGCTGGCCAGATGTTTGTACAGTTAAATTGTACTCAAGCCTTTCATCCAGCATGTTCCCAGGCAGTTGCTATATTCTTTTGTGAAACTGGCCCATAATAATCTTCCAATAAAACAGGAAGCAATTGATTTTTCTACTGATGAAACTTGATTCTCTCCTACTTTCTATGCTGCCCGAGGATGTTCTGACATGTTTTTGTCCTCACATCTCTCCATCTTAGTGTGCATCTAATGATCATCATCCTCCCACCCCAGCCCCCTCCCAATCTTACCACCACCCAAATGTTCTCGACATAGGCATCTACACACATACCGACACAAACACCCTTTATGATACGGTGCTATAATAACCTCTCTTCAAATAGAAAGATATTCTTTTATATTCTTTGTTACAAAGAAGATCCTCTGGCTAGGGAAGGAAGAAGGCACACATTTGGTGATATAAAACAAAAGACATCAATAAACACTCCTAAAATTAGAAAGATAAAATTTCTGAAATTTTTAAGACCAAGGCGGAAAGGATAGGAATGGGGACCGGGGCATGGCAAAAGCATATAATAATGGAGGCATACAGTTCATATGGAGGTTCAAATGGCCTGCAATAGTCTGACATAGGTACTCCCAATGCTAAAATGAGCCTGAACTGAATTAAGATAGGTTTGGGGAAGTTAGAAGGCAAAGTGAATAGAGAACTGGACTTAGAATCAGAAACACTCCCCTTTCAAGGTTCAGCTCTGACCTCTGACTCTTAACTAGCTATTTGAACCCGGGCTTAACCCTATGTGCCTCAGTTTCCTCTCCTGCAAAAGGAGCCAAAGCAGGAAATAACAAACTACTCTAGTAACTTTACCAAATGTTGGGTCACAAATATTTGGGAAAAGTTGAAATGCTTGAAGTTGATTATCTTGCTATGTTCTGTTCCATGCTACTCCAGCTCACCTGTAGTACTGTTCTAAACACATTTTCTTTTTAGGAAGGTCATTGATAGAAGAAGCATGGTACAATGCAGTTTTGGGATTTAGACTTGGAGGGCCTGAGTTCAGATCCCAATTCTGCTGCTTTTGACTTTGATGACTTTGGGCAAATCATCTTTCTTTATCTCATTTTCTTCATCTGTAAAAATCAAGAAGTTGAACTAAATGGCCCCTTTTTAGTACCTTCAAACTCTGAGTGGTGATCCTGTGATTCTAAGCTAGAGAATATCAAAAGGAATGTCATGAAGCTGTGGGGAGCCCCAAAGGCTCCATTAAGAGAATTTAAGGAAAGTCAAGATGTTTAACCTGTAGAAGATAAGATTTCAGTGGGACATGATAGATGTTTGCTGTCGTGTGAAAAACTGATAAGGTGGTTCAGTGGATGGAGAATCTGTTTTGAGTGACCATTAATTGACAATATTATGGAAGAGATTCCTGTTTAAATACAGACAAGAAGGTCCTCAATATCTCTTTTGTTTTTGAGATTCTGAATGATAACCCCAATTTTGTTTTTTACCCGGCCCAAGTCCCAGAAATTGGAAAATGAGAAGGAAATTAAAATTTATAAAATGTAGATGTGGGGTAATGTCATATAACCCTTTTCTTTTAGAGATAAGTAAGCTGAGACCCAGAGAAGTCCAATAGTTTCCCCAAAGTCATGCATTTTAGCACCACCGATGGTCATCTTTTCATGGAGTCAAACTGTTAATCATCTTCAAGCCCACTCACCAATCTCTGCTATTTATTACAGCATGTTTTTTAAATTCATTTTTCCATCTTAGTATAACATTTAATGATGATTATCATTCCCCCGTCCATCTTCTCTCTCATCCTTCTTCCCCCTCCCTGTCTTCTCTTCTTTAATGTAATTTAGTAGACATTTATTAATTACTTATTATATGCAAAGGGCTGGAGGAGACCTAAATAAAACACAGCCTTTGTCTTTAAGTTCAGTCTGTAGGAATGGAATACTATATGCATAAATAACTATAATATAAAATAGAACATGGTAGGTCTGCATAAAAGAGGTATGAACCCAGGTACCAAAAGAAGAGGTGATTTTAGTAAATAAATCTTTCTGCTTCACTTTGCCAAATGTTCCCTTTCCTGGCACATATGAAATTGTTCCCCATTCATGAACTATCCCTCCCACATATCTGTCAAATCTTATTGTCTCTTCTTTGTCCAATCCCTCCCTTGGGAAATCTTTGACTAAAGAGCACCTGACTAGTTTTCCAAATAAACCTAATTTTGCCTAAGTTCTGGATCTTCTGGGCCATCAAGTTAGCTCAGATCCTCCATACTTCTTGCCTAGTTTGTTTCAAGTAGCCTCCCTTACAACATCTCTCTCTCTCTTCCTGTCTATTTGGTGTGTCCTTTGCCAAGTGGAATCTTCTTAAAGCAGAGATCTCTCTTCTCAGGTCTCATGAGTAAGTTCTCATTATCTAACAAATAGTTATTACTCCTTAACTAGGAGTTTCAGGCCCTCCATCCTCTGGCTTTGATGTATCTTTCCAATCTTTTGTCCCATTTATTGTTCCATGCTTTTGTCAAACTGGATTTGAAAATGCATTCTTCTCTTCTAAGTCTTTTGTACTTTTATATTATCATAATAAAATGTGGCAAAGTATTAGTTACATACATATGTGAAAATTATTACCATGGGGTATTGTAGAAGCAAACTTGACTGTTACACGGCAAGGACCAGTAAAGTTGATTTCTCCAGTAAGCACATTTGTTTTTATATTTACATTTCAAAAATGTCTGTATACCTTGATAGCGGTTGATATTGCTTAATGCACTTTGTGCTTTAGAACTACAAATGGAAATCTAAACTTGACTGTTTTTAATTTGGTTCATGAATTTTTCACTTTTAGTTTCTTTCTTCCTTCTTTTCCTTCTTATGTCTAATGTGGTTCAATAGAAAGGTCAATGATTCTGGAGTCAGAAGACCTGAATTCAGATTGACCATCACCATTACCTGTGATCACATTAGGTAAGCTTCTGTTTACCTAATCCCTAAAATGACAGTTGATCTCTAAGATTCTCAGTATCTCTTAGTTCAAAATCTGTGACTCTTATGTTATTGCTTTTCCTCATTTCCAAAATAATTCTGCTTTCAATCCCATCTCAAATTCCTACTTCTTCATGTTTCTGATCTCCTAACTATATATGATTCTTCTCTTTTCTATACAATCATAATATTTGGGAGGAACAAGGAAATATATGTGAAATGCTTTGCAATATTTAAAGTACTATGTAAATTGCAAGTATTAAGTCAAGGAAAGTCAACAAGCATTTAGTTAACTTCTGTGTGCCAGGACACTGTCGTTAGGAGGTAGTATAGTGCAAAGCCCGGCCTGGAGTCATTTAGATTCATATTCTTGACTTTAAATCAGGCTTCAGGCACTTACTAACTGTGTGACCCTGGACAAGTCATTTAACTTTATTTACCTCAGTTTCTTCATCTATAAAATGAACTAGAGAAGAAAATGGCAAACTACTCCAGTATCACTGCCAAGAAAAGTTGGACATCACTGATATAAATAAACAACAGTCTGTCTTGTGATTCTGTCATCTGCTGTCAAGGTTTCTTGAAGGCAGGAACAGTCTTTTGCCTCTTTTTATCTTCTCATGACATCTACCATAGAGACTTGCATAAGTAGATACACAAGTGAGATAAACTTTCACATATTAGTTTGTTTCTGGATTCAATGTGATCACTTCCAAACATAGACTAATTTCTTTCCCATGCTGTAAAAGATGGCTAAGCTAGGGGAGAAAAAGACCCAGAGGAGTCAGGAGCTAAATCATAGAATGATAGTGGCAACAACAACAATAATACCAATAGCATCCAAAGTTGGAAAACATTTTATATATTGTTGTCTTGTACAACAGCTTCATGTGCCAGTCAGGCCCAATTCAGGCCAGTCCTGTGGTTCAGAACAAATCAAGAGATTCATGGACCCATAACATTTATAAAAGTAGTTTCTTTCCTAATCAAAGCATGAAAAGGATTTTTGGCAAATATAGATTGTTGGTTGGATACAGCTTCCTTCAAATGAAATAAAATTGATAAAGCACTTAGTACAGTATCTAGCATATAATAGGTGCTTAATAAATGCTTATTTGATTCTTCCTTTCTTTACCCCTGGGAATTGCCATGTTAGTACATCTCTTAGAAGTATGTGCTAGTTCTCATGACCTCGATCAATTAAGTCTCAAGAACAGTTCTCTTGCCTTCATAGGGCAGAAAGGTGGTTCAGTGGATGGAGAATCTGTTTTGAAGTCTCGAAGATTCATCTTCCTGAGTTCAAATCTGGCCTCAGATACTAACTAGCTAGATAATTCTGGGCAAGTCATTTAACTGTTTACATCAGTTTCCTCATCTATAAAACAGGCTAGAGAAGAAACAGCAAATCATTTTAGTATCTTTGCCAAGAATACCCTGAATGGGGTCATATAGGGTTGGACAGGACTAAAAAGGATCATGGAATTGGGACAGGGAAAGACTAGGAAGATCTGGAACCAACTATCCCAACCCCATTGTTTTAGATATGAGGAAATTAAAAGTCCAATTTACATATGCCCAGAGGAAGGATGTGACTCTAGTTCCTCTGCCTCTAAAGCAGTGTTTTCCACAATACCAAACTGCTTTTTATTAGAGAAAAGCTAGTTCATGTGGCAAGAATCTTCCAGCCTTGTTATTAGTGGTAAATACTGCTAATTGCTACTAATTAGTAATTAGTTAGTAGTAAATGCTGCTCTTCCCACAATTTACCATCCTGTTGTGGCATTTGCTTGGCAGACTTCTAGACCACATTACTAAACCTGCCACATAAATCTATTCTGTATCCTGCCACACTTAAAAGTAACTTTACAAAATCAAGTCCTAAATGTCTTATGGTCCTTATTTCATAATGCAGACTTATTTGCTTACCAACATCGCTTGCATTCTGTCTTTGAATCTTTGATCCCAAGTTTTCAGCAGCAAGAATTGGTTGATAATTATATTCTTCTCATATCTTAATAAAGTGTACACTGAGCTTTCTTCTATACTTAGAAGCAGCGATACTGAACTACTTGTCCTTAGGAAACCAAAGACAATTTTACCCTCCCCAAATCTGATTATATAATTTTAGAAATTATTCATGAGAATTAAGGGCTAAATGTGGGTACTTTATCTTAAACATTTTATTCATCTATCTAGAAAAGAATTCAAAGTCAAATTTTTTTTCTTCTATCAAGGGAGAAAATGTTACTGCAGAGGAAAAATTACACTGGAGCAGGATTGATCAATTGATTCTCCTCCCCGATTAATTGATTAAATTAATGGATATAAAGGAATATAAGGGATACAATGAAGTGTTGAGGCTTTTCTTTTTACAGACTTGTGATTGGTTGCATTTATAATTTGTAAAAAGGTAAACTTTGAGTGGTCACATCTGGAGTAACTCATACAAATAAAGGTTGTGAAACTGGGAGGGGTCCAGTAGGGGGTGCTATAAAAACAACAGACCTTCAAATTTTTAGATAAAAAGAGCTATCTGGTGTTTCTGCTTTGTGAAGAATAAGGAAAAATAAGAATGGAAATAATACTACCAGAATTCATCCCTTCAAAATGGTAAGCTCTGGTAGTCTCTGAAACTTAACTTTGAAAATAAACCAGTGACTCTCCCATAACCATGAAATGAAATAATGAAACATTTAGATAATTAGGGTCCAGGACTAGGGGTCTTAGGCAAAAAAACAAACAAATAATCAAATGATATGTTCCTTTGCATTGGCATTCCTTCTTATTAAAAAATCAGAATCTTCTGAGAAGATCCTAGGACATTTGTAAAGCCAATTGCAGAAACTTTCCAACTGGATTCAATTGTATACAGTCTTGAGCCCATTCAGAGAGCTTCTCTTAGACATCAAGTTTGGATCATTAAATCCTATGGCATCCACTTTCTGTAACTCTCCCACCTTTATAAAGGAGAATTTAGGAAATACTCCCATCATTTAATAGGACAAAAAAAACTTAGTAAACCTCCCCTATTTTTCCACTTTCTAAACTGGTGCCCATGACTTTGGCATTTATCTTTCTCTAACCCCATCCCCATCATCATATATTAATAATAAAATTGCTATCAGAACTTTTTTCTCCCTTTCTCCCTCCCTCCTCTTTCCTTCCTCTCTTTCTCCCTCCCTCCTTTTCTGTCTCTGTCTCTCTTTTTCTCTCTCTGTCTCTGTCTGTCTCTGTCTGCTTTCTGTCTGTCTCTCTGCCTCCTTCCCCCTCTGTCTTTCTCTGTGTCTCCCTCTGTCTCTGTCTCTCTCTCTTTCTGTCTCTTTGTGTTTGGGGTGGGATGGGAGTTTGTAATTTCAGAACAGAAGCACAAATGAGATTGAATTTGGCAACATGTCTCCTTAAGTAGATCTTCTCCCCACCCCCATCTCCAATTGCTCAGTAATTGTCACCTCTTTTTAAATTCCAGAGAAATGTTATGAAAGAAAATCTGAAATTGGTCACGTCTACATCTGAACTTTATCCCCACTCAAATCTTCTACCAACTGCCAGGGCCCCCTCCTCATAATACAAAAGGAAACCAGAGTGGTGAAAGTTAGAAATTTTTCCAGTCATTTTTGTAACACAGGTCATCAAATGATCATTATATTTTATAGTTCTGTAAAGTCTATAGAAGTTGAAGCTATGTAATATACATTGCAGAGTGTTCTCCTAATCCTGGTCGACCACATTCGTGCCTGGACCAGGGATAAAGGCCTGGTAACTGGAAACCTGACACTATAGGAATTCCAAACACAACTTCAAACTAAAAACAGCTCACTTGCTCTCTCTGTTCTCTCTCTCTCTCTCTCTCTCTCTCTCTCTCTCTCTCTCTCTCTCTCTCTCTCTCTCTCTCTCTCTCTCTCTCTCTCTCTCTCTCTCAGAGCCTGGGATTGTATTAGTTTACATTATCTGATTTTTTTAAGGTTTGCATTATTTGGAAAAGAACTGGAGCAGAAAGCACCTCTTCAAGCTCAAGCCCTAAAGAATCTATGAGTGATATATTTGTGGTGGGTTTAATGTCATGAGCTCTTCGCCCCTGGCTGAGAGATGTAGGAAGCTCATACAAATGGCAGCAAGGTTTTTAGGACATTTGGCTCCCTACCCCTTGTGCACCAAACTTGATTCTCAAAAACTATGTGCCTCCTCACCAATTTTTAATCTTTCTTTTAAAAAAATGGTCGTAGGTTAAAGATCTGTTTGATATTTGCCTCATTTCTTTCTGTGTACACAGAGTACTTTATAAGACTCAAAAGAGCTCCAGTCTGCTATTCAGGAGTTTTATAAGTAATGACTTTAATGCTGTATCCTGGGAAGGAAAATATCTACCTTTCCTTTCACTTGTCAATCAGTTCTGGCTTTTTAACTCTCATATTTTGTGTCTCTTTGAGTTTCCTCCAGCTGGTCTCTTTTCCCTTCATTATTCCCAGCTCACTAACTCTCTTCCATCCTTCTCAAAGAGCAACTTATTGAGATATCCAGAATGTATCTAGGGCCACTAGATATCACTTTAAGCCATTGGAGAATTCTGGAGAATCTAAGATATCTGAATTTGTAATTCTGACACTAGCACCTGATTGTCAGTGCTGAAGCCTTCTGGTACAATTTGTAAGATTCTTGCTCTTTTACACTACATTTGCTAAAATTCTGAATCAAATGACTAAACTTGCAACAAAAAATTATGAATAGTCCAACATAGTATCATAATAAAAATATATTAATGAATGGCTACAATCATCCTGTAACTACTAACCTTGTATCCAGTTCATTCTGATTGATTTGTGGAGTCAATGTAGCACCATTTTTCCTGAGTGCCTCTTAGAATGTCAGTAGTGATAGACATTAAAAGACCACAGGATTTTATTTGTTCTTTCATCTTGAAAAAACTCTCTCTCACCTGCCACACAACTGTCAAAGTGAATTTTCTAAAGCATCGGCCTGAGTATATCATTGCCTTGCTCAATAAACTGCTATGGCTCTCTGTTGATTTATTTGACTTATTACTCCACACTCTTCTCAGTTACTATATAGTTTAGCCACACTGGCCTATGTTTCTATTTCTTACCTATAACATTCCAGCTCCTGTATTCATCACCTGGTCCAAGCTCTTCTCCAGGCCTGGAATCCACTCTCTCTTTACCTTTACTTCTTAGAATGCTTAGTTTCTTTGAAGCATAGTTCTAGTATCACCTCCTCCATGAGTTCTTTCCTAATTCCCGTAGTTGAGGGAGGGGAGAAAGAGAGGTTTTCATCCACCTTACCTTTCATCCACATTACCCTGCATTATTTTGTTTATTTTGTGAGGTTATCTTGTTGTTTCATGATATAGAATGCCAAGTGTTTGAAAATAAGAATCCTTCTTTGTCTTTCTATCCTGAATAACTAATATATAATAAACACTTGTAAATTGACTGATTACTTGGTCTTCTGCCTATCAGAAAGGGGTAGAGTATTGGGCACGATATTTTCCAAAGAAAACAAACACCCCTCCCCCTCCATCCTTTCAAAAATGATTGTGGTATCCTTGTGAGATTTTAAATGGAAAGAGGTTTTTTTATTCTTTTGGGAAAATAATATCATGCATAGATAGAACTCACAAGGTCACATGAAAAATGAAATATCTTAAAATAGTGATGCATTCTCTATTTGGATCGTTGTTTTAATCAAAATCTCCAGAGGAGGTTGCTCCTGGATTTCTCACTGTAGATACAAGGCATGCAGTGTCTCCACGATCAGTTATTTATGATGGCCTGGAATGGTATTGGTTTATATGTTTATCTACGAAGGTAAGGTTCCAGACCAATAAAGAAACTGCTAAAAGGGGATGTTTAAGATGAGCAGATCCATCATTTAATCTCCCTCTTCTCCTTCCTTTATCTTTTGCCAAAATTCTGTAATTATTAAGATTAGAGTTCCTCCTCCCCTCCAGGTTTAAACATTGATTTAAAACAACAAAACAAAACAAAACAAAGAAATATGCTTCAAAGAGATCAGTGACAAAAAGGAAGGGTTCCTTCTACACCAAAATATTTATGAGCATTCTGTGATAGGAAAGAACTAAAATATAGTAGATGTCCTTTGATAAGAGAATTCCTGCACCAATTATTATATATGAATGTGATGTGATATTAAGTACAGTGTACTTGATTACTAAGTACATAAGAAATTATGAATATGACATATACTAAGAAGAAAGGAAAATTTTATATGAACATCATAAAACAAAGTAAAGTAAGGAAGATCAGGAAAACAATATACACAATGATTTCAAGAAAATAAATGCAATTAGAAGACTTTTCCCCACTTCTTTGCAGAGGTGGGGAAATGTAAATGTGAATGACAATTGATATCAGATTTTTTTCAGCATGTTGGCTAGTTTTCTTGAACTATGTTTAATATTTTCTTTATTATAAGGTTTGGCTCTCTGGAATGGGGAAGGGGAGGTAAACTTTGAAGAATCTAGGTGATATAAAGACAAAAGATATCAATAAAAATTTACTTACAAAAAAAAAGTAAGTAAATGCAAGGGACAACATGTGGAAAGAACATCAATCTTGGAATCAGGAAAACTTGAGTACAAATTTAGCCTCAGAAACTTACTATTTGTATGACCCTGGACAGGTCACTTAATCCTGATTGCCTCAAAAAAAGAATAAATAGAACAACAACAAACAAGGAAACAAAACAAAACCCTAAATGCTATGAAATTATAATTATCAAGATTGACCCTAAATAAGAGTTATAAGATGACCAGCCCCTTCCTGGGCATTAGAAGGCGATCATAGGTGGGATTCTGAATATAATGGTAGACTTTAAAAAAAAAAATCTTGCTTGTTTTTATGGAACTTTTTTTCTCCCTTTCTTCATTTTTTCATATTTTTTTGAAAATAGTGGGAAATACAGATGCAAAAATTACATAAAGTGATGCATAATTATATGTATTATGTATATAATTATATATAATATTGATAAAATTATTTTAAAGAGAACAATAATGTGGACAGGCAC
Organism: Sminthopsis crassicaudata; assembly: GCF_048593235.1. Lineage (NCBI taxonomy): Eukaryota > Metazoa > Chordata > Mammalia > Dasyuromorphia > Dasyuridae > Sminthopsis > Sminthopsis crassicaudata. The sequence goes on along the minus strand of NC_133619.1, from coordinate 77,980,185 downwards.
TTAGAAATTTCTCTTTGCTCAGAAAAAAAATCATCTAGTAGGTTAAAGAAAATGTTTGTAGAAAGTTTCCAAGCAAGAAGGTCCTGTGAGTGTCAGAGACCTCAAAAGGAGAAATATTCAGTATCTTTAGCACTCTGAAACATTAAATCTGTGTGTTTTCATAGGCCAACTTATTGTTTTTCTTTTCTCCCCAAAAGATAACTGTTATGATGGATTTTACAGAATAATATGGTTTCCATTATTTTTGTTCTTGACAAAGAACAGCCACCTCACTCTTGGTTTCTGCCACATGTAAGCACAAGTCCCAGTCATAAAGTTTCCCCTCCAAGGAAACTGGGAATGGGATCATGAAATCATCTCGGGCTCTGCCCTGTCTGCCCATAGAAAAATGAAACCTCACTTTTCCCTTCTGTGAAAGTTGGGCCCTGTCACAACAATGAGGTGTGTGAGAAGAGACACCAATTGTCTTCTGCGCCTGCAGAGAGTCCGGACTGTATCTCGGAGGGTGGCTTCCGCCCCTTCAGCACTTCGTCTGGCTTGTCTCACCAAAAAAACAACCTAGAGTGCCTGTCTTTTATAATGTGCTGTTTTAACAGAGAAGAGTCTCGGGGGAGAGAACAGGACCCTAAAAGTCCAAGGCCTGGAATTCCTCCTTTCTCTCTTTCCATTTTAAACAGGAAACATTCACACTAAGAGGCTCCAGAGGGAGAATTTGGTTGTGTGTTCATTTTGAGGCAGATAATATTTGTGAGTTGTGTCGTATGTCAGTGATTTACCCTGTGGGCTTAAAGCAAGTGCAGGAAAACCACGTTTCACTTCATGCAGAGAAAGTTCTTCAGGGGAGTTTGGGAGGAAACACAGGTTAAGGCTTTATTTTTTTTCTAAGTGTTTTGGAAATCTCCAACATGGACAAAAAGAAAAATTGGAGCTGGTCAGGGAAAGACTCAAATTCTGAGATGAAAGAGTTGATGGATACTGAAAACATTCTCAAATGAAATAGACTTCAAACAGAAAAGAGAGATGAAATAGTAATCCTGTTTCCCTCAGACCAGCAGCAACAGATGAGATATTTGTGTCTTGTGTGCCAAGGGAGGTCGGATACCCAAAGTTTTAAGGAATAAAACTCCACAGAAATGACATCTCCAAGAGACCTTTCTGGATTGGGCACAACCTTTCCCCTCAGATGTCATACAGCATTTTGTTTTGTAGCCCTCTAAATGAAGGAATTCTTATCCTTGTTTATGTCATGGACCCATTTGACAGTCTAGAGAAACTTGTAGGTCCTCCTCAGAATAATTTTTAAAATTTATATTAAAAGGAAATACACTTTTTTAGGGTAAAGTTAGAAAAAAATTGGGGATTATTTTTCCCTTTCAAGTTCATATCCTCCCCCACTCCTTAAATCTCTTTATTCTCATAAGAACTCCTATAACAGTATAATAATTATTTAATGATCTTTTTATTCTATGACATTGAAACTTCTTGATATTTCATCATTTCATAGATATTGATCTGGAATTTTAGTTCTCTGATTTTGCACATGAGCAAAGTAAGGATATTTATCACTATGTGACATAATATTTGTTTTCCGCTATCTCTCTCTAGCATCTTATATCATATGCTGACCCTCTAGATAATATTGTACTTATATTTGTTAGTTGGAAAATTGGTTAGAAAGGTGAAAGATCTGAGTTCAAAACCAGTCTCATTTACCTATTACCTGTAATAGAAAGATAGTGAGAGAGAGAGAGAGAGAGAGAGAGAGAGAGAGAGAGAGAGAGAGAGAGAGATAATAGACACTGATCACAGAGATGATGGATGGTTGAATGAATGAATAAATGGAGATGGATAATATGTAAATATACCTAGATGATAGACAATGTTCACAAAGATGGATGTATGGATATAGACAGTTAACATGTAGATGTAGACAGATGAGAGACAATGATCAGAGAAATAGATGGATGGACACAATAGGTAATATGTAGGTGTAGAGATAGATGATAGATACTGATCACAAAGATGGATAGATAGTTAGATAAATGGATAGATGGATATGGATAGATGATAGACAATGATCACAGAGATGGATGGATAGATGTAGATAAATACTGTGTGATGATAGAGATGAATAGATAACCAGGCAGATTGATGTATTATGGAAAAAACAAAAACAAAAAAAAACAAAACAAAACACTGAATTTGGAGGCTGAGATCCTGGATTCAAGTCCTGAATCCTCCTGTAAGACTTTGGACAAGCCACCTTCATCTCCCTAAGCCAAGCTGGTATCTCAGTACATATCATATGACTTCTGTGCTCTACTTCATGAAGTTCTTATGAGGATCAAGTGAGATATAGATAAAATGCTTTGTAAATTGTAAAGAGCTATAAAAATATCAGCTAAAAGCAATGGATGGAGCTCTGGACTTGGAGTAAGGAAGACCCAAATTCAAACCCAGCCTCAGACATTATATAATCTAACTATATTATCCTGAATAAGGCACTTAATCACTATCTGATTCAATTTTCCCACCTGTAAAATGGGTATGATAATAGCACCTTCTTCCCAGGATCATTGTAAGGATAAAATGAGACAATATTTGTAAAATGCTTTGCAAAGCTTAAAGATATTATTACTGCTTGTGGGAGGCACTTTAAAGTAAACCAACATAAAAATTTCACTAAATAGTGGTACCTGCTCTGATTTTTGTAAGAGTGACAATATTGCCTAATGGGTAAACAATCAGGCTTAAAGTCAGAAACACCTAGGTCCAGGCAGAGTATTAGAAAGATTCAAATGCTGGTTTGAAGTCAGGAAGATCAGAGTTCAAATGCCTCTTCAGGTAACTATCTGTAAAACCCTAGGCAAGTCATTAACTCTTTAGACCTTAATTTCTCCATAAGTAAAGTGAAGAGATTGGATTTGATGACTTTTAAAGTCCCTTTTAGTTTTAACCAATTAAATGAAAAAGAGCCATGAGACCTTGATCTAGTCATTTAATTGCTCAGTGCCTCAGGGAACTCTCTAAAGCTGGGATTTAGAGACGAATTTCCAGTCTGCTTTGGTGGAGGGAGCTCCCACCCTGGGAGTTCTCTGCAAGTCTGAAAATGCAACCCTGAACCAAATGTTTAATGAATGTAAAACAGTTTACTCTGGTTTGCTGACAACTGTCCCAAGTTAAATGGGACATGGCAGGAGCATCAATCATCATGATGCCTGGTAGGATAAAGACATAGGAATATAGAAGGGGGGCTTCCCCAGTGCGTTTGTAGAGCTGTATTCATATGCTCACATGTTACTTGTCACAGGCACCAGAGCTTGTCAAATCCTCATTGATTCAGGAAACTCACAGAGCTGTTTTACCATGAGCCTCCACAACTTCTAGGGTGTTTTCTTCCCCATCTGGCAGCTGGTTGAATTAACCACAGCTACTGTCTTCTTCCATCCCAGCCCTTCCCTTTAGGAGCTCCAGCCTTTTTGAGTACTGAAGTTAAAAGCGCTTAGCAGACTGATGTGTTTAAGTTGCTGTTTTTGTTTTCTTAAAAAGAAAAGGGGAGGGAGGAAATGGCAGGTGGGAAGGAGCAGGGAGGTGTGAATATCTTCACACAGAAGGTTTATGAGATTGGCAAAGCTGCAAACTTAACTCATCTGTTTATCCCCAGGCTAGATAAGATGCAGTCATCTGCACTTTGTTTAAAGATTTTCTGCTCCTATTACAGCAAATGGAATAGGAGAAGCTTACTGTCTTCCAGTGGGAAGATGAGTAGAGGCTGTGGAAGGAAGGAGTCCCTCTGTGTTCACTTCCCACTTGCCCTAGATCCTTTTGCAATTCTGCACATTGAAGGGTGTGGAACTTGCAGCTGGATTGGTTCTTCCCAGGCAGTTAAGTAGTTCTAGAAAGTCTAGAATGAAACGTGGCAATATCTCTTACCCAAAAGCTGTGATTTTAATATCACTGGTTTCCATATTTTTTTTTAAAGTTTGGGTCCATCCTCCCAGTGCCATAGAGTCCTAAGGAAACAGTGGACCCAGGGGAAAATGGAGGCTGCCAGGAATGGCTTCCAGAATTGGCCAACTTCAAGGTTAAGACCATTAAATTGCCAACACCAAATCTAGAAAAAGAATGGAAGCAGACAGCTATCCCCTTTCATGTCTTCTCGCCATTCACAGGTTTCTGTGAAGGAGTGATCAAGATTAAGTCTTGATCCTAAAATCAGAAAGACCTGGTTTCAAATCTTACCTTAAATACTAATTGTATGACTTACTAGCTATGTGACTTTGGGCAAGTCACTTAACCTTAGTGTCAATTTCCTCATCTATCTAATGGGAATAATGAGAGCACCTTCCTCAAAAGTGTCGTTATGAGTTGTTGTTCAGTTGAGTTATATTCTTCATGACCCTATGAACCATAGCACACCAGATCCTTCTATCTTCTACTGCCTCTCAAAGTCTGTCCAAGTACATGCTTGTTTTTTTTCCATAATACTATTTATCCTACTCATATACTGTCATCCCCTTCTCTGTTTGCCTTCAGTCTTTCACAATATCAGGGACTTTTCCAATGAGTCCCTTCTCTTCTCAAAGTAATTAAGCTTCAGCTTCATATTTGACCTTCCAGTAAATAGCTTGAATTAATTTCTTTAAGTATTGAACAATTTGACTTCTTTGCTGTCCAAGAGACTTTTAAAAGTCTTTTCTGGTATCATGATTTGAAACCTCATGTATTAGCATATGCAACTATGAAGAATTTGCAAATATTAAGCTGACATGTAAAGGTGAACTATGATTGTCATCATAGGATTTAGACTTTGAAGAGACCTTCAAGTTCACCTAATCTAGGGTTTCTCAACCTAAAGACCCTGGAGTCTATGGATAGATTTCAAGGACTTTGGGTGAGGAAAAAGTTATATCCCCATTTCAGGACAATTAATTTTCCCAAGTCTTTTGTGCATTTTAATAAGTTATTCTGAGAAGAGGTACATGGACTTTACCACACTACTAAAAAGGTCCAGGTTATAATTTTTTTTAAAGTTAAGAATATATGATCTTTTTAACTCCCTCAGTTTACAAATGAACTTCAGTATTTGACCTTTCAGTGACTAGTCTGAATTAATTTCTTTAAGTATTGATTGATTTGACCTCCTTGCTGTCCAAATGACTTTCTTTTTCTTTTTTTTTACACTGTTTAGTATTTATTACATAGGCTTTTAAAATACAATAATAACTTTTTTATTTTTTAAAGTACATGCAAAGATAGTTTTCAACATCCACCCTTGCAAAACGTTGTGTTCCAAATTTTTTCCCTCCTTTCCCCCCTTTCCCTAGACAGCAGTAATCCAACAAAGGTGATGATTTTTCTAAATATATTCCCACATTTATCATGCTGTATAAGAAAGATCAAAGGGGGAAAAATGAGTAAGAGAAAAAACAAGCAAACAAATAACAACAAAGGTGGAAATACTATGCTGTGATCCACATTCAGTCTCCATAGTTCTCTCTCTAGATGTGAATGGCTCTCCATCACAAATCTATTGGAATTGCCTTGAATCACCTTATTGTTGAAAAGAACCAAGTCCATCACAGTTTGATCACCCCATCTTCTTGTTGTATGTATAAATGTTCTTTTGGTTGTACTCACTTCACTTAGTATCATTTCATGTCTTTCCAAGCCAAATGACTTTCAGAAGTCTTCTCTAGCATCATGATTTGAAACATCAAATGTAATAGTATATGCAGCTATGAAGAATTTGCAAATATTAAGCTGTTGTATTAAACCAAGACCTAGTGAGGTTGTTTCTTGCATAAAGTGGCTTAAGTAGTAGAGAATGCAGTCTGAATTTGAGTTCACGACAAGCCCTCTGACATTAGACTTTGGGTCACTTAGGACATGCAAATTCTCCAGCCTCTTAAATAGTTCTGTAGAGAACCCTGGCTTTTTTTTTTCCTAATATATGTTTTTGTTTTCTCCCTCTAGACGAGGACCTACAGAGCCAGCAGATTATCTCACGGGACCTCGGTTGATATACAAGGAAAGGCAACTTCCTTATTATCCAGGAATGCAACCCATTCATCCTCCTAAAGGAAGCTATCCCCGCACCCAGGATATGAGGCTACCAGAACTTCACTATCCTCAATATTATCCACCCCCTTCAGCTACCCACCACAAAGGACCTTTCCGACAAGATGTTCCACCTTCACCACCTCAACACCCCAAAGTGCCAGCATATCATGAAATAGGCAAAACGGGACAGCGGGCGGCCAGCCCAGAACAGTACCCATATAGAGCCCAGGACCCCCGGCAGAAGAATCCCATGACTGCAGCCGTGTAGCGGGACACCACCAAGATCAGCACAGTTTAAGAAAAAAAAGACTTCTGAAATTGCCTTATTCTTTTTTCTCTCAGTCCCCCAAAGTCTTCCTAGCTATGAAATTATCCATGAACTGAAACCATTCTTTTTGCTGCAGGTACAGATTAGGTTCTTCTCACTGAGGAAATCACTTAAAGCCAATCAGAAGGGTGAAAAAGGAAGGTACAATATGTCTGATCAGGCCATGAAAACAGTGGTACTGTACATTAAAATGCTTTTAAACCAGTTAAACTCAGAGCAGAAGTGGTAGCTGAAAAGTAAATAACATCTTTAGACACACTAAGTGGAATATCCCAGGGCTAAATAATATGCACCACTGGACCTCCTCACATATGGGCACATGGGAGCGCACACACACACACACACACACACACACACACGCACACAGAGAGAGCAGTCCCTCTGTTAAAGATTGCTGCCGATGTTAAGACAGTCTCTGCTATAGATACTTGGCTACTTAGGAGTGGAGCAACAGCAGGTTTTTTACAATCAGAAAGCCAGTTCCTAAGGCCGTAGTGTGTACAAGACTGCAAATTTGGTGCATCTGGTGTGGGTTATTATTTTAGCAAAAGAAGAACGGGAAAAAAATAAGAAAAAGCAGAAGTGGCCCCTCGGAAGTTTTCTGTCACAAAAAGACAATATTTCTTTATTTATATCTGTCAGGGTACTAGCACCACCCGTCTGATTGAATATTTCAGACTGTCCCTGACAGCCATGAAGGTACTTGGTAAGCCCGAACATACAATAGAAATGGGGGCCTCAGTTACATTTCCCCTGTTTTTCCTATTGAACAGGGAAATTCAACATCAGGCCTCAGAAGGAATCCTGAGAACCAGGAGAGCTGCTGAGAGGCTGGTATTTCAAGGACCAATCAATCATTGTGAAAGGAGTAGGGTCTTGTCACATGCAGCCTAAAGCTATATTCCACAAGGACATGCTTATTCTCTCCTAGATAGAGGAGCCTGGGAGCCAGCAGGAGGGCCAGAGTTGACCTGGTCTTTCCCCTTTCTTTCCGCCTTTTTCTGGCCACAATATCAGAGAGGCCCCAGATCTCAGAAGCAGTCCCAGGTTTCCAACCTGTAATTATTTAGCTGCCGGTTCTATTTTAAGGCTTCCACTTCTATAGATAATCCTCAATTGGGAAGGAAGAGAACCCTCTTGTTGGGCCTCCCAGGATTCAGTGCCCTAGAGGTGCCAATTCAGTAATAAGTGCCAAACAATCCCCATTTGCACTACAGGGAGCTAAATGCCAACCACAACTGGGAGGAACCTTTTTGGGGACTTTAAAACAAAATGGACTAGGGCGTGGTGGACAAACAGTATGTGTTCAGTAAGGCTGTGCTCTGATGTGAGTTTCCCTTTGTTTTGTTTTGAATTTGTGTGTGTGTGTGTGTGTGTGTGTGTGTGTGTGTGTGTGTTAAACAGCAGAGGGAATAGAATGTAGGAAAACACAGTTTTGAAGAACTAACTTTTAAAGACAAATATAAAAGTTAACATAGGAGTTTTTGTGTTTGAGAAGGGAGAAAATGAAAAAGGAGAGGGTAGAAGGGACGGGTGAAGAGACAATAAACTGGGGTTATCTTTATCTGTGAATTCTTAGTAACAGCAAATAAAACTGCAGGAAGGATCCTGGTACAGACAGGGTGTGACAAGGCCAGAGATTTAGAACTAAATTTCTTCAGTTTCCCTAAGAATAAACATGATGCTCCTGGGAGGTCATAAAAATCCCATAACGTCAGATCTAAAGGAAAGGCATCTAATCCATCTGAAAAATAAAAAATCTAAGACTCAGAGAGGGAAAAGTGATGGAAGCTACGCAGGTCAGAGATGAAGGTTAGAATTTGAACAGGGATCTGTCACTAAGACTTGGATTCCAGTGTCTCACAACTTAACTTGTTTGACTACAAAGTAAATGGTAGGAAAGGGATCTTAAGGCTTTAAAAATAAAATTTTAACAAATCTTTCAAAGGCTTTAAGATGGATAAATCAATGGCAATTCCTTTGAACTCCATGACCATTTTCTACTTATGAATGGACAATTCAAAGATTGTAACTAGACCTAAATGAGAAAGCAAACAAAGAACTGTTTGAGGAACATTCAAAACCTAGAGGCAGAACTTTTTGTCTGGATTTGGGCATCTTAAAAAGACTCTTTAGAGTACTTATTGTTTAAAAAAAGAGGGAGTGTCTAGAAGGTCATCTTTAGCCACTGCCCTTGTTTAAAATGGAGGAGGTTAAGTTGATTCATTAAATTACAACACTACAGATTGCCAAGGGTCCATCTAGTCCAGATTAATATTTCCTCACTCCAATTTATCTTCAGTGTCATTGATTTAGGTCCATGAAGTTTATAATCCATCTTCACCTTCTGGTCCATGGTCTCTCAAATATCTTCCACAAGTCATCAACATAACATAATGAGGGCCTTCCCCTTGATCTTTTTATACTTCATAGCTATCAGGCCAATACTTGAGCAATCTATATATAATCCATTGCTCTTCCCTAGTCTATCACATTTTCCAATTATATGTTTCCACAATAATATCATTTATAACAAAAAAAATTGAGTTCTGTCTCTAAGAAGTGATGCTGACTGTTGTTTTGAGAGAAAAAGGAATGTTGAAAGACAGAAGTTGCATTAAAGTAGGAATTAGAAGGACGATGTGACCTTAAGCAAGTCACATAATTATGGGATCTTGGGGTGTTCGGGTCAGTGATATAGAACCAGAAGGAACTTAGTTCAGAGCCATCTAGTCCAATTACCTCATTTCACAAATAGAGGGTTTCTTCATCTGTATAAGGAAATGATCAGTTGAACTTGGTGATATCTGAGGTCCCCTCCTAGCTTTAGGTTCTAACAGGATTTATAGAAGAAGTGGGGTTTGGAAGAATATCTCTCAAATATTCTTAACTACAATTTCCTGTTGGAGATGTACCAGGATGTTGCTTTTTCTATCTCTCAACCACAAGAGCCCATCTTGGAGCTATGGAGTATATAACCTTATTTGAATTTCTGTTAACAGTATTCAGTAGGAACCAGGGTAAGGGATCTAATGTGGTTTTTTTTGCCACATATAACACCTGATTGTATAAAAAGTCCTAGGTTTGCCCACCTGTGATTATTGGGTGCTAGCTTTTACTTGTAACTTGACTGGAGAGCCACTTGGGTCTTGAAAGTCCTACCTTGGAGGTGCTGATTCAATACTTGCTGGTAGAATGGAGGTATACCAAGTTGAGGTATTGAGGGGGTCTGCTAAAGGGATAATAGGCTTAATAAATTTTGCAGATTAAAAAATAAATTCAGGGGAAATGATCCTTGCAATGGGTCATTAGAAATGAGGTCTTTGGTTCTTTCCTTCCCTGCTTCCAATCTCCAGCTTAGCTCTTACAGGCTAGAAGCCAGAAGCTTCTGTTTATTGGTAAAGGATGTGACCACAAAGGAGAGGATATGGATAGAGGGCAATAACATGAGGTTAAGCAGTCTATAGTGGGCAAGAGGTGTGACCTTAATAGAAAGAAAGCCCTCATTTTCACATTCCCACTTGGAAACCCAGCATGTATTCCACCTACTGCATGTAGACTGGGCCTGAGCTTCTCTGGAGAAGGCTTTTTGTACTGTGTACATAGTCAATAAAAATGTGGTAACCTCAGGGAGGCAGCCAGAGCCGAGAAGGTCCACTTAAAGTGAGTGAAAAATAAATTAAGATAGTTCCCTTTGCTCCTTTGAAATATAACCCACATCCCATTTGCCCCTGCTGGAAAGGAACTAATATTGTGTGTTTGCGACAGAGCCTTTATCAAGCCAGGCAACAATTAGAAACAGCTCAGAACTCAAGGGAGGGCTTAATAAATCACTACGCAATATATCGCTTCTCAGGGCACTACAGTACCATTTACAGACTTCATCTACAGTATTTAGGAAAAACACAGCATAATCAGCATGGGGTGAAAAACAAACTTCCAGTTTATTTATGGCCTTTGAAAAACTCAATCAGTAGTTTCCACATAACTCAGAACTCTAATAACCCCCCTGGAATGCCATGGCTGGTGCCACTTAAGGAACACCCATCAAACAAACCCCTTCCTTGCTGTTAATCTGACCCAATAGGTCACTTAGGACTTGAAATGATGTTTTTGCCTTAAGTCAGTAGACATTTTTACAGACCCCTATTTTCCTCCTGTGTTTGAAGAAATAGGTAAAAAGGGTAATATCTGGAAATAGATCATCAGAACTTATAGTGGGAGAAAAATCCCACTCTCCATTAGCAGCAGAAAGAAATATCTCATCAATGCATTGGACCTTTGGGCTGCTGGACTATCACTCTTGGAATAAGGTGGGTGAAAGGGGCAGGTATGCCTTTCCACAGTCACGATGGTTAAAATTCAGGAAACAGAAACTAGGTGTGTTCTTAGAGACAAATCATTTGATGATTGGGGTTTTTTTCCCCCTTTATTCATACTTATTGGATATTTAGAGATGCCTAGAGAAATTAAGTGAGCTGCCTAGCATCACAGAGCTATTGTGTGTTTTCTAACCCAGGTGTATCCTACCTACTTTCTACCACTGCTCAGAGGGAGCATGGTGTGTTGGATACAAAGGGCTGGGTCCAGAATAAGAAGATTTGAATTCAAATTCAGTTTCTCACATGTATTGATTGTTTAATAAACCATGGGCAAACCATTTAATCTCTAGCTACTAAGTCTACAAAGTATAAACCTTCTGTTCAGTCTATATCAGGTAAAGGAGGGTTTCTACACCACTAGTGATGGACTCATAAGTCTGAATGAATATATAAAACCAACATCCTTTCCTCATCCCATGTGCTATTCCAAGGTGTAAACTGATCTGGATTCTGGAGGATTTGGAAGGAAAGGAAAATACCTCAAGATAGGTTTGGTATATTTATGGGCCTGGTAGACATCACATAATTTGAAACATTGAGACTCTAAATACAGCTCCTTTCCAAGTGGAAGTTTCTCCACCAGAGAGATTTCTCTCCTGCTTTCTGAGTCCATGAGTCACACTGTGTCCACATTTGGTGCCATTACTTCAGGAAGAGCCGTTAATAAGAATAACCAAAGATGCTTTTTCTCAGCACTCCTCATCTATATCAGTCTGGGAAGAAATGATATCCCAGTGATGGTGGAGCAAGAAGTAGTCACTCTGAGAGATCCCTGCAGAGTGAGCTTTGTGATCAAAGAGAAACCTTGGGCAGACTAAAATTGGTCCCACATCTTATATGCAGCCAGGTCTCTTAAGTAGACCATTTTTTCTCACCCGCATCCCTAAATCATAATAGCATCCCTCAAGGGCTGATTTTTCAAAGGTGGACTAGAAAGCCCTGATGTTGGGGGAGTTAATGACCCCTGATTACACTTCTAGCCTGTATCCCTGATTGCAGTGATTTGAGAAAATATTCTCACCCAGTCTGCACTAACTGGAGAGCTGTTTACTATCCGGACGTAAAAACAAAACCTGTTGTTTATAAACTACTTTTTCTAGTATTTCCTGTGATTTTATGATACCAAATCTGTTCAAAAGTTATAAAGAAAAAATTATATGAAATCATATTTTGGAATATGGGGAATTAAAGGGATGGAGTCTTTGCTAAATTTGAAAGATTGTTCCTTTTTATACCACAGAAAGCATTTGGAATTTTTGTTTCATATGACTATATAAAATGTACTTGGTTTATTTTCCATTAAAATAAAGCTTTTAAGAGTTCAAACAGCATTGTGTAGTAGTGTTCATTTTCACTTGCCATCACTTTTTTTTTTTTTTTTTTTTTTTGGCTGAGGCAATTGGAATTAAGTGACTTGCTCAGGATCACATAGCCATGAAGTGTTAAGTGTCTGAGATCAGATTTGAACTCAGGTTCTCCTGCTTCAGGGCTGGTGCTCTATCTTCTGCACCACCTAGCTGCTCCTACTTGCCATCACTTTCAGTCAGGATGCATAAAGTAGACTGGCTTGGACCTTCTCCCACTTGAAGAGGGGACCAGGAGGAATAAGGATGTTTGAGAGCCTTGAAAGAATTAGTCTTCCCTCTATGGGGGTTAAATCATAAGGCCAAAGCCATGCTGATACTGTTCTTGAGGTAAAAGGTGTTAACTCAGAATGGACCCAACAGATTCCAGCTTAAAACAGGAAACTATCCAGAAGGATTATAAAGGGAATTGGTGATTCATTATTTAGGAAGGAAAAAAAAATAAACCAAAACATAAGCATAAAGAAAAAGCATTTCTTATAACTTACTTAGATGGAAATACAGGGACAAATGATTATTATTATCTGGGTTTAGGGCAAATGTTTCATAATCACTTTCATGATTTTCCCCCCAATATCAATTCTACTTGGTAAAAATATAAAATGTTGTAAGAAAGAGCCATAATCTTTAAGCAGCTAGTGAAAATCTCAAAGTGACTAAGACACATGTCCTGAGTTATTGGAATGTTATGATGACATAGAGGAAACTGGCCACTTGCCAATCAAGAACCCAGAATTTTTAACCACAAGTTCAAGGGCTGTGCTCACTGGTATCCCCTTTCAAGTTGCAAGCTATGGCCACTGCTAAAGCCCACTACAGAGAGGCGACATGGGTATTCTTTGTCCCATTCCTTCCTCTTAAAGGGGAATTTATTACTAGACACCACAAGGTCATATCCAGCTGGTATGGATGGAGCAGCAGTAACAGGTAAAAAGATTGTCAGTTCACAATCGACAGTATTTCTTGGAGTTATGGGCTATTTGGCTGACTCTGCGTAGCTTCCTACCACCTAAATTCATTTTGCTCAGTCTTAGCCTTGAAATTAACTTACCTTCTGAGCCATTGCAATGGATTTCTCCTTAAATTGTGAAAGGCCTTGAATGCAAGACTAAACATTTATATTAGGCCATAGGAATCCAGGAGGATATACAAAGTCACTACTCTGATACCCAAAGAAAAAAAAATTCAAGTAATTAACTTAAAGCAATAGGCTTAAATTGCTTAAAAATTTCACAAAGAAAATAACTTATAATAAATAATTTAGATCATTTGGTATCTTAAATATCATTTGAAAAAAAACTTTGAGCAAATAAGTCATTTTAACTATTATAAATGCAAATTAAAAATAAAGGGCATATAAAGAAGTTGCTACATGCATCCAGAGGAAGAAGTGAAAAAATAGAAGTATGAACAGGATAATTATATATGTGTATCTATCTATCTATATCTATATCTATATTCATATATTTGTGTCTCATGGTAGCCATTTCTAGGGCAGGGCAGGGAGTGAGGGAAAGAAGAAAAAAAAGAAAAAAATTTTATGTTAATTTTATTATACATTTAAAAGGAATAGCAAGTTGTACATAATAGATTTGCAGTTTTATGTGCAATCATCTTTTTATTACACTGTTCTAGAAATGTTTTCTTTATTCCATAAATTAAAAATTAAATAAATCTTTAAAAGAATTTAGGTTTATTATAGGATCATCTATCAAAAGCTTCACTACTAAAAGACTGCTTCTTTCTAACTAACTTGACCTCTAGTTGTAAAATTGAGAGTCCCTCACTATTAACCAGGATACATGAACAAGCACACTGAGGGAGATTAGAGATTGGTTACATTCCCTTTGTCCTTTGCTTCAGAGACAATAATTTTCTTATCTGAGGGATCATGAGTCACCTGCCCTGGTTGGACCACTCCCATACTATTTCAGAAAAATATATATTTAGAATAATTAAAACAAAATTGCATATATATTATATAAAATTACAAATATATATATATATATATATAATAGTTCATTATCAATACATTCTCACTACTCCCTTTCTCCCAATTATTGAAGAGTATGACCTACTTTCCATAAAAGACTTTTTCTGGAAACTCTTCTTCCTTAATACCTTCCCTCTCAAATTTCCCTCAATTTACTGCATATACATATATGTTTACTGCACATACATATATATGTATGCATATAAATGTAGCATGTCATATACGTATTATACAATTTAATAGAATATATGTATGTTAATAGATATGTATACATCTTGTATGTATATATATGTATGTGTGTATATATCTTGTATGTATATAATTGTTTACATGTTGAATCCCCCTTACAATGCCTTGAGGACAAAAATTATTTTTTGCCTCTCTTTACAGCCTCCACACTTAGCACAGGACTTAGTACATACTAAGGGCTTAATAAGTGCTTATTGTTCCCAATTCACCTCTACTACCTTGTTGATGGCTTAGGAAAACACCCTAATTAATATAATACAGGTAAGGGTTTGGATCAGGAACATTGTCTCAATGACCTTAAAAAAGAAAAATTATGAACAATATGTAAATATGTTTTTGTGATTTCACATGTATAACCTATATTAAATTATTTATTGTCTCAGGGAAGGAGTAAGGAAGAAGGAAATGGAAGGAAGTAGAGAGTTTGGAAATCAAAATTTTAAAAAAATGAATGTTAAAAAATATGTAATTGGGAACATATTTTTAATAAAGTTAATTTTCTCTGAATCCTAAATTCCTACTCCCCTCATTTAGGAAGAGGTGGGGGAGGGGAAGAGGGAATTAACCAGAGGAGAGGGCACCAGGATAAGAAGCTAGCAAAGGCTTGGCTAAGATGAAAACTCTGTTAGTTCAGGCAGACTAATGTGTTAGAACAAGAGGCCCTATGGGAAAGAAACTGCAAGGAAATGGAATAGTCATGACTAAAAATAAATTACACTATAATTTAAAAAAAAAATTGTCGTTAGAGTTGTGACCATTATTTAAAAATGTGTGCAGTGTTGAAGAAAATCCAGAGCATGTATATGCAGATTTTGACATTTTATATTCAAGATACAGGCAACCTTGAGTAGGTTCCACGGCATATTAAATTATAATCTGTGTAGACAGCAATTTTGAAAGGTATCCAGTCAAGGAAGTTGTACTTTTGGCTGAAGTCAGACAGGTAGATGAAACTTTGATGACTTAATTCCCCCAACTGAAAAAGGCATAAATAGACAAGTGAGTGCCCACTAGAGTTAGAAAGAGACAGAAAACATGTTAAGTACTGTTAAACTGAAGGTCCAATGAGTTATCTTGCTCCTTATTTGGCTAATTATTTGCCACAGTTTCTCAGCTCAGTGCCATTCAGCATCCTTATCACCTGGGAGCCAGGTGAGCTCTGGGGATGCTTTCAGGATGCATTCTCCTCAGCCCTGCCACAGCAGCTGTACTTTTACTCCCAGAGCTGTCTGGGTAGGATTAAGTGCCACTCTTGTGCCACAATGGGCTGTGTATCATAGGTGTTTTGATGTGGCTCTTGAATATAAAGAAAGCACTGTTCCAAAATCCTGAACAGGCTTCTGAATGTAGGAGCTGAGAAATGGGCTTTCTTGCCTTTCTAAACATGTCCTGGAAAATTCCTCAAATCCCATCCCTTCTGCACATCACATTTTGGTCCTGACTCCCTTTGAGACATTTCCCAGGACCCAGGGTCACATCAAAATGACAGCCTTTACTCTTCCACTTCTCTGCATCCATCCTAGGAAAGGCTCAGAGATGCCCTGAGCATCCCTCTGGTGCCTTTATGAGACTCACACTTCTTGATGTCCCCTCCCCACCCCCGGCCCTACCCCAGAATAGGAATGTGGAGGATGTTATTAGAGACAGTCGCTTCCCCACCTCAGAAGCCCATCTGGAAAGGTCAATATCCCTCTGATCAGTCGCATTTCTCTGGGATTTGGAATTGTGGTACTGCCTTTGAATGGCTTCTTGCCATTCTGCAGCTCCCCCCCTCCAAATCCCCTACCACCCCTGCCAGGTGTGAAATCAGGGCCTTTGGAAACCACTGTCCAGGCTGGCTATCCAGGAGGCCTTTCAATTTCCGTTTGCCCTGACCTTCTACTGTTCCATGGGGTCAGACTGTGTCTGGCCTGAGGCTTTGCTTCTCCATGGTGATTTTCCAGCAGGGCTTCCAAAGAGATCAGGATCCCCCTTTCTTTCAAAGGTTGTGTAGTGTTGAGCTTAACTGAGCAACTGGGGAAGCTACCCAGTCATGAGAATGACTGGCAATTGTAAAGCAGCCTCACAATCCCCATCCTCACAGCCAAGGGGAGAGGTATGTGGGGCAGGTATTAAGGAGGAATTCCTAAAATTCCTCTTTTTGCAGATGAGGAAACTGAGGCTCCTGAAAATTAACTGGTTTCTATAAGATCCCACAGCTAATTCATGAAGTAGGTAGAATTTGAATCCAGATCTTTACTGAATCCAAGTTCAAATGCATTGTTCCATACTGCTTCTTAGTAGTGCAGGGATTCTTAACCTGAGGTCCAAGTGCTCATTTTTCTAAAAAAAAATTTTGATAATTATATTTCAATCAAATGAATTTTCCTATGTATTTTATTTGATGTATTTAAAAACAGGATTCTGAGAAAAGGCTCAGAGGTTCACCAGATTGTTAGTGGAGTCCATGACATAAATAAGGTTAAGAACTCCTAAGGGGTAAGATGCAGGTACATAGATACACATATATATGCACATATTTGTATGTTGTTTGTCCTTCATTCTTGAAGAGGACCATGACATCAGGGAGGTGAGGCCGTGACATTCAAGTTAATTAGATTTAAGTGAGGGAGGCCTGTGCAAAATCACTTTCCCCTCCAGAGTCATCTGGGTCCAGTGGTCAGACACAGATAAAGATAATGGACTTGGCTCTGGATGCAGCGGGAGATCTTGGCCATTTTAAGCTAAGGTCTTCAACAGCTCTCATTTTTATTAAGGCAACAATCCATTCAGTGATTACAGCTAGATAAGAATTGGATCCCAAAAAATTGGCCTTTTTTACCTATTCAAAAAAAAAAGAATCAGAAACAGCTATTACTTACATTTATTTTAAGCCAATCAGGGCTCAAACAATGACTGGAGCTTGGTCTGGGACCTATTGTTGGCCAATCAATGAGAAATAAAGTGATTTGGGTTTAAGGCAGGGTCTTTAAGAAGGAAATCTGGCAGGTAAACCCCAAGATATCTTAAGGGAAGGAAGGAAAGAAGGAAGGAAGGAAGGAAGGAAGGAAGGAAGGAAGGAAGGAAGGAAGGAAGGAAGGAAGGAAGGAAGGAAGGAAGGAAGGAAGGAAGGAAGGAAGGAAGGAAGGAAGGAAGGAAGGAAGGAAGGAAGGAAGGAAGGAAGGAAGGAAGGGAGGGAAGATATAGATCAGTATAACTGGAGATGATGCTAGATTCCTTGAGAGACCTTGGTGTTTTTTCATTTGCATACAAATATATACATATGTATATATCGTGCTAGTATATAAACACATATGTGCATATGCAATATATGCATGCATGTGCAAAGAGCACATATATATACCCAATATGTCTGGGCATATACATATACAAATGGATTCATGTGCACATAATTGTGTATATACATATAAAATTGAATACAGTCATTCCACTTGGCTCTGTGGGTACATGTGCATATGTATGCATACATATGCATATAAGTATACATCATATGCACATGTGTATAGAATTCTCATCTATGAATATAATACTTATCCATGGGCATATTATTTCCTCCACTAGAATATAAACTTCTTTAGAGCAAAGGCTACTTAATCTTAATCCAGCACCTAGAACAATGTTTGCAAAAGGTAGACATTCAACTAAATCAAATTTACTGACCCAGATTTGGCTTTCTCAATTTTGTCAACCACATTCATCATCAGACACATTCTATATGTGGAGGGAAGTAAATATTTGTTTTCTTTAATCTTTTGGACCTTCAGATTGCATTGAAAACCAGATTCAGTCCCTCTCCTGACCTGGAATTAGGAAATATGACTTGGAATTCTAGCTGCAACACCCAATTCAGTTCAGCACCTGTGTCAAGGCTCTGCCTGTCTTTGCCTCCCAATTTTTCCAGCTCTGTAATAAGGATGATAACACCTTCCCTAGCTACCTCTCAGCAATACTGTCACTTATTAAGATAATGTTTATGAGCTGTGAGTTTCTTGGAGAAAAGTGCTATATAAATATCATGTGCCGGTATTATTGATGATCCCAGTAGCTGCCCTCCAGGCACCCCCTTCTCCTTCCCCAATACACAGACATTCCTACCCTGTGGGGAAGCAAGATCAAGAAGAGCAAGTTGTCACAAAGGTGCTGGAGGGATGCCCTCGGCATCTCTGAGCTTCTCCATTAGTCTGTGAGCATCTTAAGAGCAGTTCCTGGGTTTTGCCTTTCTTCCCCTCCCCAGTGATTAGTGTAGTGCCTAGAATATAAGAGCATTTCATAAATAGTTATTGACTTTAACTTCCAAATAGTAGAAGTAGAATTCAGGAAGTAGAACAAAGAAGAAAGATCAGCATTTTGAAGTCGCCTTTCATTCGAGGGAATGCTCCAAAAGGAGATGGAGTAAGAATGTAAGGAGTTGGGAGAGAGGTTTACAGAATTTTCCAAGGCTTCACAGTCCCTGATTCCCCTTTCTTTATACATACATACAATTTTTGCTGCATACATACATACCTACACACATGTGTGCAAACACACTAAACATACACTAACCACAAATAACTAGTCCTTTTCCCAGTACTCATCAGAAAGTATGATTGGCAATTTTTCTTCTTACTATAAGCAGATGCAAGCTGGATGACCCCAAAGAAGGGAAAGAATCTCTGTTGTCTCCTGAAGCCTTGAAGGAAACTTAACTGAAAAAAGAATCAAGCCTAATGTTCCCCACGGCCAAAAGGAATCATTAAGAATTTAATTCAAATTAATTCAACAAATGTTTATTAAATGCCTAGGCACTTGGGACACAAAACGATGTCAAATAGTCTCCACACTCAAAGACTTTATTTACATTCTGGAAGTGGAAGGTAGGGGGATATAACAAGTATATAGTACATGAAAAACAAAGAAAATCAGTCATACCCCTCTAAGAGTCCCTCCCTTATCCTGAATCCCAGTTTTCTCACCTCTCTCCATGTCCAGAAGACTTCTACTGCTGTACATATTATTTCTTCTTCAACCCAGATGAGAGAAAGATTCTAACATTACCAGCCTTTTACCCCCACCTACTTTCTCTGTAACAGTTCTTCCTTTCATGCCCCATTTTATAAGTGAGCCCTTTTACTTTGTTTTTTAGACTATTCTCATCATATACAACTCAGTCCCAATCTTCCTTTCAAACGACACACCTCTCAGACCTTTCATATTGCCTAAAATAACAGGAAAAGATAACGATGAATGTTGGGAAGAGATGTTGGGACACTATTACATTGTTGGAGAAATTGTGAATTGATCCAACCATTCTGGAAAACAATTTGGAACTATGCCCAAAGGGCTATCGAACTGTGCATACCTTAGTAATGATGACAGTTTTAAGAATACTAATAACATTTTCATATGTATGAAAGATATTATATATAGTGTATATATGTATTATATATGTGTAATAATAGATTGACCTTAATGATTGCTTTATAATTAATGTTTCCTTTATATTTCTCCAGGATCTTTTATATCAAATTTTCTTTTGAGTTCTGGTCTTTTTGTTATAAATATCTGAAAATCTTTCAGTTTATCAAATGTCCTTTTTTTCCATTCAGAATTATACTCAACTTTGTTGGATAAGTAAAGGCTTTCCACAGGAGACAATGGCAATAGTGTAAGCCAGAAAATGACATCATTTGGGGTTGTCAATTCGTAAATAGGAAGAAGTGGGGGTGAGTTTGGGAGAGGAAGACAGAGACAGGGAAGAAAACGTTGTGAAGGAAGAATAGATAAGACTTTATAATTGATTAATGCGAAGGAGAGAGTGAAAGAGAAAGAAGAACCTAGAAACTGAATGCTGTAAGAATTCTGGTGCCCGATTTAAGGCAATCCCAATAGACTTGGGATGGAAAATGCTATCTGCATTCAGAGAGAGCACTATGGAAACTGAATGTGGATCAAAGCATAGTATTTTCTTTTTAAAAATTTATTTATTTTTAATACACATTGCTTTATGAATCATGTTGGGAGAGAAGAATCAGAGCAAAAGGGAAAAACCAAGGAAGAGGAAAAAAAAAAAAACAGAAAAAAGAAGTGAATGTGTTGATTTATAGTCAATCTCCATAAGTCTTTTTCTGGGTGCAGATAGCATTTTCTGTCCAAAGTCTATTGGGATTGCTTTGGATTTCCAAACCACTGAAAAGAACCAAGTCTTTTATAGCTCATCATTGTACATTACATTCTTGCTGTTATTGTGTTTTGTGTTCCTGATTCTGTTTGTTTTGCTCCTCATCATTTTTTCAAGCCTTTCTAAAATTAGCTTGTTCCTATTGATCAGAGAAATGCCAATTAAGACAACTCTATGAACCACTATACACCTCTTAGATTGGCTAAGATGACAGGAAAAGATAGTGATGAGTGTTGAAGGGGATGTGAGAAAACTGGGACACTAATACATTGTTGGTGGAACTGTGAATGAATCCAACTATTCTGGAGAGCAACTTGGAACTATGTTCAAAGGGCTATCAAACTATGCATCCTTTTGAGTCAGCAGTGTCTCTACTTGGTCTGTATCCCAAAGAGATGATAAAGAAGGGGAAAGGACCCATATGTGTGTAATGTTTGTAGCAGCCATTTTTTTTAATTGACAAGGAACTGGAAACTGAGTGAATGCCCATCAATTGGAGTATGGCTGAATAAGTTATGAATGTTATGGAATATTATTGTTCTATAAGAAATGATCAGCAAGATAATTTCAGAGAAGCCTGGAGAGATTTACATGAACTGATTCTGAATGAAATGAATAGAACTGAGAGATTGTATGATGATCAATGATATGATTCAGGCCAGTTCCAATGGTTTTATGATAGAGAGAATCATTTGCACTCACAGAGAGGACTGTGGAGACTGAATATAAATCACAATATAATATTTTTACCTTTTTATTGTTATTTGCTTGCATTTAGTTTTCTTTCTTTTTTGATCTGAGTTTTCTTGTGCAGCATGATAATTGTGGAAAATACACATGTTTAACATATATTAAATTACCCACCTAGGGGAGGGAGTGTCATAAAGGGAGGGAGAAAAAATTTTGGAACATGAGATTTTTCAAGGGTGACTGTTGAAAATTATCTATGCATATGTTTTGAAAAGAAAATGCTTTAAAGAAAGAAAAAAAATTTTTAAATAAAATAAAATAAGCTTGTTTATAATTTTCTATAGAAAAATAATATTCCATTATCTTTATATATCACAATTTATTCATCCACTCCTCAATTGATGGGTGTCTATGCATTTTCCAATTCTTTGTTAACCGCAAAAATCACTGCTGCAAATATTTCTGCACACTTGGGTCCTTTTTTCTCTTTTATAATTTCCTTGGGTTACAGGATAGCCCTTTGGACATAGTTCCAAACTTCAAGGCAATATTTTCACTTTTTGTTTGTTTATCTTCTTTTTTCCTTTTTGGTCTGATTTTTCATGCACAACATGACAACTATGGAAATATGTTTAAAACAATTGTACACATTTAGCCTATTTCAAATTGCTTGCTGACTTGGGAAGGGGGAAGGTAAGGGAGAGATGGAAAAAAATTTGGAACACTTTCAAAGTCTTACAAAAATGAATGTTGAAAACCATCTTTATATGTATTAGGAAAATGAAATACTATTGAAATTGTTTTTTTTTTTTAATGAAGGAGGACCTATCACCAAGAATTCTGGTGCCCACAAAAGTAATAAACAAGTTTGGTGAAGGGAGAGTTGAAGACAAGGGTGGGAGAAAGATAATAAGTTCCATTTGGGACATGTTGAGTTGAGATATTGATGGAAATGTCTAGCAGGCAAAACTGGAATTCATTAGAGATATTAGGACTTGATGTATCAATTTGGGAGTCAACAATATACTAAAGATAATTGATCCCAGGGTAACAGATGAGGTTGTCAAGAGAAATAGCCTTAGCTAGTACCACAATTCAGTAATAAATTTGTGAAAAATATTGGAGGGCTTCCTGACCAACTGAGCAAATAACTGATCTTTCCCATTGGCTTTGAGTTTGGGAATCAAAGCTCGGTTTGTGATTAGAGATTGGTACTCTAAAGGGCTTTGGGAAAGTTTCATTAATTCCCATTAAGTTCATCTCTGATTTTGAACAACTTTATAAGTCTCTTAAAGGAGCATTAGCTCTTCAAACAACAACCTTCAGAAGCTCCAGGCAAAAAAGAGTGGCCAATGAAATTTGTCTTGACCCAGGACTATACCCTCTCCTGACTCCTGATCATCCCATGTTTCTTTTCCCAAGAAGAAAATCTGTTTCTTAGAAAGGATCTAAGAAAACTCCTTCCCAATAAATTGTAAGTAACTAATGATGTGTATAAGACTGATCTTCTCAGGGAAAGTGTAAGCCAATGGAATTCTAGGCGCTGCCAGAGTGAACAGAGAAGACTTCAACAGTATCGAAGTCCTTCCTGGTACCTTTGAAACTCCAGAATTATAATCAATTCTGATGGACATGACTCTTTCCTACAATGAGATGATTCAGATCAGTTCCAATGGTCTTGTGATGAAGAGAGCCATCTGCACCCAGAGAGAGCCTGTGGGAACTGTGTGGATCACAGCGCAGCATTCTCACTTTCTCTGTTGTTGTTTGCTTGCATTTGGTTTTCTTTCTCAGCTTTTTTCCTTCTCGATCTGATTTTTCTTGTACAGCAAGATAACTGTATAAATATGCATACATATTTAATTTAACATATTTAATATATATTGATTACCTACCATCTAGGGGAGAGGGTGAGGGGAAGGAAGGGAAAATCTGGAACACAAGATTTTGCAAGGGTCAATGTTGAAAAATTGCCCAAGAATATGTTTTGTAAATAATAAACTTTAATAATAATAAAAAAGAAATTCCAGAATCACTATTCTAAAACTAGTAGTAGGAGTTGTAATGGAAAGTTCATTAGATTTCAATTCAGAGGACCAGGATTTGAAAACTGACTCTGCTACTTATTTTTTATGTGACCTCATGCCTTGGTTTCCTTTTTTGGAAAATTACTTGATCTTTAAGGTCCTTTTCCACCCTCAGTACAGTGTTCAAATTCTGCCTGCTTACATAGCTCTCCCTGTCATACCTTAGTTACAGGGATATTAAAGATATGTTGTCTATATAGTTTAGAGGGCCTAGGATAAAAGATGGGATGTCTGTAACAAAATACAGAACTAAGGCTAGAGCAATTAGCAGATGGAGCAGAGTCAGGAATACTTGAATTCAAATCCTGCCTCAAATATTCATAAGGTTTGTGATTCTGGACTTTCACTTAGCCTTTCTACCTCAGTTTCTTCATTTGTAAAAAATGAGGGGATTGGACTTGATGGCCTCTAAGTTTCTCCCCAGTTTTAAATCTAGAATCCTATACTTATATGTAGCTCTTCCTGAGAAGATTCTGACTTGTGGTCTAGTGTCTAATCTGTGATTAAGGATACAAAATGTTAAGCTCAAAATTCATAAAGCATTAAGAAGTCAAGTAAAACAATATATGTAACAATGATCATAAAGGAAGGGGAAATAGCACAAAAGGAAAAGTGAATCCTGTGTAATTACAGTATAATGGGGCAACTAGCTAGCACACTGGATAGAATTCAGGACCTGGAGTTAAAGAGACTCCTGAGTTCAAATCTGGCCTCAGATACTTACCAGCCTTTATGTCCCTAGGCAAGTCATTTAACCCTGTTGCCTCAGTTTCCTCCTCTGTAAAATAAACCAGAAAAGGAAATGGCAAGCCACTCCAATATCTTTGCCAAGAAAACCCCAAATGAGGTCATAGAGAGTAAAATGCAATTAAAAACAACAATATGCCCATTTCTCAGATAGAGAGAGTAGTCTAGAGTCTAGAGAAATAAAATGACAAGCTAATAAGACAGAATTCCAAGAACTTACTGCAGCACCCTCTCCTTTCCATCATGTTGTCTCTCTAGTAGAATCTTTGTCTTTTTAACGACGTAGTCAAGACAATGAAGTACTATTTGTTTCCTCAGGTGTGGCTAATGAATAAATTCATTCTCCCAAAGTCAGTCATATTTGAATTAGGAAGGTACCCACGGAGTGTTACTGACTCTGTCTGTATTTTGAGCCACAGGCTCTTGGAAGAAGGATTTCTCATCTAGAGAAATGCATCTCTTCAAAAGAGCTTGTTTTTTTTTTTCTTTCAGAAAGAAAGCTCTTCCTAATTTGAGATGTGAAAATGTTCTGTGAGCTTGCTTCTAATTGTTTTCTTTCCTTGTTACATTATCTGCGAGTATACAGATTACAGGGCTGGTTTGTTAAACACAGACACTTCTGCCAACAAGAAACCAGGTAGGGAAAGATGTGAAGAATAGAAATGCAGCTCCAATTTTCCAGAATAATATCTGCTTCTAAAGAGGTGTAACTTCATGTAAAATCTGCTTCATCTTCTGAATAACAAAATAAGATATGCAAGCAGACTCTTCAGAAAACTGCCCTGTGAATTCAGAATGCAATGAGTACACTGATATAATGAAGATTTTTTTTGGACTATAGTAAAAAATGTTTTGTGAAAAAACAAAGTGTTTTGTGAGTAGAATTGACATAGCTTCAAATAAGTTATACAGCAACTTTTTCTTTTAATTCTAAAATACTGGGAGTACTAGCTGAGGCTGCCACAAAAATACTTTAGATGAAAAGCAAACGTACTATCACTGGCTGTTCATTGCCAAATTGTCTGCCCTATTAGGAAAACACCTCTTGTCAGCTAAACCTTTTCCTACGTGGCTAACTTCAATGGAAAATCCTTATATTGTCTCTGTTTTTGATTTCTCTTCCTGGAAACTACACATTGCCACTTCGCATGTACTACTTTAAGGAATATCCCAAATTTGAGAAATAGGATTCTGGGTCTTTAAGAACCTTCCTCCTTTGAAAAATAGGCTGGGGAGGAGATTCAGAATGGAAAGGAAAGTTTTTCACCAGCCCACTTGGCAAGTCCTGAAGCTGCAATTCATTCATCTGAAAAATTCTTGCAGCTCTCTCAAGACCCAGTTGGAGAGCCTTCTGTGTGGCCTCTTGTGTGGTTTTAAAGTTAACCAACATTCAAGCCCAGTAGGTGGAAAGGACTGCTTTGTCTCCTAGACAACAGAGTTTAATCCTTAGATGCAGTTTGAAGTCAGCATCCTGACCACCCCCTCCCTCACCCCCCAGCCAAATACATACACCTTTTTAGTTGAAAAATTTTCTTTCTTTTGTTTTTTTAGTTTTCAACATTTGTTTTATTATGCTTTTGAGTTCTGAGGTTTTTTCTTCTCTCTCTTTCCTTCCCCATTTCCCAAGATGGCAAGCAACCTGATATAGGTTATACATGTGCAATCATGTTAAACATATTTCCACATTAGTCATATAATGAAACAAGACTCAGAACAAAAGAGAAAAACCACAAAGAAGTGAAAAAAAAGTGAAAATAATATACTTCAATCTGCATTCAGACTCCCTTTCTCTGGATGAGGATTGCATTTTCTGTCATGCATCTTTTGGCATTGTCTTGGTTCATTGTCTTGTTGAGATCATTAAAGTTGATCATCCCACAATGTTGTTGTTACTTTTGTGTAAATGTTCTTTTGGTTCTACTCATTTCACTCAGCGTCAGTTCATCTAAGTACTTCCAGGTTTTTGAGGAATTTTTCACAGGAAAAGCTAAAGAAAATGGCCGGATAGTTTTGATGGGCAATAGTATTTCAATGGATCTCCTCATTTCATGAATATGGCTGTTTCTGCCATCAGTGGAATCTATGCCTTCATTCACATCCTGCTTGATTTTCCCAGCATGCCCAGGGACTTCTTTAGGACTTTTTTGTGAACACCTGTGCATCACTCAGGCTATCCATAGGTTCTCCTTCACCCTCAAAATATAACCAACTTCTTGCACATGGGGGCAACTAGGTGGTACAATGGATAGAATACTAGCCTTAGAATCAGGAAGATTCATCCTCAAGAGTTTAAATCCCACCTCAAACACTGATTTGCTGTGAAAACCCTAAATGAAGTCATGAAGAATTGGATGTGACTGAAATGACTCAACAATAATACATGTCCGCCATAATGACTTGGTCAAGCAGCACCTGACTTATTTGATAACCTACATTATTTACAAAATTACAAGGATTTAGCACTAGAAAGAACCTTAATCTCCATTTAATTCAGCCTATATTGATTATAGTATACCTGCCAAGTGATCATCTAGCCTCTGCTTGAAGACCTCTGATGAATGAGAACCTATTGCCTCCCAAGCATCCATTTTCACTTTTGGATAGCTATAATTGAGAAGGCTTTTTTTTTTTTTTTTTTTTTGGATTGCCAAGATAAAAGTTACCTCTTTTGTACTTCTACCCATTGCTATTGGTTTTGCCCTCTGAAGCCAAACAAAAAAAAAAGTCTAAACCCTCTTTCATATGTTGTTAACTATTCAGTGGTTTTAATCATGTCTCTTTGTAACCCTATTTGGGTTTTTCTTGGCAAAAATGCTAGTTTGCCATTTCTGTTTCCAGTTTATTTTACAGATGAGGAAACTGCGGCAAATGGGCTTAAATGACTTATCCAGGGTCACACAGTGAGGAAATATGTGAGGATAGGTTTGAACTTAGGAAGATGAGTCTTCCTGACTCCAAGCCTGGCAATCTATCCATTGTACCCTCTGGCTACCCCAATTGTCATGTTCCTTGCTTCAGCCTTTTTTTCTTCCATACTAAATAGCCACAGTTCCTTCTGACGATACTCATATGACAGACTCAGGGTATTAGGTACTGAAATAATCTGTGCTTTAGCTTCTTCTGTAGTTAAACTGCAATGTTTATGAATGACCATTTCTAAGAATTAATATTATCATTACAATTATCATTATTAGCATTTCATTCTCACCTTTCTTGAAGAGATTCCTATAGAAATAGCTCTAGGACAAATCAATATCCTGCTTTTATATTCTTGTTTATATTTACGATTCTATAGAGTACTGCATGGGTGATTATAATAACTGCTTTTTGTAGTAGAATAAAATAATTAAGCCATAAGCTTATCTTCTATAGGCTAACTGAAAGCACCCTCATTATATTGTCTAATGGAAAAACTGGAATCATCTCTACCTCATCTTATTCCTGATTTTGATTTCTTGTGCTAGACTATGTTCTTCTGAAAGCTTTTTTATTCTGTATAGATTGGAAATTAATTGTATTTGGCATAGCAATATCAATTTAAAATGTTGTTCTTGAAGGATTTCCCCCCTCCCAGTGGTTCCATGGACATCCAAGCAATTGTGAGCAATAGTTCGACCTATGATTACATTCTGCTTTCAGGATTGTTTATTAGCTGATTCCTTTAGGATTTTTTTGAGGTCTATATTTTTAGTATACAAATTTTTCTAGTCTGCATTCTAATGTGGAGTCAAAAGGATGATATAAACATCTCCAAGAGTTGTAATGTCATTGGGATCATAGAGGGAATCAAATAGGATAGAAGGCCTGGAAGTAAGTTTTATTTTGATTTGTCAGTCAGAAGAAACATAAGAGAGGGAAAGGATATACTAGGGAGGAAAGGGAGAGGATAAAGGAGAATTTATCTCATATGACAGGAAGAAATCTTTATAAATATAGAAGGGTTAATGGCACTTGACTTTCCCTTTCATGTTTGGTCAAATGGTCACATATAGCCGAATGATGGTGAAATAGATGCATATACATATATGTGCCACACACACAAAATTTGGTGTGAAGATGCATTCAATTCAACAGGGAAAAGTGGGGGGGGGGGGAGAAAGAGTTTGTCTACAAAGAGATAAGCAAAACAAGGGGGGATAAGAGGAAGATAGAATGAAATAAAAGATAAAAAACATAATTACAACCTAGATGAGGGGAAGAAAAGACAGGACAAGTAGCAGAAGGTGTTTGCATCAAGCATAGACAATAAAAAGAAGGAAAGAAATAAGTATTTATTAAGTACCTACTATTGTGCCAATCATTGGGCTAAGCATTTTACAGATATTGACCCTGACAATGACCCTTTGAGATAGGTTTGATTATTATCCCCACTTTACAGTTGAGGAAACTGAGGCAGCTGGGTGGAATCACTTGCTTAGGTTCTCATAATTAGTAAGTATCTGAGATTGGATTTAAACTCAGACCTTCCTGGCTCCAGGTTTGGTGCTTTCTTCCAGTGCTCTCTCTACTATGTCACCTAGCTGCCTCCATAGGCAGCACACTATGAGCATACTCTTAGTCCCTGTCCCTCTTCTTTTATGGAAAGAGTAGTTGCAGAGCGAAGAAAATGTATAAAAAGATAGAGTGAAGGTTTTTGCTCATGTAAGTCTAGTGAGGCTGAGATTAGAAAGGAAACAGTTAATAATGTGGCAAGTTTTTCTGATAAAGATCTCATTTCCAAGATATATAAGGAACTTATTCAAATTTGTAAAAAATAAAAGCCATTCTATTCCCCAATTGATAAATGGTCAAAGGATATTAACAGGCAATTCTCAAAGGAAGAAATCCAAATTATTTATAACTATGAAAAAAATGTTCCACATCACTAATAACTAGGGAAATACAACTCTGAGATTCTACCGCCTACCCATCAGATTGACAAAGGTGCCAAATAAAGGAAAAAGACAAATGTCGGAGATGCTATGGGAAAATAGGGAATTTGCTGTACTGTTGGTGAAGTTGTAAATTAGCCTGATTATTCTGGAAAACAATTTGGAGCTATGTCCCCAAAGTTATTTATTTGTATGTTCCTTTTGTCCCAGCAAAACCATTGTTAGGCATATATCCCAAGATATCAAAGAAATAGGAAATTATCTTATGTGCAAAATAAAATATTTACAATTCTTTTTGTGATGACAGAGAACTGGAAACTACAGGAGTGCCCATCAATTGAAGAATGGTTGAAAAAAATATGATATATGAATGTGATGGAATACTATAAAAAAGATATGGTTCCAGAGAAACCTGGG
Organism: Sminthopsis crassicaudata; assembly: GCF_048593235.1. Lineage (NCBI taxonomy): Eukaryota > Metazoa > Chordata > Mammalia > Dasyuromorphia > Dasyuridae > Sminthopsis > Sminthopsis crassicaudata. The sequence goes on along the minus strand of NC_133619.1, from coordinate 77,950,837 downwards.
AAGCATAGTGAAGAGATCAAAACAAGAGTTCAATAATACTATAACATCAACATTGTAAAAACTAATTTCAAAAGACTTAATTAAAGAGTCAATCATGATCCTAGAGAAATGAAGATGAAGAATGCTACCCACTTCCTATTTAGAGAGATGGTAGAGCAATATGCAAGGGCAGCGAGGTGATACAGTAGAGTGCCAAGCTTGAATAAGGAAAGCTTATCTTGAGTTCAAATTTGGCTCTAGACACTTACTAACTGTGTGATCCAAAGCAACTCACTTATCTTAGTTTACCTCAATTTCTTCCTCTGTAAAATGAGCTGGAGAAGGAAATGGTAAACCGGTCCAGTATATTTTCCCAAAAAATGGAATCCCAAAGAGTCAGACACAGCTGAAGCACTGAGCAACAACAGACTAATAATTTGTAGAATGATACACATTTTTGGATATGGTCAACATGGAAATGTGTTTTGCTAATCTCCGCATATGTTTCACAAGGATTTTGTTTTTCTTTTCTTTTTTTCTTTTCCAATAAAGAAGATGTGGTGATGGTGGGAAATCAATACTTGATAAATGAAAAAATGTTTAATTTAAAACTAAAATTCTACATTTTTGGTGACAATCCTGAATTACCTACCATCCTTCTGTTTCCATAGCAAATCTGAGTGATTTATCCATTTGTTTGAAGTTTCTTTGTCTGCAGAATTTGTGTGGATATTACCTATGGAGGACTTTTTAATTCCATTCTTGGATCTTATCTATTCTATGAGCTCATCCTGAGGTAAGCCACTTTTTAATATCTTCAACAAATCAAATGATGTGTACCTATTATCAGCCATTACTATGGCTTAGGTTGATTGTTTCAAAAGCATTTCTGTAGATTTTTACCTATTTATCATTTGCTCTGAGATATCTGTTAATCCTCTTCCTCCCTTTTGTTAAGGAAGTCTTAATCTCCTTACAGCTGCCTTGGGGAAATAAGTTCCATGTTTTGTTAAAATATCATGTAGGTTTTTGTAAAGATATTTTACAAATCTTTTTTGACACACTTTGTAATTTCAAAAGTATATGTTAAGTCTTATATGACATAGGTATAAATCAAATGTGTTCTTCAAAAGTTCTTCCCACTGAGTCTTGAATTCAGGGTGTCAGTAAGTCTCTAAACATATTCAATTACAGCCTTCTCTTTGATATGTATCTTGGCTGCCTGGAGAAGTCCAAGGTATTTGAAGACATTGCCAATGTGTCTTAATAATGTCTTAATGACATTTTGATATCAGTGGGAATAAATCCTATGAAATGAAGGAGCTGTTTAATGCACTTTTTAATGGAGCCATGTAGCTTGATGTCAATCAAATACAATAAGGAATTAATCAGATGTTTTGGTCCAACTTCCTCTTTAATTTGGGAGTTGGGACAGTTAAGTAGCACAATGGTTGGAGCACTGACCCTGGAGTCAGGAGGATCTGAATTCAAATCCTATCTCAGATGCTTCATACTTAGTAGCTATGAGATTCTGGGCAAATGATTTAGCCCCAATTACCTAGCAAAAATTAAAAACAAAATAATCATTTGGAAGTTATAATTAGTTTTATTTAAAAGAAGTGCTAGTAGATTGAAGACTAGATAGAATCATAACTTAAAATATGTTTTGCATAAATTGTTCTTGATATTGTTCTGTAGGTGCCATATTTTAAATATGATTTTTTTCACAAGAACACCAAATATTTGGTATTCTCATCATATTTGGGTCTATTTCATATATTTGTAGTAGATTAAAAAGTCATGAGTATGGAACTGAGTCAAAGGTATTATAATAATCAATAAAGTTGATGTAGATATTATGCCATTTGGGGGCAATGCAATAGTTATGAATCTGTCATAAATTGATATTTATACACCTGAGACTTCTATCACAATGTTTTTGCTCCTCTGTCAACATACGGTTTCTTGTAAGTGTTGACAGATTTTGCTTTTAGTGGTACAAGGTGTGAATGCTTTGTATAAAGCACATAAACATATAATTGGCCTATATTGGAGAAATCACTCATGTTCTCATTTTTTGGTAGCAGAGATGTGATTTTTCTGATAAGAAAGATAGGTTGAATGTACATGTAAGAGGATGCTGGTAAAAATGCTTTCTTTGTATTCTTGAACCATTATGAAGTGCTTAAGCCAATAATTATGACTTTTATCTGGCCCTACTGCTTTCTAGTTTTGCAGAGAGTCTAGAATTACAGTCACTTCCATTGATGATCTGTCATTCATTATTGTAATAGTACCTAGGATGTCTGTTTCTCATTTGATCCAACTTACATTTTCCTAACCCTGGGCTTCTTGCAACCATATAGAATACCAGAAATTTTCCACTCCCTTCTCCTTCAACTCTCCCACTTCTGATTTTTTTACATCTCACAACTGCAGTAAAAGTCTTGAATGATAGTGAATTGTTTATTTTGTTCTTTATGCTATTTTGACTCCCAATAGCACTTAACCATTAAATTTTTGTTTTCAATGACTGATTAGAAGAATATAAAATTATTGATATACTTTTATCTTCTGAATCTCATTTTCCCATATTCAATTTTTAGTATTTTTAATTGGGCAATATGATATTCAAGTTTTCTAGGAACCAGCTAGATAGTGATGTAATCTTCCAATGCCTTTCCATAGATCTTCATTAACTCTCTCAAATCATTTCTCTACTACTAGGATTAGCTGCCTGTCCATTTCTCCTGTGATTCTTACCATGGCAACAGCTGCCATTTATATTACTGTGTACAGGTTTTGAAATGTTTTCACAATTTCTACCAAATACTGTTGAAGAATGAATTCATTCATGATGCTTATAGCAAATAACAATTTTTTAAAATGACTGATTTGACTTTAGCTGGTCTATTCATTGGATTTGTGCCATCCAAACTAAAAAAATTAGATTTCAAAATTCAAACACAAGTATTCCCATCTATTTTTCAAAATTATGCATAATGTCAGTACTGTTTACCATCCATTTTATCAGGTAAAATATTTAGGGTTCAAGAGAAGATTGTCCATACTCAACTTTTCCTTTTTCACATTTTAGCAATGCCTCAATTTCACTTTTTTGCTAAGCTTTTTGATTTGGTTTTTATTATTGTCCTGTGCTTTTTAGCAATACCTAGATGATTTGGAGTGGAGGATACCATTGATTAAAAAGCAGTGGGAAGACCTTGCCAATCACCAATAATATTGTTTTCAATCTTTTTAATAGTATTTTATTATTCAAAATACATGCAAAGATCATTTTCTACATTCATCTTTGCAAAACCTGTGTTCCAAATTTTCCTCCCTGTCTACTCTCCTTCTCCCTCCTCAATACAGCAAGCAATCCAATATAGGTTAAACATGCAATTCTTCTAAATATATTTCCAGTTTCATCCAACTACATAAGAAAAATCAATTTAAAAGAGGGAAAAAGGAAAAACAAACAAACAAACAAACAAACAGCAACCACCAAAAACAAAACAAAAACAAAAACAGGTGAAAAGACTATGCTTTGATCCACATCCAGTCTCCATAGTTCTATCTCTGGATGCAGATGCCACTTTCCATCACAAGTCTATTGGAATTGTTTTGAGTCACCTCATTGTTGAAAAGAGCCAAGTTCATCACAGATGATTATCACATAATCTTGTTACTGTGTACAATGTTGTCTTGATTACACTCACTTCACTTAGCATCTTTCCAGACTTTTTCTTAAATCAATCTGCTCAACATTTCTTATAGAACAATAATATTCCATTACAATCATATACTATAACTTATTCATCAACAGATGAGCATCCACTCAATTTCCAAGTCTTTGCTACCACAAAAAGGGCCGCTACAAACATTTTTGCACACATTGATCCTTTCCCCTTTTTTATGATCTCTTTGGGATCCAGATCCAGTAGAGACCCAGACAGATCAAAGGATATGTACATTTTTATAGCCCTTTGGGCATAATTCCAAATTGCTCTCCAGAATGGTTGGATCAGTTCCCAACTCCACCAATAATGAGATTGCTTCTAATCTTTCTATGATAGAATACTGATACATAATGAAAGTATTCATGTCTTCAGTACATTTCATGCCCACTTGTGGTTTGTCCACCTCAGTGGTTGGTGACTGGCATGTATAATGAAGGCATGAAGGCAAGAGCAATAATTTATTAAGTACTTAATAAATTCTAGGCACTGTGCTAAATGCTAAAAATGCAAATATTAGCAAAAAAAAAAAAATCTTTCCCTGATCTCAAGCTGCTTATATTTTAATGTGGAAAGACAGTAAATAAAAGGGAACTGAAACAAGGGATGAGGGGGACAGTGTGGGAAGTATCCAAGCAGGGCAAAGCGGTGAAGTCTGGAAAGTCAAAGCACAGTCAAAAAAGGCATAAAAGATAGTTTGCTTGGACCCATTCCCAAAAGGGAGGTCCTTGGAAGGAACTCACCAGTAGGAAAAGGATGTTCTAGAATGAGAAAACTCCAGGAAGTATCTCCAGTAATGGAATACTAATATTTCTGGGTCATTCTGTTTTATTTTGCCTTTTTTGTGGCAACAGCCCACAAAGGAGTATTGCTATCTTTCTTGATACTGATATGTATCAAAATAGACTCAAGTAGGGCCAGCCCGTAATTCCCCCCTTTTGTTTTCTTAACTTTTAAAAGATAGTTTCATCACACTAATTGGACTGCTAATCTAATCAGTAGTGTTCAGAGAACTCAATTCCCCTAGCATTTCAGATTTCCAACCAGGCCTTGAAAACTGCCCTAAAGGTCTCCAGACCCTAGCTTACAACACTGATGGTTCCCAGCCTCAGCAACATGAGTGTGCTTTGAAGGGATAGCTATTTTATTATTATTATTAGCAATAATAACTCACATTTATGTAAGTTTTAAAGTTTGCAAAGTTTTTTTCCTCACAACCCATAAGGAATGATAGTTGTGAGTATTATAATCCCCTATCTTGTATCTGAGAAATTTGAAGCTTGAGAATATAAGGGACTTTTCCATCACTATATAGGTCATCATCTCTAAAGACTCCAATTCTAAACAACATCTGCCTCTTTTTAAGTGGCTGACATGCTACTCCACAAGTGATTGAGAATTCTCAGTAGTTTGGTAAAAGCTTCTGAGTTCACTTCAGCCTCACATCACAGGTGTTTTTAGATTCCCAGTTTTTCCCCACCTCTTTTCCCTCCTATCATGAAGCTCAACATTTGGTACACTTGGCACTACCTTCTCCTCGACACCATTGCCTACAAAAAAAAAAAAAAAAAAATTGGAAAAGAATTGGAAAGAGGACTGTTTATCTTTTTTGCACCTCCCCTTTTGTTCCTCCACCTACTTTGCCATACTTCCTGAAAAGACGAACAATTCTTGTTTTTGTTTTTGTTTTTTTTTGTTTTGTTATTACTGTTGTTAAGTATTGTGAACTGCAGAAAAGTATATAAAATAGCAATGATTTTCACGTATATAAAAACCATGGTCAATCCTGGTCCTAAAATAACAAGCCTTATTCTTCCCACACTCAACGGATTCCCTAGCTTTCTGAGATTGGATTGTGTGGAAAGAAAATAAACATAAACCAAGATATATAAATTTCTTTTATCTCCCAGATTGGCTTCCCCTGAAATTTCTCCTACTCCCCATAGAGCCACAATCAGTACCCCCAAATTGCCTCCTTCTTCCCTTATTCCAATTTTCATAAAGTGGCCTCCTAGACTCCAGGGTGGGATAGAGGTGTAAATTGTACTCATCCAGGCCCAATTAATTAACCTTTTCCAGTGACTTCCCAATGGACTATAATAGAATTAAACATCTCTCTTACTCTTCCCAATCACCACTTTCATCTGACCCTAGATCATTTCTCCAAAGGAAAAAGGAATGATCTGGTGTGATCTCTGGAGCTGAAAACTAATTTTTTTTAAATCAAAATACTGAATTGCAGATTGAAGGATATTCCAGTAAAGCAAGGCTTCTTAATGTTTGGGTGAAACTTATGGGACCTCCTCAGAATAATATTTTTAAATGTAAGAAATAAAACATGTAGAATTGCAAAGAAAACCAATTGTATTGAAATAAAGTGACCAATTTTTTTTTTAAACTCATGAATTTCAGGTTAAGAATCCCTGATCTAAATAAAGAATTCCCTAAGGTCAGAATTTCCTTGTAACTTTCATCCATCAAGACAGTCTCTATCTAGGAACTATGGAGAGAAAAAAGAGCACTCTGTTGTTTTTTACACCTACCCTATGCGTTCTTCAGCTTCCTTCAGCCATATACCTACCAAGGGGAAACTAAGTCACTTCAAAGAGGGAAGGATGAGTTGCCATCCATTTAAGCCAAGCAACTCCTACAGCCAGTTGATGTTGCATCTTTGCAAAGACAGATGGAAGATGAAAACATTCTGTTAGTACCTGGACTTAACATGCTGCCGCAGAGAGCAGGGATTGTTTTTAATCTTTCTTTCTATTTAAATCCAATGGCTAGCAAAATGTCTGGCAAATAGTGCTTGATAAATGTTTGTTGACTGGCTTACTGTTGTATTCCAAATTTCCTTTTTACTCTTTTTATTTTCTCCAGTCCCTGGGAACAAATGGCAGTCTTTTGATTTTTTTTTTCTTTTGTGTTCTTACTTTTTGTTCTTGAGCTCTTTCCTCTTTTAAACCATGGTTCACAACTATTTTTAAGGATTCTAGGGATAGTGGTGGTGATGGTGGTGGTGGTAGAACAATATCATAAGTAGAATATAACGGAAAGAGAATCTACCCATTTTTGTTCCCTTTAATTGACCCTGGATAAGTGATGAATCTCTCTTCCAATCTGTTGCCTCATCTGCAAAATGGGGACAATCAGAACCCCTTATATGATTGCTGGGAGGCTCAAATAGGATAACACATATCACATGCTTTCCTAATCTGAAAAACAGTCTAAAAATATCAGCATGGTAAACCCATCTTTTCCCAGGTCAGCCCTGAATGATCATGAACTGGAAAATCCTTTACCAAAATTTCATAATATCTGCTGAGAAATATTTTTTAGATCCTGTCCTCAGGGAAGAATATGGAAAAGTAAACCAACAGTGGTCCTGCCAGCCTCCAGACAGATATGGATGTTGAGTCAGTTTCACTTTATTTTCATTTGTTTTTCTTTTTTCTCCATAGCATTTTATTTTTCCAAATACATACGAAAATGGTTCTCAACATTAATTTCTGTAAGATTCTTTTTTCCAAATTTTTCCTTCTTCTCTCCCTTGCTTTCCCCCTCCCTAAGAGAGCAAGCAATTTGGTATACTTTAAACATGGGCAATCCTTTTAAACGTATTTCCATCTTTGTCATGTCAGACCAAAAGGAAAAAAAAAACTACAACAAAGACAAAGCAAACAAAAAAAGGGGGGAGGGGAATGAAAACATCAGTTTCACTTTAGAAAAATAATTATGGGAATTGTTTTGTTGTTGTTCATCCTTCATTCTTGAAGAGTATCATGACATCAAGAAGGTGGCATTTTAAATTGCAAGTGGGTTGTATTTAAGTCACCAGCCTTACTCTCTCCTCCAGAAGTGTTAAAGTCCTGAAGCAAGATGTAAATCAGAATGACTGGAGTTATACTTAAGAGGATGAAGGTTCCAGGGCTGAACTGATAAATGTTTGACAACTGGTTTGGGGGAGGAAGGATAACTAAGCATGACATACATGTATTATTAATATCGTCTGCATCACTTTCCTATGTTTAGACAATCAGCAAAATAGTTAGTCAAGTCTGGACTCGTAGCATCTGAGATTTCTGAGATGCTCACATTGAAAATTTAAGAATGGTGCTCTCAGCAGCTGATAGGAGGTGGCTCCTGCACACCCATGGGTGGTTGAAATGTTGGTCTTACACATCCATGCCACCAAACAAAGCATTTGGCACAGTAGTATCTCAATAAGCATTGGTTGAAATGAATAAAATCAGTTGGGAGTCTAGATCATTTGTTTTCAGATTCTACCTTCAGGAAGCAAAAAGTTGCATTCATTAGGTGCACTGGTGCTAAAAATGAGAATTTAAAGTTAATGCCTTGCTACTTCCCCAGGAGGTTGACGTGAAAACTGGGCTCTCCAAGTCATATTTCCACTTGAAATGAACTTGACTCATAATTTACTAATATTTTTGCCCTGAATCACTTTAAAGGGGAAGTATGATGTGGGAAGGGAGGGGAAGAAATGGAAAGGGGAACAAAGAGAACAAGGATTACTTCTTATTTCTATTACTATTTATTTCTAGGTCTTGGGTTTAGATCTCTCTTTCTATAATACTTGACCACCAGTACCCTCCTTCATTTACTTTGTACTAGATGTTAAGGAAATACACCCAAATTAGTGCTAGATTTTAATGAGGTGTCAATTTGGAAAACCCAATCTGACTTACCCTCCAAAGCCAAAAAGGTATCATAAATCTCTATGTTGTATATATTTGTTACCAAAAATTTCAATCCTCTGGAACTGTGCATTCATGATCATAATAATCATGATAAATGACACAATAACTAAGTGATCTTGTACCCCTGGCAAGACTATAAAATTCATACACCCCTGTTTTAACAACATGGCTTGCCTGGAATGATAAGTGCCCATTTTGGAGAGATATAAATATGAATATGTATATGTATATATATATATATATATATATATATGTGTGTGTGTGTGTGTGTATGTTTGTATATGCACACACACACATGCACACACACACACATATATATATAAATATATAAATGTTCATTTATTTATATACACATATGTCATCAATGCAACCTTTTGTTTCCTGAAGGCAGAATTTGAAAACAAATAATAATATAATAATAATTACAAATAATAATCAGTCAAGTGAAATGAATCAAAGATTGCAGAACCCATTTCTGTCACAGAACTCTGATTCTGTCCACCACCAAGTAACAAACCCCAGAATTTGAAATAATTACTTAAAAATTGTTCCCACAGGATTATAGAACACCTATATTGTCCTGCACTCATGGGCTTATCATGGGAAACCACTTAAGATCTGGAAATGATGGTATTATAATTCACTTTACCCCCTCCCTTTCCACATTTGTGTATTTGTGTATGAAATCCTCTATCTTTCCTACAATACCCAGGAGAACTTCCAGTTTGCAAAGTCTATTCCTCACTCTGAAAGTGATTAATTAAACCCTTACTTGATCTCTTAAAAAGAGAGAGGGAGAGAGAAGAAAGAAAGAAAGAAAGAAAGAAAGAAAGAAAGAAAGAAAGAAAGAAAGAAAGAAAGAAGAAGAAAGAAAGAAAGAAAGAAAGAAAGAAAGAAAGAAAGAAAGAAAGAAAGAAAGAAAGAAAGAAAGAAAGAAAGAAGAAGAAAGAAGGAAGGAAAGAAGGAAGGAAAGAAGGAAGGAAAGAAGGAAGGAAAGAAAGAAAGAAAGAAAGAAAGAAAGAAAGAAAGAAAGAAAGAAAGAAAGAAAGAAAGAAAGAAAGAAAGAAAGAAAGAAAGAAAGAAAGAAAGAAAGAAAGAAAGAAAGAAAGAAAGAAAGAAAGAAAGAAAGAAAGAAAGAAAGAAGGAAGGAAGGAAGGAAGGAAGGAAAGAAGGAAGGAAGGAAAGAAGGAAGGAAAGAAGGAAGGAAAGAAGGAAGGAAAGAAGGAAAGAAAGAAAGAAAGAAAGAAAGAAAGAAAGAAAGAAAGAAAGAAAGAAAGAAAGAAAGAAAGAAAGAAAGAAAGAAAGAAAGAAAGAAAGAAAGAAAGAAAGAAAGAACATGGGGGTTATGGGTGCAGCACCCCCACCCTGCAATCTGGAAAATCCTCATAAAAAGTTTTGGCCCTCCCTTCATACCCGAGAAGGAGTCTGAATTATTATCATATCAAAAGATAAAATAGGTTGACATTATACAATACTGCACATATATTTTATGCATTTCTAAGTTTCTAAACATTTTCTGCATTGTCTGTTGGCCTTCGTGTGTCCTTTGTGGCTTCCATAAAACTCCCAAATTCACATTTAAATTCTTATCTGAAATAGATTGAATGATGGGGAAAATTGAGATGGGGAAGGAAAAACTAGACATACACATACACATATATACATGTGTGTTCAGTAACTGATAGTGGTACTACTTACACATGTGACACTGTGTCTAATCAACTGATAAATGGTTTGTGGCTGGATTACCCCACTGAGAATGTGATCTCTGCATCTACAAGTCCACATTCCTGATTCAACAGTGAGGGACCCTGGGGCAGTAACTGGGAAGCCTTTTCTCTGTGACTGGAGTTTCTGTGACAACTTTCTCCTGCTTTAAACTCAACCCAGATAAATTGATTAACTATTGTTTCCCATGCTTTTCAATAGATTTTCTTTCCCCTGGCACGGATAATTGAGAATTGGCTTTATCTTAGGACTCAGAAGTGGGAAACATCTGGCCTGCAGGTGGTATAAAGCCAGTGAAATCAGTTGGTCTGGCCCTGACAAGGCAATGGCAGGCAATGATGATCTGAAAGCCAGCTACAACCACCTCCCATGGTTTGAGTTTTTAAGTTGATCATTTTGTATGGCCGGTGAATGATATTATAAATATCCAAATGATCCTTGACAGAAAAAAAAAGTGATTGTTTTCTGTATCTGGCTACTATTTCTTTATTAAAATCTTTATTTTTTTTTCAGTGAACAAAAACTTAAGCTTACCTTTGAATCTTCCTTCTTCATTCATATAGCGAGGTCTTTGGACTACATATCCTTTAAAGTCCCTTTTTAAAAAAAGCATGATTCTATGATCTCTTGAACATTAATTCTTTATAGGAAAATGCCTTAAATTGCACATGTTAATCTATATTGGTTTATTTGCTGTCTAGGGGAGGGGGGAAGATGGGGAGGGAGGGAGAAAAATATGGAACACAAGGTTTTGCAAGGGTGAATGTTGAAAACTATCTTTGCATGTATTTTGAAAAATAAAAAGCTATTATAAAAATATTTTTTAAAAAAGGAAAATTCTTTAGCAAAGATAATGAACTTCAGCTGACCTTGTTCTCTTGTCCTACACACATACATCTCCATTCCTAATTTGCTCACTTTTTTATTAACAGTAAAGAGGCTAGATAGAGAACTGGACATGGAGCCAAAAAGACTCAATTTCCTGAGTTCAAATCTGACCTCAGACACTTATTAGCTCTGTGATCCTGGGCAAATCATTTAACCCCATTTGCAGATGTTTTCCTTATCTGTAAAATGAGCTGGAGTAGGAAATGGCAAATCACTCCAAAATCTTTACCAAGAAAACTCTTGAAGAATTAGATGTGACTGAACCACAATTAACAGTAAAAGCAGACTAAAATGTCTGATTATTCTTTCTCTATCTCCTGGGCCACATCTTCATCCAGGTCACATCCTCTGTGGCTGTTCTCTAAGGCCTGTTTTGGACCCTTTTCTATTCTCTCTGTCCCATTTCTTTTGATGTTTCTACAATCCACATAGATTTAATGATCCTCTCTATAAGGATGGCAGAGTGGACAAAGTATTAGGCATAGAGTCGGGAAGATGACAAAGTATTAGGCATAGAGTCGGGAAGATCTGAATTCAAATGTGACCTGAAGATCTCAGTAGAATACAAATACATATCTATGTATTTTGAAAATTCAGATTCAGGCTTTATTGTTTTGTTTTTTGGTACCTACAATTTCTAGCTGCCATAATGCATAATGCCATAAAAAGAGTATTCATTATGAGGACTTGGGATCCCTCTTAACTTATATGATTTTGGGCAAGAGTCCCCTAAATCCACATGCTGAGTCAATTTTAAAAGTTCTATTTCTCTGTCTTCTGGAATAGAGTGTTGGGTGAAGTTAGACTTAACTAGCTAAATTTAACTTCCCTCAGACTCTGTTTTCTCATCAATAAAATTGGGGGGAGAAGGGGGGAGATTTGGTGGCCTCTATAAGTCCCTTCCAGGCCCAAATCTATGATATATGACGATCTTTTTTAATTTCTGGAGCTCAATAGGCCACACCCATAATTTCCTTAACTTCATCCTGTCTCTGTAATTGCAGATGCAAATTGATTCAGTCTGCTCCAAGGTGATACTCTGACATTGTGAGAGAGACTGTTCCTTCTTGAGGTTTTGGAGTGTCTAGTTTAAAACAAGATTTCAGGGCCCAAATAACTAGGTGCTCTAGGGATAAGTGCTACAGAAATAATAATGCCTTATATTTACATCTCATCTGTTTCTAAGTAATTCAAAGGGATTTTATCTTAATATAGTTAACTCTGGAAGATACAGGGCAAAGAAGTTAGGGATAGGAATTATTGCTCTCATCTCAGAAATATTAAAAATATCTTAAA